>NC_091209.1:6111739-6179239 GCF_040958095.1 Procambarus clarkii | reverse complement strand
ACGAGTGTATAAAACACACTTAATATACAATTATACACACACGTGTAATAGGACACTTGAGAGCCTTCCTGAGTCACCCTCAGAACAGCCCTACTGACAGGACCAAACTAATTGATGCAAAAAAAAAAATGTTGAATTTTCACCACTGGTTAAATAATTCACCATCACCCCCAAGGCTCTTGAAAAAAAGTTTACTTGAATATATTTCAGTGATTTTTACATACTTGTAGTCACGAGGTCTTTTTTGTAATGTCTAGAATATAATACAGAGATGACCAGACCCACACACACTAGAAGGTGAAGGGACGACGACGTTCCGGTCCGTCCTGGACCATTCTCAAGTCGATTGTCTTGAGAATGGTCCAGGACGGACCGAAACGTCGTCGTCCCTTCACCTTCTAGTGTGTGGTCTGCTCAACATACTTTAGCCCCGTTATTGTGACTCCTCGCCTGCATAATACACAGTTTTTGATTCAATATTAACAAGAGGTGTCTGAGGGTCACTAAGACTGCTTCACACGCCCTCTGCTGGCGTACTTGGACACTTATAAGTCACGCCTGACTTCACTGTTTCACTCGGATCGCTCACAAGTGCACTTAAGGGCTCTTAATAGCTTCAGCTGGAGTTATATAACTCCAGGAACTCTGTTCCCTGCTTGAGAGGTAAGTTGAAGCACCTGGACCTGGCCCTCAAGTGGCTACTGTGCGCTCCCAGGTGTGTGTACCTGTGGTTCAAGTGGCACTTAAGGGGGGGGGGGCAGCACACACGTGACCAGGTGCCAGATTCACGAAGCAGTTACGCAAGCACTTACGAACCTTTACATCTTTTCTCAATCTTTGGCGGCTTTGTTTACTATTATTAAACAGTTAATGAGCTCGGAAGCACCAGGAGGCTGTTTATAACAATAACAACAGTTGATTGACAGGTTTTCATGCTTGTAAACTGTTTAATAAATGTAAACAAAGCCGTCAAAGATTGAGGAAAGATGGACACGTTCGTAAGTGCTTGCGTAACTGCTTCGTGAATCTGGCCCCAGTACTTGCGTAAGTGCTTCGTGAATCTGGCCTCAGTACTTGCGTAAGTGCTTCGTGAATCTGGCCCCTGTACTTGCGTAACTGCTTCGTGAATCTGGCCCCTGTACTTGCGTAACTGCTTCGTGAATCTGGCCCCTGTACTTGCGTAACTGCTTCGTGAATCTGGCCCCTGTACTTGCGTAACTGCTTCGTGAATCTGGCCCCTGTACTTGCGTAACTGCTTCGTGAATCTGGCCCCTGTACTTGCGTAACTGCTTCGTGAATCTGGCCCCTGCACCACAGCTTAGTTCACCGTCAACACAGTTTATATCATGCTGGTGTGAATGGCTTCCTTATAACAGGACAAGCATGACAAAGACAACCTTTTGTCTCCGTAATTAATTTTCAGCAAATTAGACCCCCCAAAAACGGCCCAGAAAGTCACTGAACGACAAGAAAAGTCACATTTGACGGACTGAAGCCGACAAGTAAGGTGTCACATTTGACGGACTGAAGCCGACAAGTAAGGTGTCACATTTGACGGACTGAAGCCGACAAGTAAGGTGTCACATTTGACGGACTGAAGCCGACAAGTAAGGTGTCACATTTGACGGACTGAAGCCGACAAGCAAGGTGTCACATTTGACGGACTGAAGCCGACAAGTAAGGTGTCACATTTGACGGACTGAAGCCGACAAAAAAGGTGACACATTTGACGGACTGAAGCCGACAAAAAAAGGTGACACATTTGACGGACTGAAGCCGACAAGAAAGGTGTCACATTTGACGGACTGAAGCCGACAAGTAAGGTGTCACATTTGACGGACTGAAGCCGACAAAAAAGGTGACACATTTGACGGACTGAAGCCGACAAGAAAGGTGTCACATTTGACGGACTGAAGCCGACAAGAAAGGTGTCACATTTGACGGACTGAAGCCGACAAGAAAGGTGTCACATTTGACGGACTGAAGCCGACAAGAAAGGTGTCACATTTGACGGACTGAAGCCGACACGAAAGGTGTCACATTTGACGGACTGAAGCCGACAAAAAAGGTGACACATTTGACGGACTGAAGCCGACAAGAAAGGTGTCACATTTGACGGACTGAAGCCGACAAGAAAGGTGTCACATTTGACGGACTGAAGCCGACAAAAAAGGAGACACATTTGACGGACTGAAGCCGACAAGAAAGGTGTCACATTTGACGGACTGAAGCCGACAAGAAAGGTGTCACATTTGATGGACTGAAGCCGAGAAGAAAGGTGTCACATTTGACGGACTGAAGCCGACAAGAAAGGTGTCACATTTGATGGACTGAAGCCGACAAGAAAGGTGTCACATTTGACGGACTGAAGCCGACAAGAAAGGTGTCACATTTGACGGACTGAAGCCGACAAAAAAGGTGACACATTTGACTGACTGAAGCCGACAAGAAAGGTGTCACATTTGACGGACTGAAGCCGACACGAAAGGTGTCACATTTGACGGACTGAAGCCGACAAGAAAGGTGTCACATTTGACGGACTGAAGCCGACAAGAAAGGTGACACATTTGACGGACCGTAGCAAGAGTTACCTTTGTAATATAGTGATGGCTCACCTCTCACACTAACAATGAAGGAGCCAGACAAGCTACCGTCACCCAAGCTGGCTCCTGGTCACTCCAGACCCCCATCTTGTACAAAGACTACACTGAAGTGCGTGTAAGCTGAACCTTGTGAATATTAAGACTCCTTCAAGAGAAAGTGGAACCCGAGGCGAGGATGAGAGCCATTCTTGCTGCATCAAAGACCTGTGTTTGACTCGCGGGGAATATTGATCACTGCACATTCAAGCAGACGGAATAAAGCAGAGCTCATATGTTTTTTATTCAACTGTCCCGTCATCGTTATTACAACGTCATTGTTACGTCACTGAATGACACCCTCGTGATTGGCTGTTAGGTCCGCGTATCGTACTGGTGAAATATTTTAGATTACAATTTGTTTTTTTCTATTGAATTAAAAAACAGGACCATTATTATGCCGTCACCATGGAAACAGAGTGAATAGAGAGCATGCAAATTATATCTTATTATCAACATGACTTAATTGGACTACATAATGTGTTTGGGTGACGGAATATGAGTGAAAATGACACTATGAGTGACAGTGATGGCGTTAGTTGGTCCACCACAGGAGGCTGAGTGCACGGATGTCACTCATCCACACTAGGCTGAGTGCACGGAGGTCACTCCAACACTAGGCTGAGTGCACGGATGTCACTCCAACACTGGGCTGAGTGCACGGAGGTCACTCCAACACAGGGCTGAGTGCACGGATGTCACTCCAACACTAGGCTGAGTGCACGGAGGTCACTCCAACACTAGGCTGAGTGCACAGAGGTCGCTCCAACACTAGGCTGAGTGCACGGAGGTCGCTCCAACACTAGGCTGAGTGCACGGAGGTCACTCCAACACTAGGCTGAGTGCACGGATGTCGCTCCAACACTAGGCTGAGTGCACGGAGGTCACTCCAACACTAGGCTGAGTGCACGGAGGTCACTCCAACACTAGGCTGAGTGCACGGAGGTCGCTCCAACACTGGGCTGAGTGCACGGATGTCACTCCAACACTAGGCTGAGTGCACGGAGGTCACTCCAACACTGGACTGAGTGCACGGATGTCACTCCAACACTGGGCTGAGTGCACGGAGGTCACTCCACCACTAGGCTGAGTGCACGGAGGTCGCTCCAACACAGGGCTGAGTGCACGGATGTCACTCCAACACTGGGCTGAGTGCACGGATGTCACTCCAACACAAGGCTGAGTGCACGGATGTCACTCCAACACTAGGCTGAGTGCACGGATGTCGCTCCAACACAGGGCTGAGTGCACGGATGTCACTCCAACACTGGACTGAGTGCACGGATGTCACTCCAACACTGGGCTGAGTGCACGGAGGTCACTCCAACACTAGGCTGAGTGCACGGATGTCACTCCAACACTGGGCTGAGTGCACGGAGGTCACTCCAACACTAGGCTGAGTGCACGGATGTCACTCCAACACTAGGCTGAGTGCACGGATGTCACTCCACCACTAGGCTGAGTGCACGGAGGTCGCTCCAACACAGGGCTGAGTGCACGGATGTCACTCCAACACTGGGCTGAGTGCACGGATGTCACTCCAACACAGGGCTGAGTGCACGAATGTCACTCCAACACTAGGCTGAGTGCACGGATGTCACTCCAACACTGGGCTGAGTGCACGTATGTCACTCCAACACAAGGCTGAGTGCACGGATGTCACTCCAACACTAGGCTGAGTGCACGGATGTCGCTCCAACACAAGGCTGAGTGCACGGATGTCACTCCAACACTAGGCTGAGTGCACGGATGTCGCTCCAACACAGGGCTGAGTGCACGGATGTCACTCCAACACTGGACTGAGTGCACGGATGTCACTCCAACACTGGGCTGAGTGCACGAATGTCACTCCAACACTAGGCTGAGTGCACGGATGTCACTCCAACACTGGGCTGAGTGCACGGAGGTCACTCCAACACTGGGCTGAGTGCACGGATGTCACTCCAACACTGGGCTGAGTGCACGGATGTCACTCCAACACAAGGCTGAGTGCACGGATGGCACTCCAACAGAGGACTGAGTGCACGGATGTCACTCCAACACAGGGCTGAGTGCACGGATGTCACTCCAACACTGGGCTGAGTGCACGGATGTCACTCCAACACTGGGCTGAGTGCACGGATGTCACTCCAACACTAGGCTGAGTGCACGGAGGTCACTCCAACACTAGGCTGAGTGCACGGAGGTCACTCCAACACTAGGCTGAGTGCACGGAGGTCACTCCAACACTAGGCTGAGTGCACGGAGGTCACTCCAACACTAGGCTGAGTGCACGGAGGTCACTCCAACACTAGGCTGAGTGCACGGAGGTCACTCCAACACTAGGCTGAGTGCACGGAGGTCACTCCAACACTAGGCTGAGTGCACGGATGTCACTCCAACACTGGGCTGGGTGCACGTATGTCACTCCAACACAAGGCTGAGTGCACGGAGGTCACTCCAACACTGGGCTGAGTGCACGGATGTCACTCTAACACTGGGCTGAGTGCACGGAGGTCACTCCAACACTGGGCTGAGTGCACATCGGGCACTCTAGCAAGGTTAAGAGTACATTTAAGTACCCTGGGATGGTCTTGAATGCCGCCCCCCTCCCACGGGCTTAGGTTCCTGGGACCCAGCCTTACCCCAATTCTTGAAACCTGTTCAAAATGTGTGTCTCAAGAATAGTAGCTGGCAGCCCATTCTACTCTCCCACAGCCTCTTTACAAACCACTTGTTCCACTCTTCCCATCCCGGTATATATATCACGTGAGTAAACTGTCCATTCCTTCTGTTCCATAGGAAAAATGTAGATTAGTCTGTATTCATTCCTGTATGGGGGAAGAGTAATGAGTACTCAACACCTGTATGGGGGAAGAGTAATGAGTACTCAACACCTGTATGGGGGAAGAGTAATGTGTTCTCAACACCTGTATCGGGTAGACTAATGAGTATTCAACACCTGCATGAGGAAGAGTAATGAGTACTCAACACCTGTATGGGGGAAGATTAATGAGTACTCAACACCGGCATGAGGAAGAGTAATGAGTACTCAACACCTGTAAAATGTACAGTCATGAGTAACGCTCAAAATATATTGGTAATAGTTTGTAATGCTTAAAACATCTGTGTCACGCCTTTCAGAGCTGAAAACACATGTCACTGAGTGTAAGGTTGTGTCACCAACTGTGACATAGTTGGTAACGTTCACATCACACGAGTGCTTCATTGTAACACTTATAACACCTGTGTTATGGTTTGTAGAGAGCTTTAAACATCTGTGTCATGATTTGCAGGAGATTTAAACACCTGTGTCATGATTTGTAGGAGATTTAAACACTTGTGTCATGGTTTGTAGAGAGCTTTAAACATGTGTCATGATTTGTAGGAGATTTAAACACCTGTGTCATGGTTTGTAGGAGATTTAAACATCTGTGTCATGGTTTGTAGAGCTTTAAACATCTGTATCATAGTTTTTAGAGCTTTAAACATCTGTGTAATAATTTGTAAAGCTTTAAACATGTGTGTCATGGTTTGTAAAAAACTTTAAACATCTGTGTCACGGTTAGTAGAGCTTTAAACACCCGTTTCCTTATATTGCCAACGCAAATTCTAGCAGGTTCCGGCCCCTACCAACCTCTGGAGGGTCATCAAGTCCACCACAATACCTTACAGAGCAATCAACACGTTTGGTGTTGGCCTTAAGTCCTACCAACCTCTGGAGGGTCACCAAGTCCACCACAATACCTTACAGACTAAACAACACGTTTAGTGTTGGCCTTAAGTCCTACCAACCTCTGGAGGGTCACCAAGTCCACCACAATACCTTACAGACTAAACAACACGTTTAGTGTTGGCCTTAAGTCCTACCAACCTCTGGAGGGTCACCAAGTCCACCACAATACCTTACAGACTAAACAACACGTTTAGTGTTGGCCTTAAGTCCTACCAACCTCTGGAGGGTCACCAAGTCCACCACAATACCTTACAGACTAAACAACACGTTTAGTGTTGGCCTTAAGTCCTACCAACCTCTGGAGGGTCACCAAGTCCACCACAATACCTTACAGACTAAACAACACGTTTAGTGTTGGCCTTAAGTCCTACCAACCTCTGGAGGGTCATCAAGTCCACCACAATACCTTACAGACTAAACAACGCGTTTAGTGTTGGCCTTAAGTCCTACCAACCTCTGGAGGGTCACCAAGTCCACCACAATACCTTACAGACCAATCAACGCGTTTAGTGTTGGCCTTAAGTCCTACCAACCTCTGGAGGGTCATCAAGTCCACCACAATACCTTACAGACTAAACAACACGTTTAGTGTCGGCCTTAAGTCCTACCAACCTCTGGAGGGTCATCAAGTCCACCACAATACCTTACAGACTAAACAACGCGTTTAGTGTTGGCCTTAAGTCCTACCAACCTCTGGAGGGTCACCAAGTCCACCACAATACCTTACAGACTAAACAACGCGTTTAGTGTTGGCCTTAAGTCCTACCAACCTCTGGAGGGTCATCAAGTCCACCACAATACCTTACAGAGCAAACAACACGTTCAGTGTTGGCCTTAAGTCCTACCAACCTCTGGAGGGTCACCAAGTCCACCACAATACCTTACAGACTAAACAACATGTTTAGTGTTGGCCTTAAGTCCTACCAACCTCTGGAGGGTCACCAAGTCCACCACAATACCTTACAGACTAAACAACACGTTTAGTGTTGGCCTTAAGTCCTACCAACCTCTGGAGGGTCATCAAGTCCACCACAATACCTTACAGAGCAAACAACACGTTTGGTGTCGGCCTTAAGTCCTACCAACCTCTGGAGGGTCACCAAGTCCACCACAATACCTTACAGACCAAACAACACGTTTAGTGTTGGCCTTAAGTCCTACCAACCTCTGGAGGGTCACCAAGTCCACCACAATACCTTACAGACCAAACAACACGTTTGGTGTTGGCCTTAAGTCCTACCAACCTCTGGAGGGTCAATAATTCTCGGTATATTGACCCCCTGGCCAAGGTGTCAAAGCCTCCCCCTCCCCCCCCCCACCTTCATTGTGTAATGTCAAGCTAAACAAACAAACAAACTATAGTGTCTCCATTGTCCCAGGAGAGTCCATTGTTTCATGAAGCATTTTATTAATTAATTTGTCAATTAAACATTTGAATGTGTTTTTGTTGTTTTTATTTAAGATAAACAATAATTTGTGGTGGAAAGTTATACAAAAAAAATTATCAAATATGTACCGATATTTTTTTTGTTGTTGCTATTATGATGATTTTAGATGTTATTTGTAAATAAAAATAATGTAATAAAATATTTGTAAATAAAAATAATGTAATAAAATATTGGTAAATAAAAATAATGTATTAAAATATTTGTAAATAAAAATAATGTATTAAAATATTTGTAAATAAAAATAATGTATTAAAACATTTGTAAATAAAAATAATGTAATAAAATATTTGTAAATAAAAATAATGTATTAAAACATTTGTAAATAAAAATAATGTAATAAAATATTTGTAAATAAAAATCTCTGATGAAAAGGTATTTTGAATCAGGAAGTAAATACAATTATCTCTAGTGATGAGCTGACCGTAGTTCTATACCGAACACGTCAGTGTGGCTAGAACCGAACACGTCGGTGTGGCCAGAACCGAACACGTCGGTGTGGCTAGAACCGAACACGTCGGTGTGGCCGGAACCGAACACGTCGGTGTGGCCAGAACCGAACACGTCGGTGTGGCCAGAACCGAACACGTCGGTGTGGCCAGAACCGAACACGTCTGTGTCGCCAGAACCGAACACGTCGGTGTGGCCAGAACCGAACACGTCGGTGTGGCCAGAACCGAACACGTCGGTGTGGCTAGAACCGAACACGTGAGACACCAGCCTATACCATATACATATCATTAGGGCCACCCACCTCCCCCCCCCCCCACCATAAGACCCCATCACCCACCTGCCCCCCACGTACTATAAGACTCATCACCCACCTCCCCCCCATACAATAAGACCCATCACCCACCTCCCCCACGTACTATAAGACCCATCACCCACCTCCCCCCCATACAATAAGACCCATCACCCACCTCCCCCACGTACTATAAGACCCATCACCCACCTCCCCCCCATACAATAAGACCCATCACCCACCTCCCCCACGTACTATAAGACCCATCACCCACCTGCTGCACACTTCATCAGCTTGCTAAAGTCAGGGATGCACTCTTCTCGGTTCATCACTCGATCAAAGTTGAGCTCGTCGAAGGCGCACGCGTCCATGCAGCTGTCACTCACGTTGTTCACTCGGCAGCACTCAGATACGTCGATCTCCAGCTTAACCGGCTTCACGATCTGAACCTGAGTGGCAGAACAGGTCTGAGTGTTAACACGGAATGTAAACAATGCTATAACCTCTTCCACCTTGCTGGCAACAGTGTATGCAAATCTGGCAATTAAGGCCAGTATTCGCTATTTTATTGGTAACTGTGCATATTAATAAAGTAATTAAGACTAAGCTTCACACCGTTTTTTGGCAACACTGTTAATAATGTAATTAAGGTGTCTTTATTGGCTACACTGTACGCTTATTGGCTAGTAAAACTATCTCAACTATAATGGGTATACTTGTAGTGAGTGCAGCTGGGGTGTGTAGTGACACACACACACACACACACACACACACACACACACACACACACACACACACACACACACACACACACACTCACACGCTCTTCAACTCTTGCAGACGATGAGTCTTAATAACATGGCTGAGGAACTACTGAATACCACACGAGACTTGATAATTTGATAATAGCACAAGACGGACCGAAACGTCGTCGCTTCTCACCTTAATATACAAGAAAGTAGGAAGACAGGACCCATATAGGACTAGAGACAGGTGTTACAGGCATGGAGTTGCTTCAAGGTCCTGTAGTGACTCACAGGGGCAACAGCCAACCTGTGGAGCCAACAGCACATAAATCCAGTCTCTCTCTCAGCACCAAAATGGCTTCGGTGATATAAGAACATTAGAACAAAGGTAACTGCAGAAGGCCTATTGGCACATACGAGGCAGCTCCTATTTATAACCACCCAATCCCACTCATATACATGTCCAACCTACGCTTGAAACAATCGAGGGACCCCACCTCCACCACGTGGGATCCCTCGATATCAGGTCAAGTCACCTGTATCTGACTGCAATCATAAAACGAGTATGATAAAACAGGTGAAAATAAGGTGATCTGAGAGAGTGTTCCTTGGCTTCCAGGAAACGTGTTTGACACAATGGCTCTCTGAAGGTTGTGGCGCCAACTTGAGAAGACAGCTGGTGTTCCTGGAAGATTACTGGCGTGGAAGACGCCAGGGAACCTCTCTGGCCGGATAGTTCAATCCCAGTGGAGGAGCCGGATTGTTGAGACCACAGGTGCTGTGGCACATGAATCACTGCCGGAAACCATTCCGTTCCGGATATATGCAGATGATCTGACAGAGAAAACTGGACAGTGTTTTGATAAAAACCTGACGAGAAGGATTGGAAACGAATATATCTGTAGACGGCCACAGGGGACAAGCTGCGCTTCAGTGATGTTTGGAATATGGTTGCTAGATTTCAACCATGACAAATGCAAAGTAATGAGTGATACAAAGTAGACCTCGATGGCCTTAGAGATAAAAAGAAGAGATAGCTGCTGGGAACATAATAAAGATGTGAAACAAACAGCAAACCATGACCCTAAGGAAAACATTTCAAAATATCGATGGTAGCATACACTAACCTTATACATATTCTAGTAAGCTTTAGGAAACTGGAGAAAAGAAACTAGACAAAGAAACTAGACAAGCCTAGAACAATATATGTAACCTATGTAAGACCAACTGTTGTGTATGCAGCCCCGATTTAGAGATCCAACCTGGAGACCATTATCAAAAAATGACAACAAGAGGACCTGTGCAAAAATAGACTACTAATGTGATGACGGAGAGAAGTGAACCCTCGTCTCCTTGGAGGACAGACGGTAAGGTGAGGATATGATAACAACGTACAAGATACTGAGGGAAATTATCAGGGTGGATGAAGAGGCAACGTGTAAAATAACAGCCCTGCCAGAGGACACAAGTGGAGGCTGGACACACACACAGATGAGCTCAGGAGATGACAGGAAATACTTACAGTAAGGAACAAATCCATAAGGGCCGTGACGAGGGCTCGAACCTACGTCCGAGAGGATCCCAGACGCTGCCTTAATCGACTGAGCTACGACATGGTTAAAACAATTGCAACCAGCAAATCATCCTGATTTACCCACAGATCCTGCAGCCTCTCCGAGACACAAACCAGGGTTATACACAATTCATTTGATACATCACGCTATTATGATTTCTGTGTGTAATACAGTAAGGGTTGCAAGTCAATGCAGCATCTACATGAAACAATTACAGAGGTGAATGCATTAAACTACAACAAACAAATACAATGATAAATACAAGAACTGAATATCATTGTATTAACTAACAAGTGGAACGGAGCCGCAGACCAGTCATGCGGCTGGAAGGAAACAGTTAGTCATAAGTTATGAGTAAATGGCATGAACTGGAGAAGGGAATACTTGAGTCTGCCATGACACACAAGTTTTAATGTTGATGTTATCAAAACTTGGAGGTCAGACCGGGCCCAAGAGCTCACTCTCGGCCCTGCAGGCACAACTAGGTAAGTAAACACACACACACACACACACACACACACACACACACACACACACACACACACACACACAGGCAAAATAACGCACAAATTAACACATGTATGAAGGAGCGTTACCTTAGTGGTGTGTGTGCAATGAGCCTTACCTTAATGAGCTGTGTATTGAGCCTTACCTTAGTGGTGTGTATGGCAGCCTTACCTTAGTTATGAGGGATAAAAAGCCTTATTTCAGGGAGCCTTACCTTAGTGTAGTGTGTGAGGGGGAGCCTTACCTTAGTGTAGTGTGTGAGGGGGAGCCTTACCTTAGTGTAGTGTGTGAGGGGGAGCCTTACCTTAGTGTAGTGTGTGAGGGGGAGCTTTACCTTAGTGTTGTGTGTGAGGGGGAGCCTTACCTTAGTGTTGTGTGTGAGGGGGAGCCTTACCTTAGTTGTGAGGGATAAAAAGCCTTATTTCAGGGAGCCTTAGCTTAGTGTAGTGTGTGAGGGGGAGCCTTACCTTAGTGTAGTGTGTGAGGGGGAGCCTTACCTTAGTGTTGTGTGTGAGGGGGAGCCTTACCTTAGTGTAGTGTGTGAGGGGGAGCCTTACCTTAGTGTAGTGTGTGAGGGGCAGCCTTACCTTAGTGGTGTAGGTGATGGAGCCGAAGGCGTTGCGAGCGTGACAGTAGTAAAGGTCGGCGTCACTCTGATTCACACTCTTGATGGTGAGCTGCATCAGGTAGTTACCTTCGCCCTGGTCAGGAGAGAGAGAAGCAGTATTACAGCGGGCAGAGTCACCAAGAAGCAGCTTCACCAGTAAGCAGAGTCACCAGCCATCTCAAACCCCACCAAAGACGTCCATCTTCGTCCAAGTCAGTCTCAGAACTTCCGCTCACATATCTGAGAGCCCTCAGCTCAAGAGCTGAGGGCCCGACGTCCCTCAGGGCTAAAACCCAGACCGAAAACCCTCCAAGCTTATCCCAGTGGGTTTCCACCTGAAAGCTCTGAGTTACGCGGTCACTCAGATCCCTCGCACCCCAGATCAGAGTACACAATGAAAGAGTACTTAGAGAGTGCAGATAGAGCACAGGTGGTAGGGTGTGTGAGGGACTGCCACCCTCATTGTAAAGAGATCATACCCTCATTGTGAGGGAGAGAGAGGGTCCACTCCCCTCACTGTGAGGGGAGAGAGGGAGGTCCCCTCTCCTTCCCCATTGTAATGAAAACGGCATCAGTGAGAACTAACGAGGCAGATGGGGTCAAAAAGTGGAGAAGGTGATCAGGTTCCCGAGAACGACAATACATCAGGCCAGGGGTTAGCCAGCTAGGGTGAGCCAGCTAGGGTGAGCCAGCTAGGGTGAGCCAGCTAGAGTGAGCCAGCTAGGGTGAGCCAGCTGGGGTGAGCCAGCTGGGGTGAGCCAGCTAGGGTGAGCCAGCTAGGGTGAGCCAGCTGGGCTGAGCCAGCTGGGGTGAGCCAGCTAGGGTGAGCCAGCTAGGGTGAGCCAGCTAGGGTGAGCCAGCTAGGGTGAGCCAGCTGGGGTGAGCCAGCTGGGGTGAGCCAGCTAGGGTGAGCCAGCTAGGGTGAGCCAGCTAGGGTGAGCCAGCTAGGGTGAGCCAGCTGGGGTGAGCCAGCTGGGGTGAGCCAGCTAGAGCCAGCTGGCTCCACACACTCCACAAAGGTGAGAACTGTACCTCCACGCAACAAAGCGTACTGTACCTGGTTGATACCACTAGAGTGCCACAACACACACACACACACACAAGGACGTGGCCACACAGCACCTTACCTGAGCACCGGTGATGGTGTTGATGGCGTAGTTGCCTCCGTGTATGACGGGCACTCTGCCCTCAGGGTCCCGCCACCACACCAGGGAGGGCTCCGGCCAGGCGTCGACGCCACACTCCAGCGTGGTCGACCTCCCCTCTAGCACCCTCACCACCTCCTGGGCCACGATCCGGGGGCGTCCTGCAACACCAGGGAACCGCAACTAGGTGAGTACAACTAGGTGAGGACACATGTCTATTACAGCCCACACTGCCCGCGAGGATTGGTCGTTAGAGCGGAAGGCTCGGGTCTGTACGAGGGTCGGCGTTCGATCCCCAATGGTGCTTTGGGCTTTTTGTCTGTCCTCGTATCCCAGTTCTCAGTCTGTCTTATATATCCCAGCTCTCAGTCTGTCCTTATATCCAAGCTCTCAGTCTGTCCTTATATCCCAGCTCTCAGTCTGTCCTTATATCCCAGCTCTCAGTCTGTCTTATATATCCCAGCTCTCAGTCTGTCCTCATATCCCAGCTCTCAGTCTGTCTTTATATACCAGCTCTCAGTCTGTCCTCATATCCCAGCTCTCAGTCTGTCCTCATATACCAGCTCTCAGTCTGTCCTCATATACCAGCTCTCAGTCTGTCCTCATATCCCAGCTCTCAGTCTGTCTTTATATACCAGCTCTCAGTCTGTCCTCATATCCCAGCTCTCAGTCTGTCCTCATATCCCAGCTCTCAGTTTGTCCTCATATCCCAGCTCTCAGTCTGTCTTTATATACCAGCTCTCAGTCTGTCCTCATATCCCAGCTCCTAGGCTGTCCTTATAGATCCCAGCTCTCAGTCTGTCCTCATATACTAGCTCTCAGTCTGTTCTCATATACTAGCTCTCAGTCTGTCCTCATATCCCAGCTCTCAGTCTGACCTCATATCACAGCTCTCAGTCTGTCCTCATATACCAGCTCTCAGTCTGTCCTCATATACCAGCTCTCAGTCTGTCCTCATATCCCAGCTCCTTGTCCTCGGAACCCTTCCAAATATAATAGTCATACCGACATACTATTGTCTCCTCATAAGTGCCTCACATCCTTAATTCTTCAGCCCCTTACTCACCGACTGGAATATGAGGCCGTACCCCATACCTCATGGGGCACAATGCACTCAGTGGTGAGACACACTCACCAGGGAGCATGGGACACACTCACCATCTTTGTCTTACAAATAAGACTTACATATACCCATATATATGGAATAAGAGACCGATAAGTAGATAGAAAATGTCACAAGTGACAACAAGAGAGAGAGAGAGAGAGAGAGAGAGAGAGAGAGAGAGAGAGAGAGAGAGAGAGAGAGAGAGAGAGAGAGAGAGAGAGAGAGAGAGAGAGAGAGAGAGAGAGACAGAGAGAGAGAGAGAGAGAGAGAGAGACAGAGAGAGAGAGAGAGAGAGAGAGAGAGAGAGAGAGAGAGAGAGAGAGAGAGAGAGAGAGAGAGAGAGAGAGAGAGAGAGAGAGAGAGAGAGAGAGAGAGACAGAGACAGAGACAGAGAGAGAGAGAGAGAGAGAGAGAGAGAGAGAGAGAGAGAGAGAGAGAGAGAGAGAGAGAGAGAGAGAGAGAGAGAGAGAGAGAGAGAGAGACAGAGACAGAGACAGAGAGAGACAGAGACAGAGAGAGAGACAGAGAGAGAGAGACAGAGAGAGAGACAGAGAGAGAGACAGAGAGAGAAAGAGAGAGAGAGAGAGAGAGAGAGAGAGAGAGAGAGAGAGAGAGAGAGAGAGAGAGAGAGAGAGAGAGAGAGAGAGAGAGAGAGAGAGAGAGAGAGAGAGAGACAGAGACTCACGGGAGATGGTGATGGTCCTGGAGGCCTGCATGGGGGTGCCGTAGCCATTGTCGGCGTAACAGGAAATCTCCTTCATCTCCCTCGTCACGTTCTGAACGACCGTCACCATGTGTCGCGTCACGTCCTGCCAGGGAGGAGACACACAGTACAGTCCCACCACCAGTCATATTCTGCAACACTCACTCCAACACTGACCCCCCAAACACCTCCAACACTGCCCCCAAACACCTCCAACACTGCCTAGACACTGTCAACATTTTTGTTGACCTAAAGTTATTTACCTGAGTCCGCATCTCAAAGAGTAAAGATTGAGGTGTCTTATTTGTTACCTAGGTTTTATTAGAGGGGCTCACAGTAAAATATACACCCCACACCTGAGGCCTCTTGGAGTGTGAATCAAATTCTTTTATCGTGCCCTGAAGTCCCATTCTGCAGCAGTTGAGATTAATCCCTCGGCTCAAACTGCCTGCAGCAGAGGACGGAAGAGTTCAAATACCTTACGAGAAAAGTTGGCTGAGCTCAACTGGTCTCTGTACACAGTCCGGTAACTGAGCCCAGCCTCCTGTTGTGGTAGTACTTACAGCTCAACTGGTCTCTGTACACAGTCCGGTAACTGAGCCCAGCCTCCTGTTGTGGTAGTACTTACAGTAACGATGAGGACTATACTATATATATATACCCACCTACAACGCAATTATAACGTAGCAATCTGAACTATTGAGTTGGACAAACCGGAAAACTATATTTGTTACTTGTGTTGCTTTGACAAACTAACCTAACCTAACCTAACCTAACCTAACCTAACCTAACCTTCTTAGGCCTAATACACGACATCTGAGGCCTAATGTAGTCCACATGCATGCTAAACTAGGCCTAGGAATATTTAACTTTGTTCTACAGCATTATTTATTTCAATAGAATTCCTTACTAGTCAGTATACTACTATCCTCATCACCTGGTGGATGAGGATGCTGGGGTCACTCACCTGGTGGATGAGGATGCTGGGGTCACTCACCTGGTGGATGAGGATGCTGGGGCCACTCACCTGGTGGATGAGCATGCTGGGGTTACTCACCTGGTGGATGAGGATGCTGGGGTCACTCACCTGGTGGATGAGGATGCTGGGGCCACTCACCTGGTGGATGAGGATGCTGGGGTCACTCACCTGGTGGATGAGGATGCTGGGGGTCACTCACCTGGTGGATGAAGATGCTGAGGTCACTCACCTGGTGGATGAGGATGCTGGGGTCACTCACCTGGTGGATGAGGATGCTGGGGCCACTCACCTGGTGGATGAGGATGCTGGGGTCACTCACCTGGTGGATGAGGATGCTGGGGTCACTCACCTGGTGGATGAGGATGCTGGGGCCACTCACCTGGTGGATGAGGATGCTGGGGCCACTCACCTGGTGGATGAGGATGCTGAGGGCCACTCACCTGATGGATGAGGATGCTGAGGGCCACTCACCTGATGGATGAGGATGCTGGGGCCACTCACCTGGTGGATGAGGATGCTGGGGTCACTCACCTGGTGGATGAGGATGCTGGGGGTCACTCACCTGGTGGATGAGGATGCTGGGGCCACTCACCTGGTGGATGAGGATGCTGGGGTCACTCACCTGGTGGATGAGGATGCTGGGGTCACTCACCTGGTGGATGAGGATGCTGGGGCCACTCACCTGGTGGATGAGGATGCTGGGGCCACTCACCTGGTGGATGAGGATGCTGGGGTCACTCACCTGGTGGATGAGGATGCTGGGGGTCACTCACCTGGTAGATGAGGATGCTGGGGTCACTCACCTGGTGGATGAGGATGCTGAGGTCACTCACCTGGTGGATGAGGATGCTGGGGGTCACTCACCTGGTGGATGAGGATGCTGGGGTCACTCACCTGGTGGATGAGGATGCTGGGGGCCACTCACCTGGTGGATAAGGATGCTGGGGGTCACTCACCTGGTGGATGAGGATGCTGGGGTCACTCACCTGGTGGATGAGGATGCTGGGGCCACTCACCTGGTGGATGATGATGCTGGGGGTCACTCACCTGGTGGATGAGGATGCTGGGGGTCACTCACCTGGTGGATGAGGATGCTGAGGGTCACTCACCTGGTGGATGAGGATGCTGGGGTCACTCACCTGGTGGATGAGGATGCTGAGGGCCACTCACCTGGTGGATGAGGATGCTGGGGTCACTCACCTGGTGGATGAGGATGCTGGGGGTCACTCACCTGGTGGATGAGGATGCTGAGGTCACTCACCTGGTGGATGAGCATGCTGGGGTTACTCACCTGGTGGATGAGGATGCTGGGGTCACTCACCTGGTGGATGAGGATGCTGGGGCCACTCACCTGGTGGATGAGGATGCTGGGGTCACTCACCTGGTGGATGAGGATGCTGGGGGTCACTCACCTGGTGGATGAGGATGCTGAGGTCACTCACCTGGTGGATGAGGATGCTGGGGTCACTCACCTGGTGGATGAGGATGCTGGGGTCACTCACCTGGTGAATGAGGATGCTGGGGCCACTCACCTGGTGGATGAGGATGCTGGGGTCACTCACCTGGTGGATGAGGATGCCGGAGATGTAGAGGGAGACGGTGGGGGGCGGGGACCCCATGGCGATGCACAACACGGTCATGGTGGCGCCCTCGATGATCAGGTTGATCGGGTGGACTGTTGGGGTCTGCAGGCGGAACGGAACTCATCAACAAGAGCATCAACACAAACATCAACACAAAACATCAACACAAACATCACCACAAACATCACCACAAAACATCACCACAAAACATTAACACAAACATCAACACAAAACATCACCACAAACATCAACACAAAACATCAACACAAAACATCAACACAAACATCAACACCAAACATCAACATAAACATCAACACAAAACATCACCACAAAACATCACCACAAAACATCACCACAAAACATCAACACAAAACATCACCACAAACATCAACACAAAACATCAACACAAAACATCAACACAAACATCAACACCAAACATCAACATAAACATCAACACAAAACATCACAAAACATCACCACAAAACATCAACACAAAACATCACCACAAAACATCACCACAAAACATCAACACAAAACATCAACACAAAACATCACCACAAAACATCACCACAAAACATCACCACAAAACATCAACACAAAACATCAACACAAAACATCACCACAAAACATCACCACAAAACATCAACACAAAACATCAACACAAAACATCAACACAAAACATCAACACAAAACATCACCACAAAACATCACCACAAAACATCAACACAAAACATCAACACAAAACATCACCACAAAACATCAACACAAAACATCACCACAAAACATCACCACAAAACATCAACACAAAACATCAACACAAACATTACTACAAAACATCAACACAAACATCAACACAAAACATCAACACAAACATCAACACAAACATCAACACAAACGTCAACACAAAACATCAACACAAACATCAACACAAAACATCAACACAAACATCAACACAAACATCAACACAAAACATCACAAACATCAACACAAAACATCAACACAAAACATCAACACAAACATCAACACAAAACATCAACACAAAACATCAACACAAAACATCACCACAAACATCAACACAAACATCACCACAAACATCAACACAAAACATCACCACAAAACATCAACACAAAACATCACCACAAAACATCAACACAAACATCAACACAAACATCAACATAAACATCAACATAAACATCACCACAAAACATCAACACAAACATCAACACAAAACATCAACACAAACATCAACACAAAACATCAACACAAACATCAACACCAAACATCACCACAAACATCAACACAAACATCAACACAAACATCACCACAAACATCAACACAAAACATCAACACCAAACATCAACATAAACATCAACACAAACATCAACACAAAACATCACCACAAACATCAACACAAACATCACCACAAACATCAACACAAACATCAACACAAACATCAACACAAACATCACCACAAACATCAACACAAACATCAACACAAACATCACCACAAACATCAACACAAAACATCAACACAAACATCAACACAAAACATCAACACCAAACATCACCACAAACATCACCACAAACATCACCACAAACATCACCACAAACATCAACACAAAACATCAACACAAACATCAACACAAAACATCAACACCAAACATCACCACAAACATCACCACAAACATCAACACAAAACATCAACACAAACATCAACACAAAACATCAACACAAAACATCAACACAAACATCAACACCAAACATCAACACCAAACATCACCACAAACATCAACACAAAACATCAACACAAACATCAACACAAAACATCAACACCAAACATCACCACAAACATCAACACCAAACATCAACACCAAACATCACCACAAACATCACCACAAACATCAACACAAAACATCAACACCAAACATCACCACAAACATCAACACAAAACATCAACACAAAACATCAACACCAAACATCAACACAAAACATCAACACAAAACATCAACACAAACATCAACATAAACATCACCACAAGAACATCAACACCAAACATCACCACAAACATCAACATAAACATCACCACAAACATCACCACCAAACATCACCACAAGAACATCAACACCAAACATCACCACAAACATCAACATAAACATCACCACAAGAACATCAACACAAAACATCACCACAAAACATCAACACAAAACATCAACACAAAACATCACCACAAAACATCAACACAAAACATCACCACAAAACATCACCACAAAACATCAACACAAAACATCAACACAAAACATCACCACAAAACATCACCACAAAACATCAACACAAAACATCAACACAAACATTACTACAAAACATCAACACAAAACATCAACACAAACATCAACACAAACATCAACACAAACGTCAACACAAAACATCAACACAAACATCAACACAAAACATCAACACAAACATCAACACAAACATCAACACAAAACATCACAAACATCAACACAAAACATCAACACAAAACATCAACACAAACATCAACACAAAACATCAACACAAAACATCAACACAAAACATCACCACAAAACATCAACACAAACATCAACAAGAACATCACAAACATCAACACAAAACATCAACACAAACATCAACACAAAACATCACCACAAAACATCAACACAAAACATCACCACAAAACATCAACACAAACATCAACACAAACATCAACATAAACATCAACATAAACATCACCACAAAACATCAACACAAACATCAACACAAAACATCAACACAAACATCAACACAAAACATCAACACAAACATCAACACCAAACATCACCACAAACATCAACACAAACATCAACACAAACATCACAAACATCAACACAAAACATCAACACCAAACATCAACACCAAACATCAACATAAACATCAACACAAACATCAACACAAAACATCACCACAAACATCAACACAAACATCACCACAAACATCAACACAAACATCAACACAAACATCACCACAAACATCAACACAAACATCAACACAAACATCACCACAAACATCAACACAAAACATCAACACAAACATCAACACAAAACATCAACACCAAACATCACCACAAACATCACCACAAACATCACCACAAACATCACCACAAACATCACCACAAACATCAACACAAAACATCAACACAAACATCAACACAAAACATCAACACCAAACATCACCACAAACATCACCACAAACATCAACACAAAACATCAACACAAACATCAACACAAAACATCAACACAAAACATCAACACAAACATCAACACCAAACATCAACACCAAACATCACCACAAACATCAACACAAAACATCAACACAAACATCAACACAAAACATCAACACCAAACATCACCACAAACATCAACACCAAACATCAACACCAAACATCACCACAAACATCACCACAAACATCAACACAAAACATCAACACCAAACATCACCACAAACATCAACACAAAACATCAACACAAAACATCAACACCAAACATCAACACAAAACATCAACACAAACATCAACATAAACATCACCACAAGAACATCAACACCAAACATCACCACAAACATCAACATAAACATCACCACAAACATCACCACCAAACATCACCACAAGAACATCAACACCAAACATCACCACAAACATCAACATAAACATCACCACAAGAACATCAACACAAAACATCACCACAAGAACATCAACACCAAACATCACCACAAACATCAACATAAACATCACCACAAGAACATCAACACAAAACATCAACACCAAACATCAACACCAAACATCACCACAAACATCAACACAAAACATCACCACAAACATCAACACCAAACATCACCACAAACATCAACACAAAACATCACCACAAACATCAACACAAAACATCACCACAAGAACATCAACACAAAACATCACCACAAGAACATCAACACCAAACATCACCACAAACATCAACACAAAACATCACCACAAACATCACCACAAACATCAACACAAAACATCAACACAAAACATCACCACAAAACATCACCACAAACATCAACACAAAACATCACCACAAGAACATCAACACCAAACATCACCACAAACATCAACACAAAACATCACCACAAACATCAACACCAAACATCACCACAAACATCAACACAAAACATCACCACAAACATCAACACCAAACATCACCACAAACATCAACACAAAACATCACCACAAACATCACCACAAACATCACCACAAAACATCAACACAAAACATCACCACAAAACATCACCACAAACATCAACACAAAACATCACCACAAGAACATCAACACCAAACATCACCACAAACATCAACACAAAACATCACCACAAACATCACCACAAACATCAACACAAAACATCAACACAAAACATCACCACAAAACATCACCACAAAACATCAACACAAAACATCACCACAAGAACATCAACACCAAACATCAACACCAAACATCAACACAAAACATCAACACAAAACATCACCACAAACATCACCACAAACATCAACACAAAACATCAACACAAAACATCACAAACATCACCACAAACATCAACACAAAACATCAACACAAAACATCACCACAAAACATCACCACAAAACATCAACACAAAACATCACCACAAACATCACCACAAACATCAACACAAAACATCAACACAAAACATCACCACAAAACATCACCACAAAACATCAACACAAAACATCAACACAAAACATCACCACAAAACATCACCACAAAACATCAACACAAAACATCACCACAAGAACATCAACACCAAACATCAACACCAAACATCAACACAAAACATCAACACAAACTCTTCAACTTTACCTCCAAAAACTAACATATGATAAAAATCAATTACACACATTATGAGATAATGTCTACGAACACATCTTTTTTATCTTCCAAATTTAATTAACTCAGTCAGTAAAAATGTGGAGGAATGTTTCGTGTTTCAATTATCTGATACTTTTCTGCCCCCTAAATTAGTTTTAAAGAATGAGTTGTTCTACTGTACATTGTGAGGGTTGAGGGGGGGGGGGAGGTGATTGTGAGGGAGGGGTGGTGGGGGTGATTGTGAGGGGGTGATTGTGAACGTAGTTGTGAAAGGAGGTTTAAAATGGGTGATTGTGGGGGGTTGACTGGGTGAATGTGTAGGTTCAGAGACACAACATTCTCACTAGGCCTATTATGAGTTCAATACTGGTAGGCCTATTGTGAGTGATTCCATATAGATCTATTGTGTAAAACCTCCCAATAAACTTGCAAAAGATTCATCGGTGAACTGGTGAACAATCAGGGCTGGTGGCGAATGAACAACCTGCCAGTTGACTGACCTCGACGAAGGCCGGGTAGGCCGGATCCGTCCAGGCCAAGAGCGTCTCAGACGGCCGACTCTCGCCCATGTTGTTGACGGCCGTGACGTAGATGACGTACTGCGTGTTGGGCGTCAGGGACTCCAGACGCAGCGCCGTGGAGCCCGTTGTGGTGACGTTGTAGACGCTCGCGTCCACTCTACTTCCCAGCGCCCGGTAGTGTAGCTTGTACCTGTGAGGTGAGGCACAGTGGTGGAGTGTGAGGTGAGGTACAGTGGTGGAGTGTGAGGTGAGGCACAGTGGTGGAGTGTGAGGTGAGGTACAGTGGTGGAGTGTGAGGTGAGGCACAGTGGTGGAGTGTGAGGTGAGGCACAGTGGTGGAGTGTGAGGTGAGGCACAGTGGTGGAGTGTGAGGTGAGGCACAGTGGTGGAGTGTGAGGTGAGACACAGTGGTGGAGTGTGAGGTGAGGCACAGTGGTGGAGTGTGAGGTGAGGCACAGTGGTGGAGTGTGAGGTGAGACACAGTGGTGGAGTGTGAGGTGAGGCACAGTGGTGGAGTGTGAGGTGAGGCACAGTGGTGGAGTGTGAGGTGAGGGACAGTGGTGGAGTGTGAGGTGAGACACAGTGGTGGAGTGTGAGGTGAGGCACAGTGGTGGAGTGTGAGGTGAGACACAGTGGTGGAGTGTGAGGTGAGGCACAGTGGTGGAGTGTGAGGTGAGGCACAGTGGTGGAGTGTGAGGTGAGGGACAGTGGTGGAGTGTGAGGTGAGACACAGTGGTGGAGTGTGAGGTGAGGCACAGTGGTGGAGTGTGAGGTGAGACACAGTGGTGGAGTGTGAGGTGAGGCACAGTGGTGGAGTGTGAGGTGAGGCACAGTGGTGGAGTGTGAGGTGAGGGACAGTGGTGGAGTGTGAGGTGAGACACAGCTGCCCTAAGAGGTGAGTATACTGTCTGGGGGTTGTATAGAGAGGATGGGTTTCTACAGGACCTTCCGCATGTTCTTAGGACCTTGTTCTTTTCCATAACAGCATAAGAACATGAAAAAATTAAAAAAAACATATGAACATTTATATAAAAGTAACTGCAAAAGACCTATTGCCATATACGAGGCAACTTATATTAATATCCACCCAAACTCATTCATATATATATATATATATGTCTAGCCTACGCTTGAAACAATCCAGCGACCCCCCACGTCTATTATGTTACCCGGTAGTTTGTTAGGGAACTCAACAGCCCTGTTTCCAAACCAGTATTTACCCAGGTCTTTCCTGAACCTGATCTAGCCTATATCTATTGTTCCCAGTTGTGTTGTGAGTAGATATATTCCCCACGTCATTATTTCCTCTTTCTCACACCCTCTTTCACCAATATAAATGCTTCAATTTCTCCTCGTCTATCTAGAGAATGTAAATTATGCTTTTTTCTGTTATAAGGAATTTTAATGTGTTTTGTGACCTGTTATAGGCACAAAGACACATTTTATAGATTAGAAAATATTGATTAATCAGGAGACTTAGTAAACGAGTACTAAGTACTCGTTTACTAAGTATTTAGCACTTAGCTAGTACTATACTAGCCAGTACTATTGAGTCAAAGAATCTAATTGTCTAAAAATAACAGGACATAGAGACACGAGGGTAAAATAGTTGAGTGATACCTGAATGAGACACTAAGCCTCCTGCAGTGTTCATCAAGTCTTATAGGTCTCTAAAAGTTGAATGGGTGAGAATAGACTCACGTGAACTTATCTGTGGGGAGCGCCAGCTCGGGCGGCTGCCAGATGACGGTGAGGGTGGTGGCGGTCTTGCCGTCGAGCACCAGGCTGTGCGGCGACGACGACACCCCCGCCATCAGGCTCCCGTTCAGGGCCCCTTCACTCACGTTGATGGTCAGCACTGACGAAGGCAGCGACGTTCCCTCCTCGTTCATCGAGATCACGAAGAAGTTGTACATGTTCCCGGTCTTGAGCTGGGACACGGTGGCCACGGTGTCTGAGATGTTCATGGTCTGCAGGTGGAGGAGTACCCACTAAGAATACCCTATAAGAACACCCACTAAGAATACCCTATAAGAATACCCACTAAGAATGCTGTCGCCCTACAGAGAATGTCACGATATCGGGGTTGACAATAATTATCTTAAAGTAGACATATGACAACAAAGGAAAGTGGCCAAGTGTGGCCCTACCAGGCCGCCCCTGTATACCACGGTACACCTTCAGTATACATAGCTTCCACGGTACACCTCTATATACATCTTGAAACAGAATACATTTCTTTGTGCATGTATGCCTTGAAGAAGGGTACAGCCATGTATATGTATTTACACAGAGAAGTGGCCGGGTACACCTCACAATGTATTTACACCAAGAAAATGTACACCTCTCAGTGAGTATACACCGAGAAGCACAGAACACCTCAGCGAGGTGTATGGATGATTGCAAAGTCTTTATTATAGCAACAATATTGATAACCACTTTACTTGCTGGTCAATACATGATCTAGACAACACTGCCTTCCTCTCTCTCTCTCTCTCTCTCTCCTGCACCAACACGTCTCACGCAGGCGCATTACCTACATATTCAAATTGTTTTGAGCTTCTCTGAAGCAACACAAAGCCCGCTTCGGCGTAATACAATTAGCTGTTCATATGCATGTAAAAGCCTCGTCTGCTCGTACGTTAAATTTAATCCTCTGGGTCAGAAAAACATGCTAGTGGGCGAACACTGCTCGAGTAACTCTGAATCAACGTGGCTCTCACACTGACTCAGCGTCCAATATTGTGTCCGCTGGCACTGCCTATACGTACGTTGTTGAGGGCGAAGACGGCCTTTGAGGCGGAGTGCTTGTCCACGCTCTGGTAATGGAGTTGGTACTGCGTGACGTTCGGACCGTTGTCGGGGGCCTGCCATATTAAGGTCACCTGGCCCGCACCGACCTTAGTGGCGTGCAGGCGGCTGACCGGCGCTGGCAGCAGGTCCACACCTGAGACAGGGGAGTGAAAAGTTGTCGTTCAGTGCCCCTCTGAAGCTCCTACAGTACAGGAACAGTGTTACCTAAAGTTACTCCAGTAGGAGAAAAGGTGAACAGCTTCCCCCCAGTTGTTCAGTCTGTGAACACCTTGCCCCAGTGTTCAGTCTGTGAACACCTTGCCCCAGTCTTCAGTCTGTGAACACCTTGCCCCAGTTGTTCAGTCTGTGAACATCTTGCCCCAGTTGTTCAGTCTGTGAACACCTTGCCCCAGTGTTCAGTCTGTGAACACCTTGCCCCCAGTGTTCAGTCTGTGAACACCTTGCTCCAGTCTTCAGTCTGTGAACACCTTGCCCCAGTTGTTCAGTCTGTGAACATCTTGCCCCAGTTGTTCAGTCTGTGAACACCTTGCCCCAGTGTTCAGTCTGTGAACACCTTGCCCCAGTGTTCAGTCTGTGAACACCTTGACCCAGTCTTCAGTCTGTGAACACCTTGCCCCAGTGTTCAGTCTGTGAACACCTTGCCCCAGTGTTCAGTCTGTGAACACCTTGCCCCAGTGTTCAGTCTGTGAACACCTTGCCCCAGTCTTCAGTCTGTGAACACCTTGCCCCAGTGTTCAGTCTGTGAACACCTTGCCCCAGTGTTCAGTCTGTGAACACCTTGCCCCAGTGTTCAGTCTGTGAACACCTTGCCCCAGTCTTGTCTGTGAACACCTTGCCCCAGTGTTCAGTCTGTGAACACCTTGCCCCAGTGTTCAGTCTGTGAACACCTTGCCCCAGTGTTCAGTCTGTGAACACCTTGCCCCAGTGTTCAGTCTGTGAACACCTTACCCCAGTGTTCAGTCTGTGAACACCTTGCCCCAGTGTTCAGTCTGTGAACACCTTGCCCCAGTGTTCAGTCTGTGAACACCTTGCCCCAGTGTTCAGTCTGTGAACACCTTACCCCAGTGTTCAGTCTGTGAACACCTTGCCCCAGTGTTCAGTCTGTGAACACCTTGCCCCAGTGTTCAGTCTGTGAACACCTTGCCCCAGTGTTCAGTCTGTGAACACTGTGAAACAAGCCCAACAATGCCGATGTCATTTGCATATTGAAGCTTACCTTCCGGAACGCCCAAAACCTGAAACACAAAGCTGGAATTTAAGTGTGCTTTGTTGCACGGAGTTATTAAACCAGGGGAAACTGGCCCCTGATTAAACTAGCAGCAACTGGCACCACATATTCCTCTACGGAATGTGTACGTGTGTGGCACCTACCTT
Organism: Procambarus clarkii; assembly: GCF_040958095.1. NCBI lineage: Eukaryota > Metazoa > Arthropoda > Malacostraca > Decapoda > Cambaridae > Procambarus > Procambarus clarkii. Next base: position 6,152,130 of record NC_091209.1, on the reverse strand, counting down.
CGTCAACGGAATGTGTACGTGTGTGGCACCTACCTTCGTCAACGGAATGTGTACTTGTGTGACACCTACCTTCGTCAACGGAATATGTACGTGTGTGACACCTACCTTCGTCAACGGAATATGTACGTGTGTAGCGCCTACCTTCGTCAACGGAATATGTACGTGTGTAGCGCCTACCTTCGTCAACGGAATGTGTACGTGTGTAGCGCCTACCTTCGTCAACGGAATGTGTACTTGTGTGGCGCCTACCTTCGTCAACGGAATGTGTACGTGTGTGTGGCACCTACCTTCGTCAACGGAATGTGTACGTGTGTGGCACCTACCTTCCTCAAGGCACATCATAATGTTGCCGATGTAGGGCATGCAGACGGTGGGTGTGGCGTTGTTGGAGTTGAAGGAGCCGGAGCAGAGGGCGGAACAAGCGTTGGGCACTCCACGACGTTGACAACACGGCATGTGGTTCCGTCCACCCACGGCACACCTCAAGAGACTGGTCAGCTCGTTCGTGCACGTCACCACCAGGGCTCTGACGTGCGACATGCGCGCGTTGTAGTCGCAGAGAGGCATGCAGCCAGGGCTCAGGTTGACGCTGCGACAGCACTCCGTCACGTTGTACGCGTTGTCCTGGAGCCGCTGTACGCGCGCTTCTGAGGGCGTGCGGAAGAGCACGCGCTCCGAGGGGTCGCCCGTGCCGTGCTTGTTGACTGCCTGCACGTACACTTCGTACTCCGTGTCCGGGCACAGGTTCTCCAGCACGTACGGTGACTTGTCCGTGTACACTCCGTGGTACGACACCTCCATGTTGTTTATGAACCTGCAACAGTAAACACAGTTGATGTACAGTTGAGAGGCGAGACCAGTTGAGAGGTGGGACCAAAGAGCCAAAGCTCAACCCCCGCAAGCACAACTAGGTGAGTACAGGTTAGTTTACTCCTCGGAAGAATATTGAATATATTCCCTCATCTCACATATTTTTAAAGTAATTTACATACCATTAAGTTCAACCGTGAAGTTATCCTTCATCAGTAATCCATCATCGTAGTCACTTAACAGTGTCACAGTAGACCCGTATGATACCAGTACACTACCAGCCATCAAACAGTACACAGTGCCCAATACACTACCCATCTCACCCTACACTACCAGTCACGCTCACTGCAGGTATCATCGGTCGACAGAGCTTCGGCCTCACACACACACGCGGGGTCCACGGTTCGAGCCTCGTACAGCCCCAGATGAATAGAATGTTTATTTCCCCGCAAGTGTGGATGGCAATTAATATATATATATATATCACTCCTCAACTTACCATTTCGCGGCACACTCGCGCGAGGGTTGAATAGGCCTGAAGTAGGCGTGGTAGGCGGTGACGGAGTCCCCCAGCAGTGTAGGGGCGGCCCAGTGCAGGAGTACGAAGGTCGGGTTGGTGTTCGTAATGCTGACCTTGCCAGGAGCCCCCGGCAGCACATTGTAACCCTTCAGGAGGCAGCTCCGGTAGTCGTTGAAGTAGTCCACACATCTGGTAAACACAAATCAAGTTATTAAACATGTTTGCAACATTTATGCAATCAAAATAAAGTTTCTTTGAACGCTCTCGCTTCGACGGCATCATTCCTGCCTTCTGTCACATCCCAAATCCTTATCCTGATCCTTATCCAGGTGCTATATAGTCGATATGGTTTGGTGCTTTCTCCTGATTCCCTCTCGTTTCGACGTTTCCTGTGTGTGTGTGTGTGTGTGTGTGTGTGTGTGTGTGTGTGTGTGTGTGTGTGTGTGTGTGTGTGTGTGTGTGTGTGTGTGTGTGTGTGTGTGTGTGTCTGTGTGTGTGTGTGTGTGTGTGTGTATCAGGTTGTTCAGTGCTGGGAGCTGGAGATACACAGATCATTTGTTTACAAAAATGTACAATTAGGGGGATAATTGTTTTTGGTGCAATGCGGTGGGATTGAACTCGCGTCATGCATGCGTCTGGGATGACCCCGGGAAGCAAGTTCAATTCTTTATTGTCAAAGGTCAATGGAGGCGAGAAATAACTATATAGGACGTTGTAAAGATAAAATTGTATCTTTATCTTTTTATCTACTCTTCCGCAAACATAATACCCGGCCTATCATGTGTGAAGTGGAAATACACACACACACACACACACACACACACACACACACACCCACACACACACACCCACACACACACACACACACCCACACACACCCACACACACACACAGACCCACACACACACACACACACACACACACACACACACACACACACACACACACACACACACACACACACACACACACACACACACACACACCTACCTGAAGTACTTGTAGTCAATCTTGGTAACATTGCCGGTGCAGAGCTCGACACAGAGGGGCGGGAGGCCCCGCTCCTTGCAGCAGTCTGAGTGGTCGTAGTCGTTGGCCAGGCAGGAGAATGCCTCGGTGGCCCAGGGCGCGCACACGATCATATCTGGCTCACTGATGTACTTGTTGCTCGGGTCACACAGGTTCCTCAGACACCTGTAACAACACCTTCATTATACACCTGTAACGACAAGTTCCTCAGACATCTGTAATAAGACCAGGGGGACACCTCAACTCCTATGCAACTCCTTAGACACCCGTAACACACACTTTGTTACACTGCTCGCGTTCTGGGTCATCAATGATGCTACGGTGATGCACAGTGACATCACAATGCAACGCCACGGTAGTAGATATATATATATTGATGTTGTATAAAGGGATCGAACCTGCGTTCCCGAACCGTGATGATACATGTGTCTGATGAGTTCAGGGGTCGTGGGTTCGACTCTACGCAGGCTCTATATTTATTAATTCTATGGTACTTGTGTAAAGGTTATTGGACTTGTGGTAAAGTGATCTATATATTCGGTCTCAATGTGTTTCCCTCAGTCTTATGGAGCACAGAAACTTGCGCCTTCTACTACAGGTGTGTGACGCAACCCCAGCCCACCTGTCAGCCCACCTGTCAGCCCACCTGTCAGCCCACCTGTCAGCCCACCTGTCAGCCGACCTGTCAGCCCACCTGTCAGCCCACCTGTCAGCCCACCTGTCAGCCCACCTGTCAGCCGACCTGTCAGCCGACCTGTCAGCCCACCTGTCAACCCACCTGTCAGCCCACCTGTCAGCCCACCTGTCAGCCCACCTGTCAGCCCACCTGTCACATTACTTGGCTTAATGTAATACTGTTGTTATAAACTGGTCTTGGTCGGAGGTCTGGTTGACGACCGGGCCGCGGGGATGCTAAGCCCCGGAAACACCTCAAGGTAACCTCAAAGTAACCTGTGTTTCATCTACAACATCTCCCAAGATTCAGTTATAACTATCACTTCTCTCTAACCCATATTAACCCATACAAAGTTTAACAATTAAGAAACTGGCTGAACATTTTGTTCCAAGGCTACACCAAGTCTGGGCTGCTCATCAGTCTCAGTACAGTGAACATTATATTTTTAAGACTTTGTTGGTCCCGAGGTTGGCTTGAGACCCTCACAAGACTTAAGCCTTCAAGGAGAACGTCTCCGCTTGCAATCCAATTATAACGTCCTTGCATATAAATGCTTGCAATATATTTCTTGCAAGAAATGTATTTTTGATGAGACAGGAAAAGTCTTTTGAGCTGTAGGATAAAATATCCTATTAGTAGCTATCATTATGCTCGAGGTGTTCTCAGTTTACAACGATATAAAGCTTAACACAATTATATATATAATTTATAACTGCGTTGGAGGGGACCTAAACATTCCCTCTAATGTGTTATGTGTGGTTTCCTCCGAGGCTCAGGGTCCCCCTTCTTTTAGCCACAGATTATAAATATTGTAATACAAATAATATGCTGACTATTAACCTGTTAATGAACTTGTCTTGATCTAAAATCCTGACTCGATGTTCAAACACTTGTTAGTGGAGCAGGTTATCTTCTTGAAATTATCTTGAGATGATTACGGGGCTTAGCGTCCCCGCGGCCCGGTCCTCGACCAGGCCTCCTTTCCGTTATATACCCCCCCCCCCAGGAAGCAGCCCGCAGCAGCTGTCTAACTCCCAGGAACCTATTTATTGCTAGGTGAACAGCGGACATCAAGGTGAAAGAAACTCTGCCCATTTGTTTCCGCCTCCGCCGGGGATCGAACCCGGAACCTCAGGACTACGAATACCGAGCGGTGTCCACTCTGCCTACACAAACACACACACACATATATAACATATATATATATATATATATATATATATATATATATATACAGTATATATATATAATATATAGTCCTGGGGACCATTCAGGCTTGTTTGCATTTGTGTTCCTCACGTGTGCCCCAAAGAATGAGGTGATTTGATAAAATGCTATGCCCAAGATTACCATCCGAGTGCCGGCGGGGAAGTGGTTCAAATAGCCTCGGCTATCACTTCCTTATGTCCGGTCGTGATGGTCAAGCGGATTAAGGCGTCCCTGTACATACCAGTTGTGGGAGTATGGGTTCGAGTCACTTCTGGGGTGTGAGTTTTCAGTTGTATATAGTCCTGGGGACCATTCAGGCTTGTTTGCATTTGTGTTCCTCACGTGTGCCCCAAAGAATGAGGTGATTTGATAAAATGCTATGCCCAAGATTACCATCCGAGTGCCGGCGGGGAAGTGGTTCAAATAGCCTCGGCTATCACTTCCTTATGTCCGGTCGTGATGGTCAAGCGGATTAAGGCGTCCCTGTACATACCAGTTGTGGGAGTATGGGTTCGAGTCACTTCTGGGGTGTGAGTTTTCAGTTGTATATAGTCCTGGGGACCATTCAGGCTTGTTTGCATTTGTGTTCCTCACGTGTGCCCCAAAGAATGAGGTGATTTGATAAAATGCTATGCCCAAGATTACCATCCGAGTGCCGGCGGGGAAGTGGTTCAAATAGCCTCGGCTATCACTTCCTTATGTCCGGTCGTGATGGTCAAGCGGATTAAGGCGTCCCTGTACATACCAGTTGTGGGAGTATGGGTTCGAGTCACTTCTGGGGTGTGAGTTTTCAGTTGTATATAGTCCTGGGGACCATTCAGGCTTGTTTGCATTTGTGTTCCTCACGTGTGCCCCAAAGAATGAGGTGATTTGATAAAATGTTATGCCCAAGATTACCATCCGAGTGCCGGCGGGGAAGTGGTTCAAATAGCCTCGGCTATCACTTCCTTATGTCCGGTCGTGATGGTCAAGCGGATTAAGGCGTCCCTGTACATACCAGTTGTGGGAGTATGGGTTCGAGTCACTTCTGGGGTGTGAGTTTTCAGTTATATATATATATATATATATATATATATATATATATATATATATATATATATATATATATATATATATATATATATACTGCCTACTGCCGGGCACGCAGCTCGGCGGCTACTTTACAGTCAGGTGCTGCACCTACTGAAAGCAAACTTTAGATACTTCTTGAACAACTGACGGTAAGTTTGGCGCTGGAGCGATAACTTTGCCACTTCCGCGTGTAGGTCGACAAGGACCCTTGTTTACACTACCCGAGCTCTGGTCTGTGATACTTGTGACGCTTGGTAAACAAAAGCAGTTCAAAGTTATCACCCTGTAATGCTCAGTAAAAAAGGTAGTGCCGCGTAATCACCCTGTGCTGCTTAGTAACAAAGCCGGCTCAATACATCACCTTGTACTACTCAGTAACAAAGACATCTTTGCGAGATCACCCTGTGCTGCTCAGTAACAAAGGTAGCTCTATTTATCACCTTGTACTACTCAGTAACAAAGGCCTCTTTATATGATCACCCTCTGCTGCTCAGTAACAAACACCTTTCAAGTAAATATAAACAGAGAGCAAGAGGTCATGATATCAAAGGCTAAATGCCAGCTGGACTGCTCACATTATTGCAGGAAATCGTGTTGATGCGCTTGCAATTAATCCCATCAATATTGTCGGATTAAATCCTCAATTAGAGCTCCGTGCAGTGAACAACGGAGTGAATATATCATAATATGAAAGAATATTAATATATGTTGCAAGGATACTCAGAGCTGTGTACATTATAAGTAACAAATACATAGATTATTCATTATTTTCAATATATATATACACATAATGTTATTGTTATATATATATTGGTAGTTAAATTAGCATTAGCCACCATCTTACTATTCAATTTTTTATTTATTATTGAATTTGATTTGTATAATTTATTTTCTATATGAATTATTTCGAAATGTTCGTAAAAAATATGTTAGTATATTGGTAAAATGGCCCATAATATAGTTATATGTGACCTCTCTCACTCTTGCCATGCTCTCCCTCAAACCCCCACTCTCTCCCCCACTCTCCCCCACACTCCCCTACTCTCCCCCACTCTCCCCCACACTCCCCTACTCTCCCCCACTCTCCCCCACACTCCTCTACTCTCCCCCACTCTCCCTCACACAAGTCCCACTGCCAAAGAGAAGTATTAATATTAAATATTCCCACTACCAACCTGTCCATCACTCAACATTCTTGTTATGTAAAGTGAACACTTAAGAAACACAACCAGGCACTTTGATGTTCTTAAGAACACTTGTCATTAAAACGTCTACTATATATTTAAGTGGTTTCTCGGGTGGGGGGATTTTCTAAGGGGCTCTGTGATAATTTAGACAGTTCTAAGGGGCTCTGTGATAATTTAGACAGTTCTAAGGGGCTCTGTGATATTTTTAGACAGTTCTAAGGGGCTCTGTGATATTTTTAGATAGTTCTAAGGGGCTCTGTGATATTTTTAGACAGTTCTAAGGGGCTCTGTGATAATTTAGACAGTTCTAAGGGGCTCTGTGATAATTTAGACAGTTCTAAGGGGCTCTGTGATATTTTTAGATAGTTCTAAGGGGCTCTGTGATATTTTTAGACAGTTCTAAGGGGCTCTGTGATATTTTTAGACAGTTCTAAGGGGCTCTGTGATATTTTTAGACAGTTCTAAGGAGGCTCTGTGATAATTTAGACAGTTCTAAGGGGCTCTGTGATATTTTTAGATAGTTCTAAGGGGCTCTGTGATATTTTTAGACAGTTCTAAGGGGCTCTGTGATATTTTTAGACAGTTCTAAGGGGCTCTGTGATAATTTAGACAGTTCTAAGGGGCTCTGTGATAATTTAGACAGTTCTAAGGGGCTCTGTGATATTTTTAGACAGTTCTAAGGGGCTCTGTGATATTTTTAGACAGTTCTAAGGGGCTCTGTGATATTTTTAGATAGTTCTAAGGGCTCTGTGATATTTTTAGATAGTTCTAAGGGCTCTGTGATATTTTTAGATAGTTCTAAGGGGCTCTGTGATATTTTTAGACAGTTCTAAGGGGCTCTGTGATATTTTTAGACAGTTCTAAGGGGCTCTGTGATATTTTTAGACAGTTCTAAGGGGCTCTGTGATATTTGGATGCCTTTCCACGTATAGAAAATACAAATATTATTACCCAACTTAGGTACTGTAATTCGGTTTAAGTTAACCTGACACTAAACATAATGTAATGTTTATGTAAATATGTTCAACACAGAATTAAACATCCAATATTACGTTATTCAAATGTAGTTAAGCTATAACGAATAGCAATTCATCTTTATTGTAAAAAATTATTTTTTTTGAGATATATACAAGAGTTGTTACATTCTTGTACAGCCACTTGTACGCGTAGCGTTTCGGGCAAGTCCTTAATCCTATGGTCCCTGGAATACGATCCCCTGCCGCGAAGAATCGTTGTTACAACCAAGTACACATTTTACTGTTGCGTTAAACAGAGGCTACAGTTAAGGAATTGCGCCCAGTAAATCCTCACCGGCCAGGATACGAACCCATGACATAGCGCTCGCGGAACGCCAGGCGAGTGTCTTACCACTACACCACGGAGACTGCTTAAATTTATTTACAGTCTTTTATAATTAATAATTATAATTAATTAATTAATTATAATTAAATTTAGACTAATTTATTTGGAAGGTGTCTTGCCTGTCTTACCCACTGTCACGTGACCAGCCGCAGCCTGCATGTTGGCGTCAAGTTAGAGCACAAGTTAGACCATAAGTCTAATACAGTCTTTATACAGTGTACAGACTTTATACAGTCTCCGTGGTGTAGTGGTAAGACACTCGCCTGGCGTTCCGCGAGCGCTATGTCATGGGTTCGTATCCTGGCCGGGGAGGATTTACTGGGCGCAATTCCTTAACTGTAGCCTCTGTTTAACGCAACAGTAAAATGTGTACTTGGTTGTAACAACGATTCTTCGCGGCGGGGATCGTATTCCAGGGATCTGCCCGAAACGCTACGCGTACTAGTGGCTCTACAAGAATGTAACAACTCTTGTATATATCTAAAAAAAAAAATAATAAGTTAAAGCAAGGTAGAGCACTGTTGTGCTCTCTCTAGTATGTATGTACTCCAAGGATCCCACACACACACAGGTGTCAGCAAATCTTTCATTCTAACAGCAGTGTGGCGCCCTCTACTGCTGTGCTTCCAAACTGAACTTTTAACTATCTTGTCAAAACGTTAATGATTTTGTAGTAATTATCTTATCATAAGCTCACTTAACTTGTAGTTATCTAGCCTTACTTATCCTGACATCAAGTCACTTGGTACTTATGTTTCATACCTAAATTACCCGCGTCATGATCTCACAAATAATCTCATAACTGTGCTTTAATGTACTACTGTTACAGCCCCGCTCCTGTGCCGGATAACTCCACTACGGGCTCACCATAGCCCGTGCTACTTACAACTTTTGGTTCCTAGTAACTAAATCTAAAACAACAACAACAATATATTTACTTTAGACCTAAATACGACCCATAGCTCTTAAATCAAACACACACACACACACAACCACACACACACACACACACACACACACACACACACACACACACACACACACACACACACACACACACACACACACACACACACACACACACATGTACGCAGCTTGCTGTATAATGTATGATGATCTACAATACACAACTGTGTGTATAGAAGTTCAACAAACGTTTTACAAGGTCAAGTAGGCCTTACAGAAGGCCTACAGTACCAGTGTCTTGCTGAACTGACTGTATCATTGTATGGAACATTTACTGGTGCACACAACTGACTTAGTCATCCTGGATGTGTGGGGCCCATACGATATATTTATCATCTGCTAAATCAGATTTTTATTAAATATCATTAAAATGATTATTATATTTATTATTAATATTATTATTGCATATAATATTAATAATAAAACTTCAATTACGGCCGGAGTCAGTGAATTGTGTAGAGAATATTGAGGAAGAGAAACAGAAGAAAGAGACATAAAGGAAGAGATATTTACGTTGAGAAAGATAATATGGGACATAGAGGAAGCTTTCTAGTATTAGCTGAAGCCATGGGCTACAGCTAACACTACTAGTATATCCGCTGACATCAGTGGATATACCTGCAATGTGGATATACCTGTAATGTGGATTTACCTGTAATGTGGATATACCTGTAATGTGGATATACCTGTAATGTGGATTTACCTGTAATGCTTGACGCCTTTCTCGGAGCAACAAGAGACAATGTCAGGCAGCTCGGGGTGAACGGTCTCCGTCTTGTTGAGCGAGACAGTCTCCGTCAGCACCCGCAGGTTATACTGAGGTAGGGACGAGCCGTGTCGGTTCACCGACATTACCGACACTTCGTACCACGTTAAGGGTGACAGGTTCTTGATGGTGGCGTGGGTCTGACTGGCCGACACCTACAATAAGCAATACAAGAAAAAAACAAATTAGGATTCACTCCAAAACTTCATTCTCTCGGATAATCCGAAAATTCGAACCCCAGGTCGCGTGGTCCTTCCTCACAGTGAGAACCTACGAACGGGTGAGCAACCGAGCCATATCCTATTCTGAAACCTCAGTTCGAACCTTCCATGACCCCCAATGGGGGATTATACTCAACAAATACATTGGTCTATATTTTTACGACAACACACCTTAACCTGAAGTCTCTTGGGGAGATAGAGGTGGTCATCATGGGTGTCCAGGCCCCCTACATCAGTCGAAGTCACTCCGGTGACATCCTCTGGGGGATCGAACCTGGGAATCAAGACCAAAAATAAAACAACATTATTTTTTTGCTGAATTGCAGCTGATTTTTCCGACAAAAGTTATACAGATGGGAAATTGGTTTCATTGATTCATTGATTCACGGGGCACGAATATACGATGAGTGCTTCATATGACTCAACTGTGAATGTCTGACATGAGTGTGTATATACAATGAATACTAGACATGGATTTACAATGAATGTTTGACATGAATATATTACAGAGTTACAATATAATGAATGAATATTAATCCTGATTGCGAGACGTGCGTGTGTGTACACATATGGCAGTATGTGTGTACGTATGTATACATATGAGTGTGTGTGTGTGTGTGTGTGTGTGTTTGTGTGTGTGTGTGTGTGTGTGTGTGTGTGTGTGTGTGTGTGTGTGTGTGTGTGTAAAGCGCCCGCACATATATACACATATGTGCACGAGTTTGTGTGAGGATTAATAAGCGTTTTACCCCCAAGAAAATATTTATAGCTACCCATTAAATTTCGTTATTAATGTTATTATTATTATTTTTATTATTATTATCTCTGTTTTGGGCCGAGGCGCTGTGCTTAGGCTTAATAAACTCTGCTCGTTCAAAACAAGTATATACACATATATTCTGAATGGAATTTGAACATATGTAAATGTGTTATTTATATGCACTTGTGAGCGTGTTTTTATGTACGTGTGAGTGTGTCTTTGTCTATGTATTTGTCACATGTACGTATGTATGTATGTATGTATGTATGTATGTATGTATGTATGTATGTATGTATGTATGTATGTATGTATGTATGTATTGTGTTTTTAATTGTTTTTGTTTATATAAGTGTTGAGAGTGTATATACACTACGTGTATGTGTATTGAATGTGTTTGTTTTTGTATTAGTTACGTGTGTGTGTGTGTGTGTGTGTGTGTGTGTGTGTGTGTGTGTGTGTGTGTGTGTGTGTGTGTGTGTGTTTGAGTGTGTGTGTTTACATATCATTATATAGATGTATTTAACAGATTTTCAAAAAATAGTCTCAGAACGCAGCTTTCATTCCGTGTAGTTGAGCTCCGCCACACTACTCCCACTCATGTCACTGTCATGTCAGTGTCATATCACTGTCATGTCACTGTCACAGGGCCTAGTTGGCCACCATCCTTTCCTGTGTTTCTGATACACATTTTATTGTGACTTAATGTCGCTCCTGACCTCTATATCTCTCTCTCCCTCCTTCGTGTGGGAGGGAGGGAGAGAGGGAGAGGGAGAGGGAGAGGGAGGGAGAGAGAGAGAGAGAGAGAGAGAGAGAGAGAGAGAGAGAGAGAGAGAGAGAGAGAGAGAGAGAGAGAGAGAGAGAGAGAGAGAGAGAGAGAGAGAAAACAGAGACCCCTAGCACCTCCTTGTGAGCACACACACACACAGACGCACACACAAACACACATATATATATCCGAAGCCTCACTTTGTGATGGTGGTGACGTTGATGACGTAGTACTCTGGAGGGGGGGTGCCGGGGTGTGGATGGTCCCAAGTGACGTCTATTGACGTGGGTCCCAACACATCCACACTGGGCGACTCCGGACTCATGGGCAGGATCTCTGTTGACACCCCAAATATTGTACTCCAACATGTCACTCTTAGTCACACACGTTATACACTTTCACCTCTCACAATCATCCAATGACGGATATATATATATATATATATATATATATATATATATATATATATATATATATATATATATATATATATATATATATATATATATATATATAAATGCGAACAAGCTTGAATGGTCCCCAGGACAATATGCAACTGAAAACTCACACCCCAGAAGTGACTCGAACCCATATCACTGTCATGTCATGATGTCCGGTCGTGATGGTCAAGTGGATTAAGGCGTCTTGTACATACCAGTTGCGTTGCTCCTGGGAGTATGGGTTCGAGTCACTTCTGGGGTGTGAGTTTTCAGTTATATATATATATATATATATATATATATATATATATATATATATATATATATATATATATATATATATATATATATATATATATAGCCTTTAATTTTAATATATTATTCAGATCAATTAAGACAAAAGCGTTTTATGACTGTGACAGAAACTTCTGGAAAAGACTTTCAAAGTCATAAACAAAAGAAGGAAACAATGTATGCCAAAAAATAAAAAAAAAATTATTACAAAAAAAAGGCAGAAACATCTTTTGACAAACAGAAAAAAATTCTTACGGTTAGTACAGGAAGCGCAGAGCACAATGCAAGTATCTACTGTATAACACACAGAAACCACAATAGCCTGATGCATCAAATGAACAAATCCCCAAGGGTCCGTGATGAGGATTCGAACCTACGTCTGAGAGGCTCCCAGACGCTGCCTTAATCGACTAGGCTACGACATGGAAAAATAATTGCAACCGGGAGTTCCACTGGACTCACACGGGTGGGGATCCTCTCAGACGAAGGTTCGAACCCTCAACACGGCCCCTTGAGGACTGGTTCATCATACACCGTATACCCACCGACACCCTCGGAGATACACATGAGTGTAACTTCGGTATACGCAGTGCAGGAGAAGTGTGATTGTATATTATCGTCCTGTGTAGTGTATTCTCCCCGACACAGGTCCTGGCAGATGTCAGGGACCCTCTCTCTCTCGCAGCACGGCACGTGATTACGTAGATCTACAGGTAAAAAATGCATAACAAATACATTAGTTACTCCTTACTCAACCACCTGACACGCTTCGCGTATCCACCAGCTTTCTACAAACCCCAAAAAACACACATTTACGAGAACACAAACTGAAATAACACATACAAACATCAACTCACAACTGAAATAACACATACAAACATCAACTCACAACTGAAAGAACACATACAAACATCAACTCACAACTGAAAGAACACATACAAACATCAACTCACAACTGAAAGAACACATACAAACATCAACTCACAACTGAAAGAACACATACAAACATCAACTCACAACTGAAAGAACACATACAAACATCAACTCACAACTGAAAGAACACATACAAACATCAACTCACCTGCCATACACTTAACAATAAGTGGGAAATGGGTTTCACAAGCTTCAGGATCTATGCCAGTTTTGCCCTCGAGAATATTGTGTATGGCGCAGAAACCCAGACACTGTGGCTGGACGCCGTTCTCAATGCAGCACGAGGTGTAGTTATGGGCTGATCTGAGCGCCGTCGTCACCCCATCCGTCGCGTTCCCCGACCCCACTGAAAACATCAACAACCTCGTTTAATTCTCACTCTTTCTCTCTCATTTATCGTAGTTTATAATGATCTCTCCAGTTAACGAGAGCAGTCACCCAAATTTACATTGTATCCGTGCAAGCTATGCAATGTTATATAGAAGTTTCAGGGCAAGAAGGTTAATTATATGCAAATTAGAAGTCTAATTATAGTTCATGAAAGAGGGAGTTATTAGACAGTTAATACAATGAGATTTTTATTTCGTTATGGAGGAGGAGGCGGGGGGGCCTTCCCCCCCCCCCCTGGGGTGGGCGTGTAAAGTTATCATTCTAGAAGGTAAATAATCTTAAAAAAAATACACTTATTCCGGATAATTTTTATCTGTTTTATCAACGAAGCATTTCGTTGACCTTAGTTCTGTACCGGACACCCTGGTAACCGGATTTAATACTGAATATCCGACTGTGATATACTCCAGCTGAACTCCATAAGCATTTCCCAACTTGAAAATTTGGTGTAAATATAAAAAAAGGTGTTAATCTTCTCTGTTATCTGAAGATATGTTTACTGTTTAGGGGTGAGTCTTGGAGCAACGGAGCACGGGTTAACCCTCACATGAGGCTATAGATGAGGCTACCTACCCTCACACCATGTGGAGTGAGACGTGTATACTCACCTGTCACCATGTAGAGAGAGGTCAGTGAGGGGTTGGAGTTTATCTCACACACGTAGACACCTTTGTCCGTCACCTTGGCATTCTTGATGACCAGGACCCAGACGTCGCCTCCTGCTGGGAGACATCGACACAACTCTCATTATATATTGACCTGTACACATCTTGCCTCCGTGGAAGGTTTACATGTAAACAGCTGGACACCTGTAGCGCCATTAGGTTTGAAGGCGCTTTAGTACATCAGTGTAGTGACGTAGTGAGCACTCAAGAACACGGGTTGAACATTAGTAGTCTAGCTCTGATCATTATACTATACACATATTATAATGCATAAATATATTATAATGTGTACAATGACACTGCCATGATGCTAGGTGAAATGTATTGATTGTTTTTTTTCGAATTTAAGTGATACAATATTTAATATTAATAAATAATTGACATTTATAACAGAACATCAATAAAATGCACAAAATTTGACATGTTGCAAATATATGCGACGAGGACTTTGATATGATATAAATATGCAGCTTCTGCATGAAGGGTTTAGTAGTGGAGTTGGCTACATTCTTGACTCACTATGCAGAATCCCGGGGTTCGATTACCGGCCAGGACAGAAGCAGTTGGGTCCAATTTCTTTCCCCCAAATGCACCTTTTCACCTAACAGTCATTAGGTGCCAGGGATCTCGATAAAGCGAATTATTTTTATTATTATTATTCACAGAATAATCTGCTAGCCTCAGTCAAAGTTACTTTGAACTCATCGATCATGCAACACAGATCCGAATTTTGAAGGAATTTTAATATGCTTATTATTAAGACAACTGTTTGTAGAAGTAAATCCTTAATAATTACACATACCCAGCTGTGGGTTCCCTGTATGATTAGTTGTATTATTGTGTATACCTGCTACAACATTATATACATCAGTCATTCGTATGTTGTATTTCCTGACAATATTTCTGGCAAAGCTGAAGTGGTCAGTGATAAGAGAATATGTGAAAAAAAAACTGATTTAGTTTGCTGGGTGGATGATTCTGTGCTGGGTGGATGATTCTGTGCTGGGTGGATGATTCTGTGCTGGGTGGATGATTCTGTGCTGGGTGGATGATTCTGTGCTGGGTGGATGATTCTGTGCTGGGTGGATGATTCTGTGCTGGGTGGATGATTCTGTGCTGGGTGGATGATTCTGTGCTGGGTGGATGATTCTGTGCTGGGTGGATGATTCTGTGCTGGGTGGATGATTCTGTGCTGGGTGGATGATTCTGTGCTGGGAAAATGATATCATTCGTTGTTTAATTATGTCTTCAAGTGTGGATGAGGACATGAGGCCAGTGAGGAGGACACAGTGACTGTGAGGACAAGACACCCAAGATACGTCTTGAACATTACCTCCACTTACAATTAGCCTTACCAAGGTCATCGTTAGGTAGGTCCCATAGTTCACATCCATCCAAGCTTAGACATTACGCTTAAATAACTCTACCTTCAACTAAATAACTCTACTTTCAAGTCGACAACCGACTTGAGAATGGTCCAGGACGGACCGATACGTCGTCGTCCCTTCACTTTATAGTGTGTGGTCTGATCAACATATTTCAGCCACGTTATTGGGACTCCTCGCCTGCATTCTACTTTCGACCAGATTTCAAGATGACCAAATGGACTCATATTGACACTTGTTCAGGCTTACAGGACTCTGACAGCACCAGAACCCATTACAATGGGCCTTTGAGGATACAATATAGCCCAGATGCTTTTCAGAATACTTTACTGGAACTTCTCTACCAAGAAAGCAAAGTTTGGATAAAATATTAAGGTACAACTAGTCCAGTTACTTGAAAGCCACTGAAGTGCATGCTAGCAATCTTCAACGTGAGGTTCTGTTCAGCATTATATCTTCCACATTTCTATTTAAACGTGTTTTTATTCTTTTTTGTCCACAGCCATATAGATAATCAGCCTATGAGACAGTTAGCTATACTGGCTTCTAACTCCTCCAACGATTGATCAACATAGTCAACAATAAAGGATTGAAATGTTAAGTTTTAAATTGCAAATTTCAAAATAAATTTTACAATGACGAGTAAGGAGAATTTAACTGGTGTAGCGTGTGCATAATAGACCCATTGAAAAACAGAGGTGCAATAGGTACTCTGAGAGAGAACTATCAACATCAGAGGCCCGAGACTGTTCAACACGCTTCCACTATACATAAGAGACATAACTGGCCGACCCCTCACAGTGTTCAAGAGAGAACTATCAACATCAGAGGCCCGAGACTGTTCAACACGCTTCCACTACACATAAGGGACATAACTGGCCGACCCCTCACAGTGTTCAAGAGAGAATTATCAACATCAGAGGCCCGAGACTGTTCAACACGCTTCCACTACACATAAGGGACATAACTGGCCGACCCCTCACAGTGTTCAAGAGAGAACTATCAACATCAGAGGCCCGAGACTGTTCAACACGCTTCCACTACACATAAGGGACATAACTGGCCGACCCCTCACAGTGTTCAAGAGAGAACTTTCAACATCAGAGGCCCGAGACTGTTCAACACGCTTCCACTACACATAAGGGACATAACTGGCCGACCCCTCACAGTGTTCAAGAGAGAACTATCAACATCAGAGGCCCGAGACTGTTCAACACGCTTCCACTATACATAAGAGACATAACTGGCCGACCCCTCACAGTGTTCAAGAGAGAACTATCAACATCAGAGGCCCGAGACTGTTCAACACGCTTCCACTACACATAAGGGACATAACTGGCCGACCCCTCACAGTGTTCAAGAGAGAACTATCAACATCAGAGGCCCGAGACTGTTCAACACGCTTCCACTACACATAAGGGACATAACTGGCCGACCCCTCACAGTGTTCAAGAGAGAACTATCAACATCAGAGGCCCGAGACTGTTCAACACGCTTCCACTACACATAAGCGACATAACTGGCCGACCCCTCACAGTGTTCAAGAGAGAACTATCAACATCAGAGGCCCGAGACTGTTCAACACGCTTCCACTATACATAAGAGACATAACTGGCCGACCCCTCACAGTGTTCAAGAGAGAATTATCAACATCAGAGGCCCGAGACTGTTCAACACGCTTCCACTACACATAAGGGACATAACTGGCCGACCCCTCACAGTGTTCAAGAGAGAACTATCAACATCAGAGGCCCGAGACTGTTCAACACGCTTCCACTACACATAAGGGACATAACTGGCCGACCCCTCACAGTGTTCAAGAGAGAACTATCAACATCAGAGGCCCGAGACTGTTCAACACGCTTCCACTACACATAAGGGACATAACTGGCCGACCCCTCACAGTGTTCAAGAGAGAACTATCAACATCAGAGGCCCGAGACTGTTCAACACGCTTCCACTACACATAAGGGACATAACTGGCCGATCCCTCACAGTGTTCAAGAGAGAACTATCAACATCAGAGGCCCGAGACTGTTCAACACGCTTCCACTACACATAAGGGACATAACTGGCCGAACTCTCAGTGTTCAACAGAGAGAGAACTTGATAAACACCATCAAAGAATACCTAATCAACCAGGGGCCAGATTCACGAAGCAGTTACGCAAGCACTTACGAACGTGTCCATCTTTCCTCAATCTTTGACGGCTTTGGTTACATTTATTAAACAGTTTACAAGCATGAAAACTTGCCAATCAACTGTAGTTATTGTTATAAACAGCCTCCTGATGCTTCGGAGCTCATTAACTGTTTAATAATTGTAAACAAAGCCGCCAAAGATTGAGAAAAGATGTACAGGTTCGTAAGTGCTTGCTTAACTGCTTCCTGAATCTGGCCCCTGGCTGTGATTTACACGTCAAGCTGCGAGCAACCACGTACAACAGCCTGGTTGATCACACCATCAACCAGGAGGCCTGGTCAGAAACCGGGCCGTGGGCACGTTGATCCTCGGAACCATCGTAAGGTAACTGAAAAGTGGCTTTAAGGATAATAAAGTTAGGCTTTATATAATGATAAATGATAAATAATCTTCATATTAGAAATTAATATTACAGATAAAATTAATAATATATATGTGATAAATATTGGTGGAAAATCTTGTTGATTAATAGTAAGTAGTGAGAATAAATTAGCTCCGTTATTCCTAAGAATATTACAAGTAATGTCAACTTTATTTTCAGATCTTGGCATTTGGGTTTAGGGTAAAATTGCCTCATTAATTATCTTATTGTTCAAACCTGTATGTAGAGACGTGTCCCAAACCTAACTTTATCTAACCTAACTTACCCTGAAACCCAAACAGCATCACCGGGGTTCGAACCCTTCCTGGTCTTATGCCCGCATGTAGAACCCATATTTCCACCACCAGCAAGCGTGAAAATATTGTATTAACGTGCACAACATCCTAAATTATCCCCCCTCCCCCTGGCAAGACTACCTGCACACCACTTTTAATAGACGTATGATGAAAGGTTTATGTAAGTGGTGAAAGGTATACAACACCGAGACTAGCAGTGCACATAGCCCAACCTGTTCCGGGCCTAAGTAAGCTTAATCCCAGATTTGTTCAAGGATTTCTTGTCACGTGAGGATTACGTGTTATAAAGTGGATGTGTGAGAACCTTCGGGTGTGGGTGTATGTTCAGATGTGTCTGTATGCGTGAGGCTTACAGGTGTGGGCGTTCACGTGTGGACGTTCAGGTATGGATGTTCAGGTGTGGGCGTTCATGTATGGGCGTTCAGGTGTGGACGTTCAGGTGTGGACGTTCAGGTGTGGACGTTCAGGTATGGACGTTCATGTATGGGCGTTCAGGTGTGGACGTTCAGGTGTGGACGTTCAGGTATGGACGTTCAGGTGTGGGCGTTCACGTGTGGACGTTCAGGTGTGGACGTTCAGGTATGGACGTTCAGGTGTGGGCGTTCGGGTGTAGGCGTTCAGGTGTGGGCGTTCACGTGTGGACGTTCAGGTGTGGACGTTCAGGTATGGACGTTCATGTATGGGCGTTCACGTGTGGACGTTCAGGTGTGGACGTTCAGGTATGGACGTTCAGGTGTGGGCGTTCACGTGTGGACGTTCAGGTGTGGACGTTCAGGTATGGACGTTCAGGTGTGGGCGTTCAGGTGTGGACGTTCAGGTGTGGGCGTTCAGGTGTGGGCGTTCAGGTGTGGGCGTTCAGGTGTGGGCGTTCAGGTGTGGACGTTCAGGTATGGGCGTTCAGGTGTGGGCGTTCGGGTGTGGGCGTTCAGGTGTGGGCGTTCAGGTATGGGCGTTCAGGTGTGGGCGTTCAGGTATGGGCGTTCAGGTGTGGGCGTTCAGGTATGGGCGTTCAGGTGTGGGCGTTCAGGTATGGGCGTTCGGGTGTGGGCGTTCAGGTATGGGCGTTCAGGTGTGGGCGTTCAGGTGTGGGCGTTCAGGTGTGGACGTTCAGGTGTGGACGTTCAGGTGTGGACGTTCAGGTGTGGACGTTCAGGTGTGGACGTTCAGGTGTGGGCGTTCGGGTGTGGACGTTCAGGTGTGGACGTTCAGGTGTGGACGTTCAGGTGTGGACGTTCAGGTGTGGGCGTTCAGGTGTGGACGTTCAGGTGTGGACGTTCAGGTGTGGACGTTCAGGTGTGGACGTTCAGGTGTGGACGTTCAGGTGTGGACGTTCAGGTGTGGACGTTCAGGTGTGGACGTTCAGGTGTGGACGTTCAGGTGTGGACGTTCAGGTGTGGACGTTCAGGTGTGGACGTTCAGGTGTGGACGTTCAGGTGTGGACGTTCAGGTGTGGACGTTCAGGTGTGGACGTTCAGGTGTGGGCGTATTTGCTGCTAACTTAGTTTCATTTCATTCTCATTATTGTTGTTGTTGTTTCAGATTTAGCTACTGAGAACGAAGTGTCCATGTAGCACGGTCTATGGCGAGCCCGGAATCCTTCGTCCTCATACTCCCGCCCCCTTATCTCCAACCCCTCACCCCACCCCCTCACCCCACCCCCCTCACCCCACCCCCCCTCACACCACCTCACGCCTCACAACACATCACTTCACCCCACCCCCCTCACCCCACCCCCCTCACACCACCTCACGCCTCACCACACATCACTTCACCCCACCCCCCTCACCCCACCCCCCTCACACCACCTCACGCCTCACCACACATCACTTCACCCCACCCCCCTCACCCCACCCCCCTCACACCACCTCACGCCTCACCACACATCACTTCACCCTCATCTCCCTCCTTGCATATAATGGCTTCCTTCCCTCCTTCAGTTAAGACTTGGTAAGGGTTCCGGAGTGCCTCAAACACCCCCAACTTTCCCCGGCTTTCATTTAGTGTTTCTGGAAGACTAACTACATTCCCTGTTCTTCTTTCCATTCTGTTGTGTTTACATGTCAGTCACATACCCCTCTTACTTCCTGCCTTTCTAAGACAAGTCAATTGTTTCCTTAATTTATCTTTATTATGCAGGTTCGATCCCATCAAACTGCTCCAAAAGGCTGCAGGTTCGATCCCGCAATATTGTCTCGTGGATACATCAAGTTATGGTGATATCGTCGCGTGCTCACGACTGTCTTCTGCTGCAAATATATTTGAAAAGAATTAGAGAAAAATTGTCAAACATGATTAAATTTCATTTGATCATGTAATTGGCTCAAAGCAATTTTCCGTTCCACAAACGATGGGTCACAAGTTATCTTGAGATGATTTCGGGGCTTTAGTGTCCCCGCGGCCCGGTCCTCGACCGGTCCACCCCCAGGAAGCAGCCCATGACAGCTGACTAACTCCCAGGTACCTATTTTACTGCTAGGTAACAGGGGCATAGGGTGAAAGAAACTCTGCCCATCGTTTCTCGCCGGCGCCTGGGATCGAACCCGGGACCACAGGATCACGCGTCCAGTGTTCTGTCCGCTCAGCCACCGGCTGCGGGATGTTGACCAGGGATAGAGTACATTCTTGTAACGCCGTGGAAAATATCCCGTTGGTACCTGGGGACTTGTTTAACTTAGGTTAATCTTCTTGATTACTTTTCCTAGTAGTGATTAAGTTGTTTTACTTCCTCTGAAGGTTCATCTCTAGTAAATATTTAGGTAACATTGCTTTTTAAAATATCAGCCATTTCTAACCTAACGTAGCTAAACTTATCCTAACTAAACCTAAGCTAACCTAGCCTAACCCAACCTACCCTAACCTAACCTTGAGGGTCATAAATGGTGTATAATCCCTCCTGGCATATAATAATCCACTATATACTTTTATATAGGATTAAAGGATTATACTTAGTATAATCCAATTTTTCAGCTGAGTTAAAACAGGTTTTTTCACAATTCTAACCTTGAATTAAATTTATATCCGTCAATGAAGGACATGTGGAAGTTAATTAATAAGTATAAAACTTAAAATCATTACCATATAAATGATGTAATTTAAAACCAATCAGTTTTGTCCATTAAATTTATTTCAGAATTTGGAATAAATATGTAAATATTCAACATTATTTGTTTGTAACTTTCATGTCAGATTAATACAGCGACATGTCAACTGGTGCCCCGGGTCATGTCCCTTCCTGAGGCGTGACCAGCCTGTGTTGTGCTTGCGGGGGTTGAGCTCTGGCTCTTTGGTCCCGCCTCTCAACTGTCAATCAACAGGTGTACAGGTTTCTGAGCCTACTGGGCTCTATCATATCTACACTTGAAGCTGTGTATGGAGTCAGCCTCCACCACATCACTTCCTAATGCATTCAACCTGTCTACTACTCTGACACTGAAAAAGTTCTTTCTAATATCTCTGTGGCTCATTTGGGCACTCAATTTCCACCTGTGTCCCCTAGTGCGTGTGCCCTTTGTGGTAAATAGCCTGTCTTTATCTACCCTATCAATTCCTCTGAGAATCTTGTATGTGGTGATCATGTCGTGTGTGTGTGTGTGTATGCTCACGTGCGTGCATATGAGGGGAATGAAGAGTATAACCTCCCTCCCCGCCCTCCTTCCAAGATGTGATGACCCCACAATAAAAGCCTCGCTGGGGCGCCTGTAAGCCGCATCAAGCCTCGCTGGGGCGCCTGTAAGCCGCATCAAGCCTCGCTGGGGCGCCTGTAAGCCGCATCAAAAGTTTACGTCCCACGATTGGAAGACGCCAACAAAAGCCCGGGATGCTGCACATCCGTGTCAGAGATGAGATCTGTCCCGGGCGCCATCTCCCACACAGTCTTATACGTCGCTACGCCAGCTGACTCTTCACCTCTTTGGTTGTCTAAAGCCTTTACGCGAACGATTCTTTCGCGATATCTTCAAATAGCATTCACAGAGCAGCCTTGTTTGAGGGCTTTTGAAAGCCGAGGTGCCAATAGAGTCCGTGAAGTGCTTTCAGTCTTACAGGCATCGACGGGTGGAACCATTCCATCTCCAGAGAAAATATTGGAAAAATCTAACTGTGAGAGAGAGAATGCTGGCACCACTGACCATGCTTGCCACTCTCCCTTAGTGCTGGCATGATATCGCAGCTTCGGCAACCTTCACTTGAGAAGGAAGTTGAAAAATTAACTCTCCAAAGTTCACTTCTGCAGTTTTATTTGTGCGCGGCGCTAAGATCTGCATTTCGTTAACTCTTGTTAACATTCTCAGAGGCAGTGTAGGCATGATTACAAAAAGTGTTTTGCTGCATGATAAGTACTCGAGGATGAGGTGAAGGTGATGAGGAGGGACGGAATGTGATGAAGAAGCGCCTCACTTATTGGTCCATAATGGTATCTCATCACTCTCTTGATGGCTGGTTAAGTATGTTGTATGTTCCGTTATGTTGTGATAGTTGGCAGACTGTAATGTGGTGCTAATTGGCTATTGACACGTGGTTTAGTTTATATCACCATCACCATAATGTTCATACTCTTACGAAAGATAACATTAAGATATCAGAATGTTGACCAGACCACACACTTGAAGGTGAGGGGACGACGACGTTTCGGTCCGTCCTGGACCATTCACAATCGACTTGAGAATGGTCCAGGACGGACCGAAACGTCGTCGTCCCTTCACTTTCTAGTGTGTGGTCTGGTCAACATTCTTCAGCCCCGTTATTGTGACTCATCGCCTGCTTAAGATATCAGATATCAGAAATAAGATTTATTTGATCTTGTATAAATATAGTGTTGTATTCTTGTTATAAAATATTAAGCAGAAATACAACTTTATAAAAGTTCTTGTGACCAATTATTATTGCAAATTTAGCTCTGATTAGCTAGTCTCATTATTTATTATCTATATATAATGTTTGAACTAATTAGTGAAATGTGAGAGTAAAAGTCCATAGAGTTTGCAAACGAAAAAAAATAGATGATTTAATTTTAATATGTGAACTTATACTTGATCGTTAAAGTTATTCGCTGGGCTGATTCCTTAGCAGGATATAGTCTGTTATTATTGTTGGCATACGGCATTAACATAGTATTACCCCTGGTGTACATAGTAGCCCTGGTGTACACAGTACCCCTGGTGTACATAGTAGCCCTGGTGTACACAGTACCCCTGGTGTACACAGTACCCCTGGTGTACACAGTACCCCTGGTGTACATAGTAGCCCTGGTGTACACAGTACCCCTGGTGTACACAGTAGCCCTGGTGTACACAGTACCCCTGGTGTACATAGTACCCCTGGTGTACACAGTACCCCTGGTGTACACAGTACCCCTGGTGTACACAGTACCCCTGGTGTACACAGTACCCCTGGTGTACACAGTACCCCTGGTGTACATAGTAGCCCTGGTGTACACAGTACCCCTGGTGTACACAGTACCCCTGGTGTACACAGTACCCCTGGTGTACACAGTACCCCTGGTGTACACAGTACCCCTGGTGTACACAGTACCCCTGGTGTACACAGTACCCCTGGTGTACACAGTAGCCCTGGTGTACATAGTAGCCCTGGTGTACACAGTACCCCTGGTGTACACAGTAGCCCTGGTGTACACAGTACCCCTGGTGTACACAGTAGCCCTGGTGTACACAGTACCCCTGGTGTACACAGTAGCCCTGGTGTACATAGTAGCCCTGGTGTACACAGTACCCCTGGTGTACACAGTAGCCCTGGTGTACACAGTACCCCTGGTGTACACAGTAGCCCTGGTGTACATAGTAGCCCTGGTGTACACAGTACCCCTGGTGTACACAGTAGCCCTGGTGTACACAGTACCCCTGGTGTACACAGTAGCCCTGGTGTACATAGTAGCCCTGGTGTACACAGTACCCCTGGTGTACACAGTAGCCCTGGTGTACATAGTAGCCCTGGTGTACATAGTAGCCCTGGTGTACACAGTACCCCTGGTGTACACAGTAGCCCTGGTGTACATAGTAGCCCTGGTGTACATAGTAGCCCTGGTGTACACAGTACCCCTGGTGTACACAGTACCCCTGGTGTACACAGTACCCCTGGTGTACATAGTAGCCCTGGTGTACATAGTAGCCCTGGTGTACACAGTACCCCTGGTGTACATAGTAGCCCTGGTGTACACAGTACCCCTGGTGTACACAGTACCCCTGGTGTACACAGTACCCCTGGTGTACACAGTACCCCTGGTGTACATAGTAGCCCTGGTGTACACAGTACCCCTGGTGTACACAGTACCCCTGGTGTACACAGTACCCCTGGTGTACACAGTACCCCTGGTGTACACAGTAGCCCTGGTGTACATAGTAGCCCTGGTGTACATAGTAGCCCTGGTGTACACAGTACCCCTGGTGTACACAGTACCCCTGGTGTACACAGTACCCCTGGTGTACATAGTAGCCCTGGTGTACATAGTAGCCCTGGTGTACACAGTACCCCTGGTGTACATAGTAGCCCTGGTGTACACAGTACCCCTGGTGTACACAGTACCCCTGGTGTACACAGTACCCCTGGTGTACACAGTACCCCTGGTGTACACAGTACCCCTGGTGTACACAGTACCCCTGGTGTACACAGTACCCCTGGTGTACACAGTACCCCTGGTGTACACAGTACCCCTGGTGTAAACAGTACCCCTGGTGTACACAGTACCCCTGGTGTACACAGTACCCCTGGTGTACACAGTACCCCTGGTGTACACAGTACCCCTGGTGTACACAGTACCCCTGGTGTACACAGTACCCCTGGTGTACACAGTACCCCTGGTGTACACAGTACCCCTGGTGTACACAGTACCCCTGGTGTACACAGTACCCCTGGTGTACACAGTACCCCTGGTGTACATAGTACCCCTGGTGTACACAGTACCCCTGGTGTACACCGTACCCCTGGTGTACACAGTACCCCTGGTGTACACAGTACCCCTGGTGTACACAGTACCCCTGGTGTACACAGTACCCCTGGTGTACACAGTACCCCTGGTGTACACAGTACCCCTGGTGTACACAGTACCCCTGGTGTACACAGTACCCCTGGTGTACACAGTACCCCTGGTGTACACAGTACCCCTGGTGTACACAGCACCCCTGGTGTACACAGTACCCCTGGTGTACACAGTACCCCTGGTGTACACAGTACCTCTGGTGTACACAGTACCCCTGGTGTACATAGTACCCCTGGTGTACATAGTACCCCTGGTGTACACAGTACCCCTGGTGTACACAGTACCCCTGGTGTACACCGTACCCCTGGTGTACACCGTACCCCTGGTGTACACAGTACCCCTGGTGTACACAGTACCCCTGGTGTACACCGTACCCCTGGTGTACATAGTACCCCTGGTGTACACCGTACCCCTGGTGTACACAGTACCCCTGGTGTACACCGTACCCCTGGTGTACACCGTACCCCTGGTGTACACAGTACCCCTGTGTATACTTAAAGGCATCGCTGGCTCCTGTAACTCAGAAACACCGTCCAACAGGTGCTCAATAACACGCCCCCTTCAGAAAAGTCAACATAAAAGTGCGCTCAGTGACTATCTTTTGTCTTTGTGCCAAACAGAACAAAAAATTGGTCCCCATTTTTGTTCGTTATATTATATACGCGGAAGATCTATATGAATCTCCGGGGATTTTATATTCGTTCGATTTTTATTTGTAACTAAAAAAAGATTTTTTTGTGTAACTTTAAGTCTGAATTTTATTATTAATTCCGCTGATGTTCCTATTGAAAGATTTGAATGTTTCATCAGTGTACACGATGAATAGGGTGTACATACCTGGTTGATGGGGTTCTGGGAGTTTGGTCCACCAGGCTGTTGCTTGGAGCGGCCCGCAGGCCCACATATACCTGGTTGATGGGGTTCTGGGAGTTCTTCTACTGCCCAAGCCCGGCCCGAGGCCAGGCTTGACTTGTGAGAGTTTGGTCCACCAGGCTGTTGCTTGGAGCGGCCCGCAGGCCCACATATACCTGGTTGATGGGGTTCTGGGAGTTCTTCTACTCCCCAAGCCCGGCCCGAGGCCAGGCTTGACTTGTGAGAGTTTGGTCCACCAGGCTGTTGCTTGGAGCGGCCCGCAGGCCCACATACCCACCACAGCCCGGTTGGTCCGGCACTTTTTTTTAGGAAAACAGTCTAGTTTTCTCTTGAAGATGTCCACCACGGTTGTTCCGGCAATATTTCTTATAGTCGCTGGTAGGACGTTGAACAACCGCGGACCTCTGATGTTTATACAGTGTTCTCTGATTGTGCCTATGGCACCTCTGCTCTTCACTGGTTCTATTCTGCATTTTCTTTCATATAAACGAAAATGTACAGCTGGGGTGTACATTTGTGGTGTACGAAAATGTACACCACCGTACACCAGGAGTACTATGTACACCAGGGGTACTATGTACACCAGGGGTACTGTGTACACCTGGGGTACGGTGTACACCAGGGGTACGGTGTACACTAGGGGTACTGTTTACACCAGGGGTACTGTTTACACCAGGGGTACGGTGTACACCAGGGGTACTGTGTACATCAGGGGTACGGTGTACACCAGGGGTACTGTGTACACAAGGGCTACGGTGTACACCAGGGCTACGGTGTACACCAGGGGTACTGTGTACACCAGGGGTACGGTGTACAGGAGCGGGTAGAGGGCATTAAACAGGTCGCTTGGGAACAAAAACTTGCGTCCGGAGCCAGCAAGGTTAATACACTTCTTGAAGGTTACTCGTGTGGCAGGTGTTTAGCAGGTGTTGAAGGTCAACAGGTGTTGAAGGTCAGGTGTTATAGTCACCTGAGAATATGATAATAAAGGAAATGCAGCTCCTACTGGTCCATACGAGGCAGCTCCTATTGGTCCATACGAGGCAGCTGCTATTGGTCCATACGAGGCAGCTCCTATTGGTCCATACGAGGCAGCTCCTATTGGCCCATACGAGGCAGCTCCTATTGGTCCATACGAGGCAGCTCCTATTGGTCCATACGAGGCAGCTCCTATTGGCCTATACGAGGCACCTCCTATTGGACCATACGAGGCAGCTCCTATTGGTCCATACGAGGCAGCTCCTATTGGTCCATACGAGGCAGCTCCTATTGGTCCATACAAGGCAGCTCCTATTGGTCCATACGAGGCACCTCCTATTGGACCATACGAGGCAGCTCCTATTGGTCCATACGAGGCAGCTCCTATTGGACCATACGAGGCAGCTCCTATTGGTCCATACGAGGCAGCTCCTATTGGTCCATACGAGGCAGCTGCTATTGGTCCATACGAGGCAGCTGCTATTGGTCCATACGAGGCAGCTCCTATTTATATCCACCCCAAACTCAACATATGGTATTTACATCCATTGCTTTGTGCTTTATTTTTAGTAAATAGATATAATAACACATTCATTTTTCTTTAACCTTTTCATTCATTTACTCACGTCACTCACGTCAATCATTACTCATCCTGTGTCAAGTGATTAGTCTGACGAGTCGTCTTCACAGGCAATAATGACCTATACATTAACTGTCAAAATATTTACCCAGTTACCCAGCAGTCCGGTAAACAGTTTTTACCTCATTATAAAGGAAATAAATTCGTCTTTACTCGTAATTTCTACTTTGATTTCGCTAAATCATTTATTTAAATAATATATATGTGGAAAAAATTTTTGCTTTCATCGAATTTATAAAATATGTATTAGTTCATTGTAAATCTCAATGTCATCTTTATGATCTAAATAATCTTATTTTACCTACAAAATCCATTGTCCATAATGAGACATTTTTTTACTTTTTATTTTAACATCAAATGTTATTTGTTTTCCATTCCATAGATCTCCACATTTGTTCTATGTTGAAAAAAAATAAAATAACACGTTATTAGTACGGATAAAATTCTCCTTTTGCACATGAGCCGGACTGTCTGTTCACAGCCAAAAGATCCCGGGTTCGATTCCTACAGCAGGAGAGTGAATGGAGACCTTTTTGGCAGTCTCCATTCACTACTGGAAGCCAGCAGTTAGTCAACTGGTGCAGGCTGCATGGGGGAAGGTCAGTGGTTGACCTTGACCTTAATTACCCTAACTACCTTGCTGCCCCATTCAAAGGAAAACCAAAAGTTAATAACATTTGCTAACACAACAACATCTCACCATTAATATAACAATAGTATTTCCTTGTTTAACGTTGGTTTGGTGTCGGACTTAAGGCCTATATCAACCTCTACAGGGACATTAAGGCCACCACAACAGTTTACTGACCAACCAGCAAGTATACTGTAGACATAGTAAACCATTAGTGTACCCATGAATACCTACCATATATAAAGTACAAGACTTTACGCGTAAAGCCAACTTTAAACACAACCTCAACATTCCCATCACATAAAGTCCCCGAAACGTTTTTTAAACGTTATTACATCCTTAAAACGTTTTATCAAAGTAACAAGAATAAAATGACGTCATGAATACGTTCTGAGCCTAACAGGTTCTGACGCTGAAGAACAAAAAATAGACTTTAAGGTCGTAAAGAAGAAAACATTGTCCAAGAATATAGAAGGGGAGACTTGCCTGATCTGATGATGCTGGTGTTGTAAGAGGGAGCTGAAAGAAAACGGAATAGGGGATCAAGCAGGGTAGACTACGGACAAAGTAGCCTACGTGCAATTTTTCATATATACTCATGCAAGAAATTGTCAAGAGAATTTAAACAGAATTACAGAAGCAACTTTGAACTTAACACATAACAGAAGAGTTAAACAATGAGTGGGGGGAAAAAATATAAATTTGAAAAAGGTAAAAAAAGATATATTAAACATTAAACCTGTACACACACACACACACACACACACACACACACACACACACACACACACACACACACACACACACACACACACACACACATACACACACACACACACACACACACACACACACACACACATACACACACACTAGGAAAATCATATTTAATTTCAAACAGTTCGGGTCTTGTTTTGTCTCAAGTCATAAATCAGTGTGTATCCAGTCACCTGTCATCTCCACGCCAGTCTTGTGGGTGTCAATGGTCACACTGGAGACATACAGACATGTATACATAAATATATTACATGTATACATGCACACTTACAGTCATACATGAGTTGAGAGGCTGGGCCAAAGAGCTAAAGCTCAAACCCTGCAAGTACAACTAGGTGAGTACATGACGGTATTCACTATACCCCCCCCCCCCCCACTCTTCCCCCTCACCGGTAAGGATTCGAACCTGGTCCATAAAAGTGTAATCTAAACATACACACTACTTCAGCCATGTACACAAAATATCATTCTTGTTCAATCCATACACTTGTATGCATACACATATACACATACATAGCAGTTTAGGTCATAGTATGATAAGTATATAATGAAGTGTTAGCAAGGGAAGATAACGTGCTGTGATAACTTTTTCCCTGAAGACGTCATACTGACCTCTACATCACTGATGGAGACGTCATACTGACCTCTACGTCACTGGTGGAGACGTCATACTAACCTCTACGTCACTGATGGAGACGTCATACTGACCTCTACGTCACTGATGGAGACGTCATACTGACCTCTACGTCACTGGTGGAGACGTCATACTAACCTCTACGTCACTGATGGAGACGTCATACTGACCTCTACGTCACTGATGGAGACGTCATACTGACCTCTACGTCACTGATGGAGACGTCATACTGACCTCTACGTCACTGGTGGAGACGTCATACTGACCTCTACGTCACTGGTGGAGACGTCATACTGACCTCTACGTCACTGATGGAGACGTCATACTGACCTCTACGTCACTGATGGAGACGTCATACTGACCTCTACGTCACTGGTGGAGACGTCATACTGACTACTACGTCACTGATGGAGACGTCATACTGACTACTACGTCACTGGTGGAGACGTCATACTGACCTCTACGTCACTGATGGAGACGTCATACTGACTACTACGTCACTGGTGGAGACGTCATACTGACTACTACGTCACTGATGGAGACGTCATACTGACTACTACGTCACTGGTGGAGACGTCATACTGACCTCTACGTCACTGATGGAGACGTCATACTGACCTCTACGTCACTGGTGGAGACGTCATACTGACTACTACGTCACTGATGGAGACGTCATACTGACTACTACGTCACTGGTGGAGACGTCATACTGACTACTACGTCACTGATGGAGACGTCATACTGACCTCTACGTCACTGATGGAGACGTCATACTGACTACAGTACTACGTCACTGATGGAGACGTCATACTGACCTCTACGTCACTGGTGGAGACGTCATACTGACTACAGTACTACGTCACTGGTGGAGACGTCATACTGACCTCTACGTCACTGGTGGAGACGTCATACTGACCTCTACGTCACTGATGGAAACGTCATACTGACCTCTACGTCACTGATGGAGACGTCATACTGACCTCTACGTCACTGGTGGAGACGTCATACTGACCTCTACGTCACTGGTGGAGACGTCATACTGACCTCTACGTCACTGATGGAGACGTCATACTGACCTCTACGTCACTGGTGGAGACGTCATACTGACCTCTACGTCACTGGTGGAGACGTCATACTGACCTCTACGTCACTGGTGGAGACGTCATACTGACTACTACCTCACTGATGGAGACGTCATACTGACCTCTACGTCACTGGTGGAGACGTCATACTGACCTCTACGTCACTGGTGGAGACGTCATACTGACTACTACCTCACTGATGGAGACGTCATACTGACCTCTACGTCACTGATGGAGATGTCATACTGACCTCTACGTCACTGATGGAGACGTCATACTGACCTCTACGTCACTGGTGGAGACGTCATACTGACCTCTACGTCACTGGTGGAGACGTCATACTGACCTCTACGTCACTGATGGAGACGTCATACTACCCATTAGTATGCTGGTATATGCGTCACACGAACCCATGGTATTCTAGCATACACATCATACTAACCACTAGTATACTATTGTATACCTCACACAAACACCCAAAAATGGACCGTTTACTTTATAAAAAAAAAATACATTCAAATGGACATACACGTAACTCAAATTATACAGAAAACGAAGAATATAATTACAGGACAACATTAAGGTAGTTAATATGGTGATTACAAAGGGTCACGTAAGACTACTATTCATGCTCCACAGACATAAAAGTGACGTGTTAAAGCAGAAGCAGACAAGACATGCCAGGGGGGTCAGGCAACACTCGATGAAGCACATAAATGCAAAAATATTCATGAAAAAAGTTTGAAAGGTGTACTTTAATGATGAATTAACTGGTATTCATCGCGTATTCTTACACATCCTATAACTCATCTTAATTAGCACTGTGATGCCGGTGGGATCATCCGAGGAGCCTGTTGATCCTAGTTCCCTAGGGGGACACTTAAGAGTGATGATTTCAAAAGTAACTTTTGAGTTACTTTAGTCACCCCATAATGAGCCTCACTCTCAACCTCCGTATGAGTGACAACAGAAAACGAGGTGTTATTTTGAATCTGTTTCTTGTACAGGACCTTGGTGCACTAACCAGGATTAGCTCCCGGTGTTAATAGAACGTCGCGTTTTGACGTATACTTTACCCGTATACGAAATAACGTATATACGAAATTAACACACCGTCCCGTTTTCTGTTTGTGGGTCACTTGGTAAGTTAAGTTAGGTCACTTTAGTACGATAGTTTATTGACGTTGGGAACATTCGTGAGAACGGAGTTGGTGATTAGCCCCTGCCCCCAATGACTCCTCATAGTCTTCAGTATTCAGGTAAGAATATTTCAATTATATGACCATCATTCTCTACATGAAACTCTAACAATACAGAACATAAACTATATTAAAAATATCATCAATTGAATGGTTATGAGTAAAGCTTTACAATCACTGAAATAGAAAAAAACAAAATTAACGATGAAAGTGTAGGCCTACCTACCAGAATTATCATCATTGTTGAATTAGTATTTCAGGTTTCCCATTATTAATAATATGGTCAAGCATCACACATTGTTGTTAAATGAAGGAGTTATTAACATTTTCAAATATCAGTATTTAACATAATTGATTTCTTCATGTTCATAATACAGTATTGTATTCTGTATTTAAGTTCAGTAATTGACGTTAAGTGGTACAATGTTTTTATTAAATCAAATAAGACAGTAATTCACTTTATTTAAAGTATTTTACCACATTAATATATATATATATATATATATATATATATATATATATATATATATATATATATATATATATATATATATATATATATATATATATTTGCCTAAATGAGGTTAAGAAAGGATTTTGTCTTTATTATTTAATATTTTATATTTTTATGCATTTCATCTGGATTAGCCTAGATTTTTGTCACAATTAAAATTCATTAGTTAAGTCGCCAAACATTTATTTTAACATTAATCTAATATATATGCCTATAATTTCTAAAAAAATTGAGAACAAGTGTTTTAATTGCATTTAGTGCTTAACAAAAAGCTTATGGAAAACATATTCAAAACAATCATGTTTTTTTTTCTTAGCTTGAGTGATTAGCAGATAATATTTGCCCATTAAGAATATAATAATCTGGTATAATATTATTTGTCTCTTCATAAAATATAAATTTAACACGAGTTACAGACATACAGAGCATATACAGATTACACGAGGGACCCGACAAAAGCATCATCTCTATAGCTCCAGGTTGTGTAGTGGAGAATGCTTGACTTATGCAAGGTTTACGTCAAGCTAAGAGCGCTCCAGAGGTCACTTGTCCGGAGGGTGTTCTTAGGAAGAAAGACCAAGTGATCTCTGGGGCACTTTTGGCTTTACATAAACCGGCTATAAGTCAGGTTTTCTCAACAACACAACCCTGGCGCTGTACTGATAATCCGTCATGTTAAATGAATAAAGTTCAGTGTGTCTGTAGCTCTTATTTAATATTTATTTTATAGAAAGATAAAAAAAATAATATAAAATCAAGATATTATATAGTTAATTATTTATTAAATATTAACTATAAATCGTTTAAACAAAGAGAAGCCAATAATTTCTGTAACCAATATGTTTTTTCCATAAAATTTTTATTTACTACTAAATGTAGTTCTACCAAAAAGTTTAATATTTAAATAATTAAACTCAAGGCTTACATATTAGATTGATTCATAGCAATTTAAATATTGAAGAATAACCTTATGAATTTTCCTTAGGACAAAAATGTATCTTAACTCTCAGTATGTTTGCCACATTACAATAATGTGTATACTTTGAAATCGCTTACCCAGATAAAATACATAAAAATACACAACACTAAATGTTACAGATAAAATCCTTAACTAACCTCACATAAGCTAATAATTTATTAAAGAACAGATTTTAAAGTGGCATAAGACATTGAATAATTTATGGTACGTTAATGTCTACCTTATTTATTTTTGTTGTAATTGAAATATTACCTAATATTAATAATGAATTTGTTAATATGAGGAAACAAATGGAAGTAATTAATGTTAAAACACTTATACTTGAATTATATGTTGTTTAAGACTTCAGTCACTGAGAATGCTTCTTAGATCCTGCAGTTAACAAGGGGCCTTATATATATACCTTGAAAGTATTATGAATATTGGGAAGCCTGAATTACTCATTTACTTTATGCCAATTCTGGTTATAAATATCTCGTGAAAATGATCTTTATCCGAAATCATTGGATTTTTAATATAATGAATTGAAGTTATTTGTCATTAATACGGTAAAAATATTAATGTTTTATCTGTTTAATGACAGACGGAAATACAAATTAATTATAAACTCTTATCATGAAAGGTCTAAAGTTCAGCGAATGCATATGTATATTTCTAAATGTCCCCCCCCCCCCGTGTCTCTGTTCCTGGCGTGTCCAACCCTACACTCTCTCTGATGATTGTGTAATTAACAGAGACTCACTAATAAAACTTAAGGTTTATTGTGCCATCAGAAAGACAGTTGTATAAAGGTCCTTATGACCATATTTCAAGACAAATATCTTAAATGGGAGCAAAGAGATATGAAGATGAAGAATACCTAGGCCGCGCCGGTGCCTGGCTTACAGAGAACTACTTATGCATCGCTGGGATACGGCCAAACGTATGTGATTGGTCAAGGGAAGAGAGGTTCCTTCTCTCTGATTGGTCAGATGAGAAGTACTAGTGACCTCTGTCAACACGCAGGTGAACTAGAGCTAAATCATTAATAAGTTCGCAACAAACCTTTTCTGAATCGAGCACAGAATTCTTTCCCAAGCACCTTTGTGACCAAATCAGTTCCAGGTCTCTGACTTAATTCTTACTCAAGATATTTTCACTCTCTTTGTTCTCATATCCCAGCTCTTAGTCCGTCCTCATATCCCAGCTCTTAGTCCGTCCTCATATCCCAGCTCTTAGTCCGTCCTCATATCCCAGCTCTTAGTCCGTCCTCATATCCCAGCTCTTAGTCCGTCCTCATATCCCAGCTCTTAGTCCGTCCTCATATCCCAGCTCTTAGTTAACCAGCCGCATGTTTGAAAGGCTTGTCTTAGAAGCTCAATAACTGGAAAACAAAAAATAAAAGTTTTCCAATACCCGCTACTTGTCTGAACCACCAGAACCACCACCACCACCAACACCATCTCCAGCACCACCACCACCACCACCACCACCACCACCACCACCATCTCCAGCACCACCACCACCACCACCACCACCACCATCTCCAGCACCACCACCACCACCATCTCCAGCACCACCACCACCACCACCACCACCATCTCCAGCACCACCACCACCACCACCACCATCTCCAGCACCACCACCCCCACCCCCACCACCACCATCTCCAACGCCACCACCATTACTACATAACACTATTGATTAATGACATGTCTTACAGCCGTATTGTACATAATGAGATTATTTTTGTTTTCTTAACTTTACTGATGTTCGAATTATTTGTCGTGTGTGACCTTGAAGATGTAGATGTTTTCTGGAGTGGTTTGTTTGAGCACTGAGTTAGCAGTGCAGTTAGCACAAGCGCTTCTGCAGGCTCCTTCAGCAGCCATGGTGCTATCATGTCTGCTTTCACTGCTTGTGGTGAGCCTGATGAGTCCTCCTGGCGTTGTTTTCTCTCTTCATCTGTGGCTACTCATCGTTATCACCACTACCACCAACACAACAATCACCATTACCACCATCAGAACAATCACCACCACCATCAACACCACCACCAAAACAATCACCATCACCACTACAACAATCATCACCACTACCACCATCAGAACAACCACCATCACCACTACCACCATCAGAACAACCACCACCACCACTACCACCATCAGAACAACCACCACCACCACTACCACCATCAGAACAACCACCATCACCACTACCACCATCAGAACAACCACTACCACCACAACCACCTAAACACCAAACATTACGTCATTTAAAATCTAAATTAGGACCCTTTCAAGGTAGTGTACAGTTGTACACATGCCACAGTAGACCCATACTGGTGTATGCAGTACTGACCTGGAACCCGTACCCTGAGAAGCACAAAACTGAAACAAGTGCAGAGGTTTGCAACAACAGTGCCGGCACTAGAAGCGTTTAGCTACGAGAACAGGTTAAGGGAACTAACGCTGACACCATCAGAGAAGTAACAGAGGGGATATGATTGCAACATATAAAATATCGGTGGGAATAGGCGAAGTATACCCGAACAAGGAAGATTAAATTAAGAGAAAGCATGATAAAAGCGAAAGATGAAATGAGTCGAAAACATGTGAAGAAACACAAGCGCCCTGTACGAGTAGCCAAGAACTAGAATGCACTGATGGAATAAGTTCTAAAAGCCACCTCCATCCACACAAAAATTATGGCTAGTTTTGACAGTGAATTCGAACGACAAAGTTAACAACTGATAAACACCTGAGCCTCACACTCTACACACATGTTAGAAGATGATTTCGCTATGAACATGTGCTTTAGAGGGTAAAGGTGTAAAATACAAGCATGGCAGCTGAATCATTCATTGGTCCCACCTGCACCCACGTCCCCCTACTGACGCCCTACTTCCCAGGTCCCCCCTACTGACGCCCTACTCCCCACGTCCCCCCACTGACGCCCTACTGACGCCCCACTCCCCACGTCCCCCCCACTGACGCGCCACTCCCCACGCCCCCCTACTGACGCCCCACTCCCCACGCCCCCCCACTGACCACCCCACTTACTCAGCACCACCACCACCACCACCAGACACCTACCTCTGTCATGGAGGATAGACACTCTGTTATCGTTGGTGATGCTTCGCTCAGCGACGGTGAGGATGGTCTTCCTGCCGTCCTCGTGTTTGCTCCACCACACAGTGTGGTTGCCTAGGTCAGCAACCACACACGTCAGTAAGATGTCTTCTCCCTCTCGAAATGCTCGCGGGGCGTTGGCCGTGTTGCGGATGAATGGGGCGGGATCCGAACCTGTAGAGAGAACACCTTGTTACTCTTTCAAGATAACACCACACACACAGTGACAGGAACACGGGTGATAAAGGGAAGAATTGCACACTACCTCGAGGGGGTTCGAACTCCAATCACTCTGAAGCTCGATTTGTTCCTTTATTCATTCCTAGAAATCTTCCAATCAGAAACGTGCTAATCAGTCTTCCTAAATGATGTGTTAATCCCTGATTTTCCCTTAATAAATGACGGTGATCGCTTAGTTTCCATTTACATTGACCAAATGCCTTTGTAACATTTGTTAATGCAACATATGTAATTTCTGTTGCTTCTAATGCCTTTGTAGGATTCCGTAGTGATATCGAGGCGAGATATTACTGCCAAGGACAGGGGCTGGAGCGTGACTTCTGGAACCTTGCTCGGCTCCCGCGCGCACGCACACACACGCACACACACACACACACACACACACACACACACACACACACACACACACACACACACCCACACACACACACACACACACACACACACACACACACACACACACACACACACACATACACACCCACACACACACACCCACACACACACACACACACCCACACACACACACACACACACACACACACACACACACACATACACACCCACACACACACCCACACACACACACACACACACACACACACACACACACACACACACACACACACACACACACACACACACACACACACACAATCATCCCCCACATCACCTACCTCGTCCAAAAATATTCTAGCGTCCGTTTTACACTAAGCGGACCAGAAAATTGTTCATAATGCACGCAAAATTTTCTCTCCTGTTTTTTTGCATCGTTTCGTTAGTAATAGAGCGATGTATCAACACCACTCTGACATACAGAGAAAATTGGCCTGATAACAACGGGAAAATAAAGCCGCACCAAATTTCTTCCCGGCCTCGGATGAGTTGCTGTCCAGTGAGTCAAAGAGATGAAAGTCAAGGCTGCTGGACGTGCCACAGCGTACAAAATACGACGTCCTAACCTAACACACCAACCCCCAAGCCACCCACCTAACCTAGCTATAGCTGTTGCATAGAAAACGGATATTTGTGAGTCGCAAATAAACTATCTATGAACTATCTTAATGTATTAGTGCATATCTTAATTTTGTTGATACTTAGACCTAGGTTAAGTTTTTTTTTAATTGTGTTGGTAATTAGCATAGTTGCATCTACAGTACGTGGGTGAAGCCTTTAGAGACGAGCCGTTCGAACACATTCGAACACGCAAAAGAGTGAAACACTGCTCAGGAAAAATTCGAACATAATCAGTTGTGAGACATACGTAAGGTGTTTCTCATTCATAAACGATCATTTGACCGGTGTTTATGGGGCCAGGGCGCCAGATTAACGACCATTGGGGTCATTGTTTACGAGGGCGGCCGCTGTAATGGGTGCAATGCTACTTCTTTACTTCACTTAAACAAAGCTGCAGCATGAGCCGCCTCGCTAAGCGAAGATAATTGTTGTTCTTGTTTCAGATTTAGCTACTCAGAACGAGGTGTCCAAGTAGCACGGTCTATGGTGATCCCGTAGTGGACTTACCTGGCACAGGAGCGGGGCAAGTAGCACGGGCTATGGTGAGCCCGTAGTGGACTTACCTGGCACAGGAGCGGGGCAAGTAGCACGGTCTATGGTGAGCCCGTAGTGGACTTACCTGGCACAGGAGCGGGGCAAGTAGCACGGTCTATGGTGAGCCCGTAGTGGACTTACCTGGCACAGGAGCGGGGCAAGTAGGTCCACTACGGGCTCACCATAGCCAGTGATACTTGCCCCGCTCCTGTGCCAGGTAAGTCCACTACGGGCTCACCATAGCCCGTGCTACTTGCCCCGCTCCTGTGTCAGGTAAGTCCACTACGGGCTCACCATAGCCCGTGCTACTTGCCCCGCTCCTGTGCCAGGTAAGTCCACAACGGGCTCACCATAGCCCGTGCTACTTAGAATTTGTTCCGAGTAGCTGAATCTGAATGGGGGTGTCCATGGGGGGTGTCCAACCCCCATTGACTGCCAGTAAGACTGTACATACAGCCACCAGTCATCATGCAAAGTTTCGTGCGACTAGCCCCGAGCGTCTGGCTCCCAACCTCAGGCAGATATTCAAATTTAAGGACAGACATATTAATGCCATCATAAATACAACAATTATTGCTTGCAACGTTTTATCTTTCTTTCTTCGGTATTATAATGATCACTGAAATTGTTTGCAATAATGTATAATATTATGTAGTGTATAATGTATCATATATAACTATAATACATCAAGTTATTGACTTTTCTTACGATTTAAATATTAAGAAAGTGAAATTCAGTAAACAATCAACAATAAACATAAACATACATAAGATATTACACACAGAAATCCCATTATCGTGATAGATCAATGAGAAAACCCACAGGTGCCATAGGTTCGAACCTACGCGCAGGGTGGTTCCCAGGCGCACGCTCTAGTACCCCAGGTTACGACTCTTTTGACTATGTCGTGGTGTAGTCGTCTATAGCGTGCATCTGGGACCCCCCAGCGCATAGATTCGAACCCTCATCACGGCACCCGTGGATTTTCTCATTGATCTATCACGATAATGGGATTTCTGTGAGATTTCTAATAATGGGATCTATTTCTGATTTTAATATATCTTTATTTATATATCTACATATCTACATAGACATATTTACTGAGATATGTCTCATTATACACTACTGGAGCGTGTGATACTGAAGTATTACACGGTTCTTATATGTGTCAGTTGTGGGAGTGTGGGGTTCAGTCTAGTGACGATCAAGATGCATGATGCAGGCCACAACAGCCTGGCTGTAAATTAGTATCCCAAACACACTGAAGTAAACGTAGAAAAGGATATTTCAGTCCATCCTGCTTTTCCAGTTTCCTCAACAATTAAGCTATTCACAGTACAACAATAAAACTCTTTTGCGTGCAGCCATTCTATCAAATTACTAAATTATGATAATCTCAATTTATATTTCAATTAATATTTAGATTCCCAAGCCTTTAATTATTTCCTCTGCACGGATTTTGCTCACAAAAGTGTTTAGGGAATAGGCTCAGCTCTCATTATATTAATTATGAAAGAGCTCATTTTTTTAATTTATGTGTGACTCATCTCCTGGCCATCTATGACTCAGTATTAATGAATTATCAACTATCAATCATCATTGTCTATCAACATCAACTCTTGCAGCCACGGGCGTCATGGCTGGGCTCAATATTCTCCTGGTTAATTGCTGTAACTTTACAATAATTTGCATACTTGTTTGGGTTTATACTTTTAACCATTGTGAAAGGAATCTGAGCATTGTTGAGGTGTTCATCTCCTTTACTGTTAACGGGAGCCTGCAACCCTCACAATCACTGCTACTGTTAACAGAAACCTGTCACTCTCACACCACACTCAGAGGGTGTGGGTGTAGGGACCAGC
>NC_091209.1:6101739-6106739 GCF_040958095.1 Procambarus clarkii | reverse complement strand
TCACCCTCACCTTCTCCCAGGATATGTCATTACTGATGGATGAGAGAGAGAGAGACAGAGAGAGAGAGAGAGAGACAGAGAGAGAGAGAGAGAGAGAGAAAGAGAGGGAGGGAGAGAGAGAGAGAGAGAGAGAGAGAGAGAGAGAGAGAGAGAGAGAGAGAGAGAGAGAGAGAGAGAGAGAGAGAGAGAGAGAGAGAGAGAGAGAGAGACAGAGAGAGAGAGAGAGAGAGAGAGAGAGAGAGAGAGAGAGAGAGAGAGAGAGAGAGAGAGAGAGAGAGAGAGAAAGAGGAGAGAGAGAGAGAGAAAGAGAGGGAGGGAGAGAGAAAGAGAAAGAGAGAGAGAGAGAGAGAGAGAGAGAGAGAGAGAGAGAGAGAGAGAGAGAGAGAGAGAGAGAGAGAGAGAGAGACAGAGAGAGAGAGACAGACAGACAGAGACAGAGAGAAAATAGTGTTTTCCGAAAAATATATATTCAAAATATTTTAGATTAGGTCAAATTTTTATAGTAATAACATTTTGCTTTTCTTTCCAAAAGGGTGGACGGTGTTGAGGGCCGCTGTGTGCTGGCATAAAGGTCAGTAATACTGTGTTGCAGAGGTTGAAGGTCAGGCCGCCACCACTGAGCCGCTGTGCTGTACTCTCACACCTTCACAGCACCAGAGTTAATGCTGTTCACTCTTCCTAACAACCTTTTGAATCAGTGCTGTTCTTGTTATGCAATGGTTCGTGATAACAACCTGTTGGGAATTATTACATTTTCTGATTGGTTTTCTGTCATGATAGGGATTCTAATCATCCCATAGATTGGTCTTCTGTCATGTTAGGGATTCTAATCATCCCATAGATTGGTCTTCTGTCATGTTAGGGATTCTAATCATCCCATAGATTGGTCTTCTGTCATGTTAAGGTTTCTAATCATTCTACAGATTGGTCTTGTGATGTCAGGGATTTCAAACATCCTATAGATTGGTCTTGCAAAGTAATCTTTCCTGTCTGTGTCTGTCTCAACTCTTGGTATCTGTCTCAACTCTTGACAGATACCGTCTTGTTGAAGCGTCTCTCACGATGCACAACCGGCTCAAGTAAACCTTAGTCCTGGTTTTGCTGCTGTTGACACCTGTCTTTCTCAGTACATAGTGAGTTGTTCTAATGACTCTAGCAAGTGTGATCTAACTTAGCTCTCTCTCCTTCTATCTCTTTTTATTCTTCTTCATTGTGTCTCTACTTTGATTCTCTCTCTCTCTTTCCTTCCCTGTATATTTATCATGTTTACTTTGCATTCTTTCTATGTTTATTTTATTTAGCTTCTATATATATATATATATATATATATATATATATATATATATATATATATATATATATATATATATATATATATATATATATACTTTCACCGTGGTATCTGCCCAAATCCCTATTTATCCCAATACTATCACTATGGCGGTGTGTCCACTCACAGGATGAGTGGCGCTGCCCAATACTGTCACTATAGCGGTGTGTCCACTCACAGGATGAGTGACGCTGCCCAATACTGTCACTATGGCGGTGTGTCCACTCACAAGATGAGTGACGCTGCCCAATACTGTCACTATGGCGGTGTGTCCACTCACAGGATGAGTGGCGCTGCCCAATACTGTCACTATGGCGGTGTGTCCACTCACAGGATGAGTGACGCTGCCCAATACTGTCACTATGGCGGTGTGTCCACTCACAAGATGAGTGACGCTGCCCAATACTGTCACTATGGCGGTGTGTCCACTCACAGGATGAGTGGCGCTGCCCAATACTGTCACTATGGCGGTGTGTCCACTCACAGGATGAGTGACGCTGCCCAATACTGTCACTATGGCGGTGTGTCCACTCACAGGATGAGTGACGCTGCCCAATACTGTCACTATAGCGGTGTGTCCACTCACAGGATGAGTGGCGCTGCCCAATACTGTCACTATAGCGGTGTGTCCACTCACAGGATGAGTGACGCTGCCCAATACTGTCACTATAGCGGTGTGTCCACTCACAGGATGAGTGGCGCTGCCCAATACTGTCACTATGGCGGTGTGTCCACTCACAGGATGAGTGACGCTGCCCAATACTGTCACTATGGCGGTGTGTCCACTCACAGGATGAGTGGCGCTGCCCAATACTGTCACTATGGCGGTGTGTCCACTCTCCGGATGAGTGGCGCTGCCCAATACTGTCACTATGGCGGTGTGTCCACTCACAGGATGAGTGGCGCTGCCCAATACTGTCACTATGGCGGTGTGTCCACTCACAGGATGAGTGACGCTGCCCAATACTGTCACTATGGCGGTGTGTCCACTCACAGGATGAGTGGCGCTGCCCAATACTGTCACTATGGCGGTGTGTCCACTCTCCGGATGAGTGGCGCTGCCCAATACTGTCACTATGGCGGTGTGTCCACTCACAGGATGAGTGGCGCTGCCCAATACTGTCACTATGGCGGTGTGTCCACTCTCCGGATGAGTGGCGCTGCCCAATACTGTCACTATGGCGGTGTGTCCACTCTCCGGATGAGTGGCGCTGCCCAATACTGTCACTATGGCGGTGTGTCCACTCACAGGATGAGTGGCGCGGCCCAATACTGTCACTATGGCGGTGTGTCCACTCTCCGGATGAGTGGCGCTGCCCAATACTGTCACTATGGCGGTGTGTCCACTCACAGGATGAGTGGCGCTGCCCAATACTGTCACTATGGCGGTATGTCCACTCACAGGATGAGTGGCGCTGCCCAATACTGTCACTATGGCGGTGTGTCCACTCTCCGGATGAGTGGCGCTGCCCAATACTGTCACTATGGCGGTGTGTCCACTCACAGGATGAGTGGCGCTGCCCAATACTGTCACTATGGCGGTGTGTCCACTCACAGGATGAGTGACGCTGCCCAATACTGTCACTATGGCGGTGTGTCCACTCTCCGGATGAGTGGCGCTGCCCAATACTGTCACTATGGTGGTGTGTCCACTCACAGGATGAGTGGCGCTGCCCAATACTGTCACTATGGCGGTGTGTCCACTCACAGGATGAGTGACGCTGCCCAATACTGTCACTATGGCGGTGTGTCCACTCACAGGATGAGTGGCGCTGCCCAATACTGTCACTATGGCGGTGTGTCCACTCACAGGATGAGTGGCGCTGCCCAATACTGTCACTATGGCGGTGTGTCCACTCACAGGATGAGTGACGCTGCCCAATACTGTCACTATGGCGGTGTGTCCACTCACAGGATGAGTGGCGCTGCCCAATACTGTCACTATGGCGGTGTGTCCACTCACAGGATGAGTGACGCTGCCCAATACTGTCACTATGGCGGTGTGTCCACTCACAGGATG
Organism: Procambarus clarkii; assembly: GCF_040958095.1. Taxonomy (NCBI): domain Eukaryota; kingdom Metazoa; phylum Arthropoda; class Malacostraca; order Decapoda; family Cambaridae; genus Procambarus; species Procambarus clarkii. The sequence goes on along the minus strand of NC_091209.1, from coordinate 6,103,389 downwards.
AGTGATGCTGCCCAATACTGTCACTATGGCGGTGTGTCCACTCACAGGATGAGTGACGCTGCCCAATACTGTCACTATGGCGGTGTGTCCACTCACAGGATGAGTGACGCTGCCCAATACTGTCACTATGGCGGTGTGTCCACTCACAGGATGAGTGGCGCTGCCCAATACTGTCACTATGGCGGTGTGTCCACTCACAGGATGAGTGACGCTGCCCAATAAACTCGCCCCTCGGGGCAAAATTAATTCGGTAATGATGCTTCGATTTATTTTGTGAGTTGAGGCAAAGATTATACAAGTAGATACCATACCAGACCCGCGCGGCTCGCTCTTGGGAGTTAGTCGCTCCCTGGGGTACTAAGGAGAGGGCGCTGAAGATGTCTTGACCTTGTGAAAACAGGTCGACATAGCAGGAGCTGCACACTCCTTATTCCAGTTGGTGAACCAAGGTTGTTGAAGGGGGGGAGGGGAGGGAGGTGGTTGTGGTTGACAGCGACCTTGAGGGTCTAATGACCCACTGGGTGGGGGTGTTAACCCACTGGTGTGTGTGGGTGTGGGGGGTGGGCTAGGTCCTCTACCCACTACCCACCTCCACCCATCTAGTAGTGGTTTGTGACTGTTCCTATTCAACTATAACACATATATCATTATTTTTTTTTAATTGGGATATTGCAAGGAAGTAATTTTGGCCTTGAGGAAATTTTGGAACTAGTTCAAGTTTATCTATAAGCTTTGTCGCCAGGGTAAGCTAAAAGCTGTTTAGGCTAAGCCTTAGCTTAGGACAATTATATTCCAAGAACTAAACACCGCTAGTTTGATCTTTTTCGGTATGAACTCTGTTTGGTACCGTGTGTGTGTGTGTGTGTGTGTGTGTGTGTGTGTGTGTGTGTGTGTGTGTGTGTGTGTGTGTGTGTGTGTGTGTGTGTGTGTGTGTGTGTGTGGCCACCAGAGGGTGTTGGAAGAAGACGAGGCAAGGTCAGTACTGGTCATACCGGTGACTGAGCCGCTTGGGTCTTTAACCTTCCTCACCCATTACCCCCTCCCCTCCCCACCCCATCACCCCCACCCCATCACCCCATCACCCCATCACCCCCCCCCCATCACCCCCACCACCCCCATCATCAGATGGGAAGGAAACTAGCAGGAGACAACGCTAAGCCATTACGACTATATAGCACTTGGAAGGGATCAGGATAAGGACTAGGGGGATAGGACGAGGGAGAGGAATAGTGCCCAACCACTTGGCCGGTCTGAACGCAACAAGCTGGAGTGCACTCAGAGCCGCTGAAGTCATCAACATAGCCACATAGTCCTGGAAGTAATACTTACATAATAATACTCATATAATGAATAATACTTATTCAGCAACACAGCGACAGCCATGGATAAAAAGGGACCAAATATATATATATAGATACTGGGCTAGCACAGTTGCCGCGAGGCCCGGGCAGCTCACCAGGGCAACAACACACCAACAATTGCAGTTACCTGAAAGTTACCACCCAGAATCCTGGACAATTTCCAGGGGAAACTTCCAGGCCTCCTGAACTGCCAGAGATGAAAAACACAATCTTTCTCGGGACGTTGCTATCAGGAACCGTGCAACAACAACCCCCCAAAAAACACTGTTTTACCCCCAAATAAAACCAT
>NC_091209.1:6056739-6094239 GCF_040958095.1 Procambarus clarkii | reverse complement strand
ACTAAGTGAGAGGTGAGAGGGGGATGAAATATGAGGAGAGGATGCGGAGTGAGGATATTAGGGACGAGAGAGAGAGAGAGAGAGAGAGAGAGAGAGAGAGAGAGAGAGAGAGAGAGAGAGAGAGAGAGAGAGAGAGAGAGAGAGAGAGAGAGAGAGAGAGAGAGAGAGAGACGAGGGCAAGCCTTAAAGGGAAGGACCTGGATAATAGTAATCATAGACTTATACCTGTACCAGTCCAATACAGTTCATGAATCGTGGATGTTACTAATGTGGTCTCGATTTTAAAATGGGGCGAATAGATCACTTTCGTCTATTCATTTACCAAATAATTTGCCGTCTATTAAGCGGAAATTGCTTGAATCGATAATAGCAAATGCCATTTGTACATAACTTGGAAACAGAGACACTGAAGGAGTCTCAACTTGGCTCCGCCAACAACTGCTCCTCCACAAAATTTCTCAAATTATTTTCCGTAATTTGAAGCGGTTAATAGTGGACAAAATGCTTTATATACACAAACTTTAGCCCAACCACTCACAGGATGGGTATAGGGGCCATTACCACTCACAGGATGGGTATAGGGGCCCATTACCACTCACAGGATGGGTACAGGGTCCACTACCACTCACAGGATGGGTATAGGGGCCCATTACCACTCACAGGATGGGTACAGGGTCCACTACTACTCACAGGATGGGTATAGGGGTCCATTACCACTCACAGGATGGGTACAGGGTCCACTACCACTCACAGGATGGGTATAGGGGCCCATTACCACTCACAGGATGGGTACAGGGTCCACTGCCACTCACAGGATGGGTATAGGGGCCCATTACCACTCACAGGATGGGTACAGGGTCCACTACCACTCACAGGATGGGTACAGGGTCCACTGCCACTCACAGGATGGGTACAGGGTCCACTACCACTCACAAGATGGGTACAGGGTCCACAACCACTCACAGGATGCGTACAGGGTCCACTACCACTCATAGGATGGGTACAGGGCCCACTACCACTCACAGGATGGGTATAGGGGCCCATTACCACTCACAGGATGGGTACAGGGTCCACTGCCACTCACAGGATGGGTACAGGGCCCACTACCACTCACAGAATGGGTACAGGGCCCACTACCACTCACAGAATGGGTACAGGGCCCACTACCACTCACAGAATGGGTACAGGGTCCACTACCCCTCACAGGATGGGTACAGGGTCCACTGCCACTCACAGGATGGGTACAGGGCCCACTACCACTCACAGAATGGGTACAGGGCCCACTACCACTCACAGAATGGGTACAGGGTCCACTACCACTCACATAATGGGTACAGGGTCCACTACCACTCACAGAATGGGTACAGGGTCCACTACCACTCACATAATGTGTACAGGGTCCACTACCACTCACAGGATGGGTACAGGGTCCACTACCACTCACAGGATGGGTACAGGGTCCACTACCACTCACAGGATGGGTACAGGGTCCACTACCACTCACAGGATGGGTACAGGGTCCACTACCACTCACAGGATGGGTACATGGTCCACTACCACTCACAGGATGGGTACAGGGCCCACTACCACTCACATAATGGGTACAGGGTCCACTACCACTCACAGGATGGGTACAGGGTCCACTACCACTCACAGGATGGGTACAGGGTCCACTACCACTCACAGGATGTGTACAGGGTCCACTACCACTCACAGGATGGGTACAGGGCCCACTACCACTCACATAATGGGTACAGGGTCCACTACCACTCACAGAATGGGTACAGGGTCCACTACCACTCACAGAATGGGTACAGGGTCCACTACCACTCACAGAATGGGTACAGGGTCCACTACCACTCACAGAATGGGTACAGGGCCCACTACCACTCACAGAATGGGTACAGGGCCCACTACCACTCACAGAATGGGTACAGGGCCCACTACCACTCACAGAATGGGTACAGGGCCCACTACCACTCACAGAATGGGTACAGGGTCCACTACCACTCACAGGATGGGTACAGGGCCCACTACCACCCACAGAATGGGTACAGGGTCCACTACCACTCACAGGATGGGTACAGGGCCCACTACCACCCACAGGATGGGTACAGGGCCCACTACCACTCACAGGATGGGTACAGGGCCCACTACCACTCACAGAATGGGTACAGGGTCCACTACCACTCACAGGATGGGTACAGGGCCCACTACCCCTCACAGGATGGGTACAGGGCCCACTACCCCTCACAGGATGGGTACAGGGCCCACTGCCACTCACAGGATGGGTACAGGGCCCACTGCCACTCACAGGATGGGTACAGGGCCCACTACCCCTCACAGATGGGCATGCAATCAACTTCCTCTCACAGGAAGGAGTATAAAATGAATAATACAGTAACTAAACTGTAATCTTCACAGCCAATCAGACGAGGGAGAGACTTGAGGCGTCTGATCAGAAGTCTCTGACAAGACTCAGAATGGAACATGACTGAGAACAGGATAACATAGCAACACAACAAGGGGAGATATTAATAGGGAAATAATTGTCTCATGATAAGTACCAATAGGTAACAGTGCCATTTGAGTCCGTCAGTCTACAGATTAAGGCACCGAACGAGGCGGTCATTGGTGAGGAAGGTCAGGTTCGGCTGACGCTGAAGATAGCGCTGCGATATCAAATTAGTTAACAAGATTTACGTGAGCTTCGCGGAATCCACGGCTCCTGCAGCCTCACTATCTTACCTGCATCCTTATCTCTTACCTTAGCAGCATCACATATCTTGCCTTGTTTGACTTGACTTACAGAGACCAGGTGGTAAGCAAGCAAGTCCGAAGAAAGTATTATACGAGTTTAAGAAAACTTGAAAAAGTATGTGGGTTGTTAAGTACAAACTGCCGTCATGAAGGATGGTTGGCCAACCACCTTGGGGGTGAATTGGTAGTTTGTGGCACCGTGGCATGAGCTAATTGGTGATTTCTGCCTCACGTGTGATGTTAAGTGTTCCATTATTAAACTCCAATTTAGGTTCGGAAGTGAATTTGGTCACTGAATGGTAATTCTGCACGAGTGGTTGTCATTGTTTAATTATTTGTCCACGTCTTTATATCCCAGATCCTTGTTCTCATATCCCAGCTCCTTGTTCTCATATCCCAGCTCCTTGTTCTCATATCCCAGATCCTTGTCCTCATATCCCAGATCCTTGTTCTCATATCCCAGATCCTTGTCCTCATATCCCAGATCCTTGTTCTCATATCCCAGCTCCTTGTTCTCATATCCCAGCTCCTTGTTCTCATATCCCAGCTCCTTGTTCTCATATCCCAGCTCCTTGTTCTCGTATCCCAGCTCCTTGTTCTCATATCCCAGCTCCTTGTTCTCATATCCCAGCTCCTTGTTCTCATATCCCAGCTCCTTGTTCTCATATCCCAGCTCCTTGTTCTCATATCCCAGCTCCTTGTTCTCATATCCCAGTTCCTTGTTTTCATATCCCAGCTCCTTGTTCTCATATCCCAGCTCCTTGTTCTCATATCCCAGCTCCTTGTTCTCATATCCCAGCTCCTTGTTCTCGTATCCCAGCTCCTTGTCCTCATATCCCAGCTCCTTGTTCTCATATCCCAGCTCCTTGTTCTCGTATCCCAGCTCCTTGTTCTCGTATCCCAGCTCCTTGTTCTCATATCCCAGCTCCTTGTTCTCGTATCCCAGCTCCTTGTCCTCATATCCCAGCTCCTTGTTCTCATATCCCAGCTCCTTGTTCTCATATCCCAGCTCCTTGTCCTCATATCCCAGCTCCTTGTTCTCATATCCCAGCTCCTTGTTCTCATATCCCAGCTCCTTGTTCTCATATCCCAGCTCCTTGTCCTCATATCCCAGCTCCTTGTTCTCATATCCCAGCTCCTTGTTCTCATATCCCAGCTCCTTGTCCTCATATCCCAGCTCCTTGTCCTCATATCCCAGCTCATTGTCCTCATATCCCAGCTCCTTGTTCTCATATCCAAGCTCCTTGTTCTCATATCCCAGTTCCTTGTTTTCATATCCCAGCTCCTTGTTCTCATATCCCAGCTCCTTGTTCTCATATCCCAGCTCCTTGTTCTCATATCCCAGCTCCTTGTTCTCATCCCAGCTCCTTGTTCTCATATCCCAGCTCCTTGTCCTCATATCCCAGCTCCTTGTTCTCATATCCCAGCTCCTTGTTCTCATACCCCAGCTCCTTGTCCTCATATCCCAGCTCCTTGTCCTCATATCCCAGCTCCTTGTTCTCATATATCAGCTCCTTGTCCTCATATCCCAGCTCCTTGTCCTCATATCCCAGCTCCTTGTCCTCATATCCCAGCTCCTTGTTCTCATATCCCAGCTCCTTGTCCTCATATCCCAGCTCCTTGTCCTCATATCCCAGCTCCTTGTCCTCATATCCCAGCTCCTTGTCCTCATATCCCAGCTCCTTGTCCTCATATCCCAGCTCCTTGTTCTCATATCCCAGCTCCTTGTCCTCATATCCCAGCTCCTTGTCCTCATATCCCAGCTCCTGGTGCTCATATCCCAGCTCCTTGTCCTCATATCCCAGCTCCTTGTCCTCATAACCCAGCTCCTTGTCTTCATATCCCAGCTCCTTGTCCTCATATCCCAGCTCCTTGTCCTCATATCCCAGCTCCTTGTCCTCATATCCCAGCTCCTTGTCCTCATATCCCAGCTCCTTGTCCTCATATCCCAGCTCCTTGTCTTCATATCCCAGCTCCTTGTCCTCATATCCCAGAAAGTACTTTTTTATATGTATATATATATATATATATATATATATATATATATATATATATATATATATATATATATATATATATATATATATATATATATATATATAAAAGAGTTCTTCCATTCTAGTACATTAAGTATACTTTAGTCCTGAACAAAGTCCTGGAATAACTTTATAAATATATACAGCTATATACGGCTTTGTTTACATTTATTAAACAGTTTACAAGCATGAAAACTTGCCAATCAACTGTTGTTATTGTTATAAACAGCCTCCTGGTGCTTCGGAGCTCATTAACTGTTTAATAATTGTAAACAAAGCCGCCAAAGATTGAGAAAAGATGGACAAGTTCGTAAGTGCTTGCGGAGCTGCTTCGTGAATCTGGCCCCTGTACTTGCGTAACTGCTTTGTGAATCTGGCCCCTGTACTTGCGTAACTGCTTCGTGAATCTGCCCCCTGTACTTGCGTAACTGCTTCGTGAATCTGGCCCCTGTACTTGCGTAACTGCTTCGTGAATCTGGCCCCCTGTACCTGCGTAACTGCTTCGTGAATCTGGCCCCTGTACCTGCGTAACTGCTTCGTGAATCTGGCCCCTGTACCTGCGTAACTGCTTCGTGAATCTGGCCACCGCAGAAGAATACCACACACTCTCTTGACCCGCAGGAGACACACGTTATAGTGAGCCATATATCACTGGTGTCTTGTCATGGGGTACGGAAGGTGGTTAGCCTGTTTAGACGTCTCAGTCTCTCAATAGACAAGACGGAGGAGGTGGGAGTTATTGCTGTTTGCGTGTGGTCCATGTTTTCTGTTTACGGCCAGGTCTTCGGCCAACGGTACCCCCGTTTTCTGTTGCACGTTATGTAACTTTTACCGTTGAGGGAGTTGTTGCATAACCCCTGTGATTATATGAATGACCCTTCTCAAGATGTATTATTAAATACGAAAGTACTTAAGGAAATGCCTGTTTCAGTTCTTCCTTCGTGGTCTGACACTGGCAATATATATATATATATATATATATATATATATATATATATATATATATATATATATATATATATATATATATATATATATATATATATATATATATATATACACACACATATACACTAGATGGGGTGTCCTGCTGCGCCCGGGTCTCTCTCCCCCTTTTATACATCTCCTCTCACTTCCCCTCTCACCCTCCCCCCCCCCCCCCCTCCCCCTTCTCTCTCACGCCCCTATTCTTTCATACACAAAATCGATATTCCAACAAAAAATACACAACAAAATAGGAGGGAAAAGAGAGCGTATAATTGTATGACAGATGCCAGAAGGGGGGGGGTAGGGGGGGGGGTAGGGGGGGGCGTTATATAGGGGGGTTCACTATACAGTGGAACGGACCACTGTTATATAGACCACTCCTCTCCCCTGATATATATATATATATATATATATATATATATATATATATATATATATATATATATATATATATATATATATATATATATATATATATATATATATATATATATATATATAGCTTATATCTCCCTGTGTCTCCATTACCATACAAGGGAACCATTGCAGTAGCCATACTCCCATACACCGTGTATTCCTGCATGTATTATACAGCCACGACTATACGAAAGTCCTCCACACACTGTCTCCTGGACTGGTCGGCACAGCGGTCGCTTCTTGCAGGTCTGTGCTCGATCCCCGATGGTCCAGATGGTTGGACATCGTTATATCCCTCCGTGTCCTCATATTAAGATGAGCAACAGCGAATAACGAGCGTTCGAGCCTCGATCCCTCAAACACACAGACAGTCCATTAACCTGGGGCACTAGGAGGCTCGAACAGCGAACCCCAAACTCTATCAAACAGTTATTTCCAATCATAAATTATGATGTTTTTAAAATATTCCAAAAGACATTTGAGTTAAGAGCAGCTCAGGTGCTTCAAAAATATTATTCCCAAAAGTTATTTTCAAGATTATTCTCTCAAATAACAAATGGAAGAGGTTGAGATGTATTATAACTTTTAATGGTCTTTAATTGGTCTCTTTGACGGGCTTCTGGAGGTATGTATATGTGGACCACACCACACCTGAGAGTATGACAGGTGTGTGAGTATACAGTCCCCACCACACCTGTGAGTATGACAGGTGTGTGAGTATATAGGCCCCACCACACCTGTGAGTATGACAGGTGTGTGTGTACAGGCTACACCACACCTGTGAGTATGTCAGGTGTGTGGGTATACAGGCCCCACCACACCTGTGAGTATGTCAGGTGTGTGAGTATACAGTCCCCACCACACCTGTGAGTATGTCAGGTGTGTGAGTATACAGGCCACATGGACTGTCAGGTGTGTGGGTATACAGTCCCCACCACACCTGAGTATGACAGGTGTGTGAATATATAGGCCACACCACACCTGTGAGTATGTCAGGTGTATGTATGTACAGGCTACACCACACCTGTGAGTATGTCAGGTGTGTGAGTATACAGTCCCCACCACACCTGTGAGTATGTCAGGTGTGTGTGTATACAGGCTACATAGGCTGTCAGGTGTATGAGCAGCCGCGTCAAACAGCCTGGTTGACCAGTCCAGCAACTAGGAGCCCTGGTCGACGACCGGGCCGCGGGGTCGCTGAGCCCCGAAATCACCTCAAGGTAACCTCAAGGTACACTCCACATCACTAAGCAAAATTCATAAATGAAAGTACACAGAACTACTATGAAGGAACTGTACCAAAAATGTACCGCTGTACTAAAGCATTACATATGTAGTACAAAGCGACGTATATATATAATGAAATAAATGACAAGACGTTCCGTTCTAGACTCATGTTACGACGTTTCTGTTCGTCTTAAGACTTTTATCAAGAGTATCACGGCTTCGTCAGGCTCCAGGAGTGAGCGAAACGTCTTAACTATCAATCCCCATGTGAGTGGGTTGGAATATTTGAAGGTACGAATCCAGAAGATCCGTAATGAGGGTTCGAACCTACGTCCCTAGTTGAACCTCATCTAGTTGTGCTTGCGGGGGTTGAGCTTTGGTTCTTTTGTCCCGCCTCTCAACTGTCAGTCAACTGGTGTACAGATTCCTGAGCCTACTGGGATCTATCATATCTACACTTGAAACTGTGTATGGAGTCAGCCTCCACCACATCACTTCCTAATGCATTCCATCCGTTAACTACTCTGACACTGAAAAAGTTCCTTCTAACGTCTCTGTGGCCCATCTGGGTACTAGGTTTCCACCTGTGTCCCCTTGTTCGTGTCCCACCCGTGCTGAAGAGTTTGTCTTTGTCTACCCTGTCTATTCCCCTGAGAATTCTGTAGGTGGTTATCATGTCTCCCCTTACTCTTTTATCTTCCAGGGACGTGAGGTTCAGCTCCTTCAGCCTTTCCTCGTAGCTCATACCTCTCAGTTCCGGGACCAGTCAAGTGGCATACCTCCGAATCTTCTCTAACATTGCCATACCTGGTTGATGGGGTTCTAGGAGTTCTTCTACTCCCTAAGCCCGGCCCGAGGCCAGGCTTGGGGAGTAGAAGTCTGTCTGTCTGTCTAGAAGTCTTGTCTGTTTGTGTGTGTGTGTGTGTGTGTGTGTGTGTGTGTGTGTGTGTGTGTGTGTGTGTGTGTGTGTGTGTGTGTGTGTGTGTGTGGTTATTGGAAACATTGTAGTATTGCTGACCAGGTGAGTGACGGCCTAATTAGCTGCCTCAAGTGCCAAACTTACCCTCTGGCACAGCTCGTTAACAGTGTGCTTAGCGTCAGTGTGGCAATATGTGACGTCTTCCCTGGCGTCTCAAACAACCTCTAAGGACGCCTCCAAGGACCAGTTGTTACCTGCTGTAACGACAGAGCAGTTACAGGAAGGACCTTTAATGTCAGTGGCACCGCTGGTGGCTCTAACACAAGGCACAGCTCACGTTTATATCTGAGACATTATCGACGCCGTACAATGGGATCGAACCCCGGTTTGTTAGGAGTCCATGTAAGCGAGTTCGATTCTGTATTACAGCTTATTTTCTCATAAGAATAAAGGAAACTATTGAAGGCCTCTTGGCCCATACGAGGCAGCTCCTATTGGTCCATACGAGGCAGCTCCTATTGGTCCATACGAGGCAGCTCCTATTGGTCCATACGAGGCAGCTCCTATTAGCCCATACGATGCAGTTCCTAAGCTCCTATTAGCTCATACGAGGCAGTTCCTATTAGCCCATACGATGCAGTTCCTAAGCTCCTATTAGTTCATACGAGGCAGTTCCTATTAGCCCATACGATGCAGTTCCTAAGCTCCTATTAGCTCATACGAGGCAGCTCCTATTTACATCCATTCTTTGGATATAAATAGGAACTGTATGTATATATCTTTATATATAAACTTTACAATATATATAAATGTCTAACTCCCACTTGAAACAATCCAGTGAGCCCTCATCTGTTAAGTCTCCCGCTAACTTGTTCCCAAAAATTTACAATCCTATTTACCGACCAGTATTTACCCAGGTCTTTCCTGAATCTGAACTTACTTAATTGTAACCCATTGTTTGGTGATCGCCTTTGTGTTGATTATAGTTGATGTTGTTTGTGAATGATTTCTCGTGTAATCTATAATCAACTTATAAATAGTTCTCATAATCTGTTTATCATGAAACGAGGCTATTAAGTGTATTTATTTATTTAACTATTTAGTGGTGGTTCAAGTTACGGTAGTTTAGTGGTCGTTCAAGTTACGGTAGTTTAGTGGTCGTTCAAGTTACGGTAGTTTAGTGGTCGTTCAAGTTACGGTAGTTTAGTGGTGGTTCAAGTTACGGTAGTTTAGTGGTCGTTCAAGTTACGGTAGTTTAGTGGTGGTTCAAGTTACGATAGTTTAGTGGTGGTTCAAGTTACGATAGTTTAGTGGTGGTTCAAGTTACGATAGTTTAGTGGTGGTTCAAGTTACGATAGTTTAGTGGTGGTTCAAGTTACGATAGTTTAGTGGTGGTTCAAGTTACGATAGTTTAGTGGTCGTTCAAGTTACGATAGTTTAGTGGTCGTTCAAGTATATCACTGGGAAGGGGTCAGGATAAGGATTTGGGATGGGACGATGGGAAAGGAATGGTGCCCAATTACTTATGGACGATCGGGGATTGAACACCGACCTGCATGAAGCGAGAACTTGCACACACATAAATTCCCCTCCACGGTTGGAAAGATATTGCAAATCAAATGCAATATCTTTCATAGACAACTGGGAACACTTCTATGGAAGAAATGAAATGTATGCTCGTGATGGGGTGCATCTATCGAGAGCTGGGGTTGTTGCTGTTGCGAACTCGTTAGAAGAAGTGGTTAGAGGTGTTTGTTTGGGTTTAAACTGTTAGTAGATAGAGGTATGGGAATTGATTTGAAGGAAGGAGGTAATAAAAGTATGTGTTTGTGGGAGAAAGGAATTGGCAAAACGACCAGGGAAAGAGAAGGTCCGCAAAATAACAATTCACTTAGGGTATATTACACTAACAGTAGAAGTCTAAGAAATAAAATTAACGAATTAAATGCTCTTGTCTGCACAGAAAAAATAGATATTATTGCACTTACCGAAACGTGGATGAATGTAGAAAATAGAGAACTATTAGCTGAATATCAAATATATGGATTTAAACTATTTCACACAGATAGATATATTAGACGAGGAGGTGGAGTAGCCATATATGTTAGGGACAATTTGAAATGTAGTCTCAAAGAGGGAATCAAAACAGAGCCACACACAGAAACTATTTGGATTGAATTAAACGAAAAAGCTAATAATATTATAATAGGAGTAATATATAGGCCACCAAATTTAGACAGAATGGAAGCAAAGCATCTATGGGATGAAATATCTAGAGCATCTAGATCTAACAGTATTTATGTCATGGGTGACTTTAATTTCAGCGGAATAAACTGGTTGAACAAAACAGGGAATAGTGAAGCAGAAGATTTTCTAGAATTAATTGACGATTGCTTTCTTACGCAACACATTAAGGAACCAACACGGGAAAATAATATTTTAGATTTAGTGTTAACTAACAGGGAAACGCAAATTAATGACATCGAAATAGGGAGTGAGCTAGGGAGCAGTGATCACAAAGAAATCAGATTTAGCATAGAATGGAATAGACCAGTAGGAGAAAATTCTGTTAAAGTGCCAGATTTTCGTAAAGCTGATTTTAATAGCCTAAGAAATTTTTTGGGTCAAATTGATTGGAAAGTCTTGGGTATGGGGTGTGGGCCGGTCTTGGAGCGAGACATGAACCCAGCGATAGGTGACTTAAATGGGGATTTCGATGTGGATTCAATATATAACTTATTTAAGAATATTCTAAACAAAGCACAGGAACGTAGTATACCATACAAATTGAATAGATCGAACACTAATGACCCAAAGTGGATAACAAAGAATTTGAAGAACCTTATAGGTAAAAAGAGAGCTTGGTACAAAAGGATTAAAAATGGGGAGGTCACTTTAGAACAGGAATTCGTACAACTGGTTAGAAATGTTAAAAAAGAGATAAGGAAAGCAAAAAGAAACTATGAAGTTCGCATAGCAGGGCAAGCAAAGACAAATCCTAAAGGGTTTTTTCAGTTATATCGTACTAAGACTAGGGAAAGGATAGGTCCATTAAAAACTGAGACAGGTCAAATAACAGATAGTGATGAAGAGATGAGTAGTATTTTTAATAAATATTTTGTATCTGTATTTACTAAAGAGGAACTTAACAATATGCCTTCAGCCGAACAAGTCTATGTGGGTGGGGACGAGGACAGGTTGACGAGTTTAACAGTTACCAGGGAGGATGTTCTTAAACAAATAGTAAAACTCAAACCAAACAAATCCCCAGGGCCGGATGAAGTGTTTGCCAGGGTGCTTAAAGAATGCAAAGAGGAGCTTTGTGACCCACTGTCAACCATATTTAATAAATCAATAGAGTCAGGCAGAGTGCCAGAGTTTTGGAAAGTTGCTAATGTGATACCAGTTTTTAAGAAAGGAGATAGATCACTTGCGTCTAACTATCGACCAATTAGCCTAACGTCTATTGTGGGAAAGTTACTCGAATCTATAATAGCAAATAAAATTCGTCTTCATCTTGAAAAACATAAATTAATAATTGAGTCGCAACATGGTTTTATAAATGGCCGTTCATGTTTAACAAATTTGTTATCTTTTTATTCTAGCATTGTTGAGGCAGTTGATAGTGGTAAGGATTGCGATGTTGTATACCTTGACTTTAGCAAAGCTTTTGATACAGTGCCACATGAAAGACTGATTAAAAAGATAGAGTCTCATGGTATTGGGGGTGCTATATTAAGCTGGATTAGGGCATGGCTATACCAAAGGAAACAGAGAGTTAGTATAAATGGAATCAAGTCAGAGTGGGAAAATGTTGTAAGTGGAGTGCCTCAAGGCTCTGTCCTGGGACCTCTGTTGTTTATAATATATATAAATGATTTAGATTCAGGTTTGAGTAGCAACATTTGCAAATTTGCCGATGATACGAAAATCGGTAGGGAAATTAATTCGGAGGAGGACTCACTATCACTTCAAGTTGATCTAGATAGGGTTTTGAAATGGTCAAAGGATTGGCAGATGCAGTTTAATGCTGATAAATGTAAAGTTCTGAGGTTAGGTAATGATGATAGAGTTACAAGATACGAGCTAGATGGTGTTGTGATTGCGAAGTCGGATTGTGAAAGGGATCTGGGAGTTATGATTAGTAAGAATTTAAAACAAAAGGATCAATGCATAAATGTTCGGAATAAGGCAAATCGGACACTTGGATTTATTAATCGCAGCGTTAGTAACAAGACACCTGGTGTGGTTCTCAAGCTATATCTTGCTCTAGTTAGGCCCCATTTAGATTATGCAGTTCAGTTTTGGTCGCCATATTATAGAATGGATATAAATTCACTTGAACGTGTCCAGCGTAGGATGACTAAGTTAATTCCCCAAATTAGAAATCTTTCATATGAAGAAAGATTAACAAAGCTTAAGTTGCATTCACTGGAAAGGCGAAGAGTTAGGGGTGACATGATAGAGGTTTACAAGTGGATGAATGGACATAACCGGGGGGATATTAATAGGGTATTAAAAGTATCAACACAGGACAGAACACGAAACAATGGGTATAAATTGGATAAGTTTAGATTTAGGAAAGACTTGGGTAAATACTGGTTCAGTAACAGGGTTGTTGATTTGTGGAACCAATTGCCGCGTAACATTGTGGAGGTGGGGTCCCTCGATTGTTTCAAGCACGGGTTGGACAAGTATATGAGTGGGATTGGGTGGTTATAGAATAGGAGCTGCCTCGTATGGGCCAATAGGCCTTCTGCAGTTACCTTTGTTCTTATGTTCTTATGTTCTTATAATTCTCCCTAAACGCTCTGTGATGCACCCAGCAACAGCCATTCAACATTTCAACTTTGTGAGAGATCAAACAGGATTAAATTTAGGAGTTATTTTGATGATAACAAGTAAATTATCCTCCCAACAGTTTAAACATGCAATAGATTACTCCCGTCAGCTGTAGTCAGCTTTAGAATACAGCTGTATGACTGGACGTTTCCCATTAATCTTCTTCATATTATTAAACGTGTTTTTGCATCCAATCGAGCGCATTTATCATATATATAATTATGTAAACAGACAGAAGCTGTCTGTGGGATCCGTCCCGTCAACACGCTGTCAGTACACAGCTTCTCTGTCTGCTAACATGTAGAGAGATATTAAACTGCTTTTTTCTGTTAAGTATGCTGATTGATTGATTGATGAAGATTAAGCCACCCAAAAGGTGGCACGGGCATGAATAGCCCGTAAGTGGTGGCCCATTTGAGCCATTAACAGTATCAAGAGCTGATACTGGAGATCTGTGGAGGCGCACCTGCACCCTGCGTGACGGGAGATGTCTCCCGGACCAAGTGGTGACCAGATGGTGTAAGTATGCTGTTATTGTCTGTTTATGTTCTGTCTAACTGGACAGATACTGTTTGTTCATTGGTTTATTTACATTTGCATAAACTGTTTGCTCATAATTGATAAAGATTAAGCCACCCAAGAGGTGGCATGGGCATGAATAGCCCGTAAGTTTGTTCATGGCTTGATCTTACTGTTTTGACAGATAAGTCTGTGTTCGTGGTCTTAAACTGACGGCACTGACAGATAACCCGTCTCTACATGTCTTTACTACTGCTGTAATGACACATTTATTTGGAAAATAGTATAATTCCATCACTAACACCAGATGCACACACACAGACCGGATAACATCAGCGGCACACGTGACGTTGACAAACATTTAACCCGCATTTAATTATCTTACAACCACAGAGAAGAAGCATGAGGGATATGATCACAATATACAAGATACTGAGGGAGGGTAGATACTCTCATGGTGGGTAGAGTGAATAGTTTGATGGTAAGAACAAGACCAAGGGCCAGATTCACGAAGCAGTTACGCAAGTACAGGGGCCAGATTCACGAAGCAGTTACGCAAGTACAGGGGCCAGATTCACGACGCAGTTACGCAAGCACTTACGAGCGTGTCCATCTTTCCTCAATCTTTGGCGGCTTTGTTTACATTTATTAAACAGTTTACAAGCATGAAAACTTGCCAATCAACTGATGTTATTGTTATAAACAGCCTCCTGGTGCTTCGGAGCTCATTAACTGTTTAATAATTGTAAACAAAGCCGCCAAAGATTGAGAAAAGATGGACAAGTTCGTAAGTGCTTGCGTAACTGCTTCGTGATGCTGGCCCCTGTACTTGCGTAACTGCTTCGTGAATCTGGTCCCTTGTACTTGCGTAGATGCCAACATAAAAGACACTGCTTAACATACCACTACACCTGATTAATCTTTGTATATGCTTCATGTTGCGTTTTGAACTGATTCCTACAGATCAACACGAAGCTGTTTCGTACAGATCAACAGACCTTCCGCAGTTACCTTAATGTTGGTGTGATGTCGGCGTCTTACCTTCAACTGTGTGTGGTAAGGGGCAGAGGAGAGGCAGGAGAACCAGGAGGCCAGAGAACGCAGTCCTCCCTACACACCACATCGTAAACACCTGAAAAAATGCAAAACACGTAACTATTTTACAGACCGAACAGCGCTGTTGATTATTGTTGATGCCCGCTGCAGGCCACAACAGCCTGCCTGGACTGGACCTTAAGACACACACACCCAGTCAGTCCCACTGTCGGGGAGGTCACAGCTCTCCTCGCTACTGAGTTGGAATGAGTTCGAGTCCTGTGTAAGGCATGATTTATCGAGCATTTACAATATCTGTTAATTGGTTGACCAATCATGGCAGCTTTCTTTACAATCTTATAAAAAACATATATATAGGCTTATAGAATCTAATTATAGTCTAGCAGAATCTTACAGCATCATAAGGGATGATATACAGAATCTTATATTATCTTAGAATCTTATAATCTTACAGAATCTGAACAATTCCAGAATATTTGCAGAATCTTATATAGAACCATACAGATTCTTGGAGAATCTTACAATCCAAGAGCACTTAACATAGTCTTGCATAATCTTATCGGATTTTACAGAATATTACTTAATTACTTATCTCTTAGAATCTTATAGAATGTTACATAACTGTATAGAGTCTTACCGAATCTTATAGAATCTAACAGAATATTTCACAATATATATATTATAGAATATTACAGAATAATATTAGTCTTACATACTCTTACAGATTCCCCCCCCCAAAAAAAAAAAATCATAATTTTACATAATCTTAAGAGAATCTTCCAGCATTAAAAAAAATCTTACATAATATTATATAACCTTAGAAAATTCTGTAAAATCATTTTGCCCCCCGCTCCATCCCATTACCCCCCCCCCCCTTTTCCCCTCCCCCCCCCCTCTTCCCCACCCCAGTACTCCCAGTACCGCCCCCCCCCCCCGCCCCCCATAAATCCCAGTACGGTGTTTGCCTCATATATAAAGGACCAGGTGTCGATTGGTCTTGGACAGCCCCCCCCCCCCTCTCCTGTGCCAGGTAAGTCCACAACGGGCTCGCCATAGCCCGTGCTACTTGGGAACGTTTTGTTCCCAGTAGCTGAATCTATAACAACAACATGTTTTATGCTACTACGGCCAAAGTATGAATAACAAATTTATTTTAATTTACCCGATATCAGTGGATAATGGTGTCGATTATAATAAAAAAAATTATTTTGTTTTGAAAACAATTAGGCAGGTGTAACCTTTGTGGGCATTGTCAAAAATCGTGGTAGGGATTAGAATGTGATCTTGATAATATTTTAAGCCTCTTGAATTCTGGCAACGCCGACCTGCCTATGTCCGTCCCATACCGCAGACCATTCCCCCTGCAAAGTTGACCGAGGTCCAATCTTGGACAGACAGACAGACAAGCTGATACTATCACTTACGGATAACTGTTGTAGTGTTATTTATTGTAATATTATTGAAGAAATTACTCGCAACTAGAATTTATGCTCGTGTGAAATGTAGTGTTGTAGTGGTGTGTAGCTGAGGTACTGTGCTGAGCTGTGTACTTTTGTGTGTGTTGTACACACTCGTGAGCTGTGTACCTTTGTGTGTGTTGTACACACTCGTGAGCTGTGTACCTTTGTGTGTGTTGTACACACTCGTGAGCTGTGTACCTTTGTGTGTGTTGTACACACTCGTGAGCTGTGTACCTTTGTGTGTGTTGTACACACTCATGAGCTGTGTACCTTTGTGTGTGTTGTACACACTCGTGAGCTGTGTACCTTTGTGTGTGTTGTACACACTCATGAGCTGTGTACCTTTGTGTGTGTTGTACACACTCGTGAGCTGTGTACCTTTGTGTGTGTTGTACACACTCGTGAGCTGTGTACCTTTGTGTGTGTTGTACACACTCGTGACCTGTATACAGTGTGCACATATTCTCCACTGAAGACAGACTATCATTGTTGACCAGACCACACACTAGAAGGTGAAAGGTCGACGACGTTTCGGTCCGTCCTGGACCATTCTCAAGTCGATTGTGAATGGTCCAAGACGTACCGAAACGTGGTCGTCCCTTCACTTTCTAGTGTGTGGTGTGGTGCACATACTTCAGCCCCGTTACTGTGACTCCTCGCCTGCAGACTACCGGTGATAACACCGCCGTGTCACCTCTTAACATCACGGTGATAACACTGCCGTGTGTCACCTCTTAACATCACGGTGATAACACCACCGTGTGACACCTCTTAACATCACGGTGATAACACCACCGTGTGTCACCTCTTAACATCACGGTGATAACACCACCGTGTGACACCTCTTAACATCACGGTGATAACACCGCCGTGTGTCACCTCTTAACATCACGGTGATAACACCACCGTGTGACACCTCTTAACATCACGGTGATAACACCACCGTGTGTCACCTCTTAACATCACGGTGATAACACCACCGTGTGTCACCTCTTAACATCACGGTGATAACACCACCGTGTGACACCTCTTAACATCACGGTGATAACACCGCCGTGTGTCACCTCTTAACATCACGGTGATAACACCACCGTGGGTCACCTCTTAACATCACGGTGATAACACCACCGTGTGTCACCTCTTAACATCACGGTGATAACACCACCGTGTGTCACCTCTTAACATCACGGTGATAACACCACCGTGTGTCACCTCTTAACATCACGGTGATAACACCACCGTGTGTCACCTCTTAACATCACGGTGATAACACCACCGTGTGACACCTCTTAACATCACGGTGATAACACCACCGTGTGACACCTCTTAACATCACGGTGATAACACCACCGTGTGTCACCTCTTAACATCACGGTGATAACACCACCGTGTGTCACCTCTTAACATCACGGTGATAACACCGCCGTGTGTCACCTCTTAACATCACGGTGATAACACCACCGTGTGTCAGCTCTTAACATCACGGTGATAACACCACCGTGTGACACCTCTTAACATCACGGTGATAACACCACCGTGTGTCACCTCTTAACATCACGGTGATAACACCACCGTGTGTCACCTCTTAACATCACGGTGATAACACCACCGTGTGACACCTCTTAACATCACGGTGATAACACCACCGTGTGTCACCTCTTAACATCACGGTGATAATCACATATTAATTAACCAGTCGGTGAGCAATTATTCAAATTAACTACCACATTTGCCGGCGAGTTTGATGCATCCAATTTACAAGGATATTTTGTGACCAAAAAAATATTACTTTGTCTCATCATGCAATTATTGAACGTGATTTACTGTAGAGAAAAACAAATGATTTTTTACATGTAAATACAATACAATACAATGCAATACAATGCAATACAATGCAATACAATACAATACTCGGTGTGTGGTGGACCAAACACATATACGTCCTATAACGTGTTGTTTTTGAATATATTAATTTTATAATATTTCTCAATTTAGCAATTTATAATAACTTATATTTACTTGTGTTCATTTAACCTTCATAGTTCATTTATCATTCAGTAATTATTTAGTTTTTCATTTATTCCATTTAAATGTTCATCTACATGGAAAAGCATATCCACTCCCCCCCCCCTTTATCTACCTTGTCAATTCCTCTGAGAATTTTGTAGGTAGTGATCATATCTCCTCGAGCTCTTCTGTCTTCCAGCGACGTGAGGTGCATTTCCCGCAGCATTTCCTCGTTACTCATGCCTCTTAGTTCTGGGACTAGTCTAGTACCATACCTTTGGACTTTTTCCGGCTTCGTCTTGTGCTTGACAAGGTACGGGCTCCATGCTGGGGCCGCATACTCCAGGATTGGTCTTACATATGTGGTGTACAAGATTCTGAATGATTCCTTACACAGGTTCCTGAACGCTGTTCTGATGTTAGCCAGCCTCGCATATGCCGCTGATGTTATTCTCTTTATGTGAGCTTCAGGAGACAGATTTGGTGTGATATCAACTCCTAGATCTTTCTCTCTGTCTGTTTCGTGAAGGACTTCTGTTACGGACCCGGATCCAGCGTCCGAGCACGGAGCAGTGACGACCACGCCATCTGTGGGTCAGCTCCCGAAACCCCCTCCAAATGGACGACGACACCTGGCAAGGACGAAGTGTACTGGCCACAAGGGCCAGTTTCCAGTCCTGTTCAGCCCACAACACAGCCGCTGCTGACCTCTGGTGAGGTGGTGCTCAGACGACAACGCCATCTATGGAGTGGATATGTTGGGCGTTTGTGTCTGAGCCTGTAAGTGAGGTGCTTTAGTGTGTCCCTGTTATTGATGACGTGTCTGCTTACAGAGTCGACCTGGGACTGCTGTAAGGGAAGTTGAGTCAGTCTACCCAAGGCAGCCGTCCCCATACCTTGTGCTTTGCTACAGCAGCTGTGAGTCGCCTCCCGGAGGAACACTGTGGTGTTACCCTGCCAGTGAAGTGGCAGTTGAAGGATTGTCGTACCCGGGACCGACTGCTGGAGACAATTGACCACTGGGGTATTGTGGACAGGAGAGTGATCTGTGGTATCACACGAGGCTCCTGACTAGGGCGCTACCCTAGTATCGCTCGTGGAGTGGCCTGAACAGCGTTGCTGATCCGGAACCTGCCAGCAGCTTGCTGGACTTGTGGTTGACGGCCTCCACGGCGGTGCCCCAGTGGAACTGTGTTTTGGCTGGCCTGTGTCAGGGGTAGACTCAGCTTGATCAAAGGATTCGTCAAGATACCACGAGAGCACCGAGGACTTGCGTCTTCAGGAGAAGACGACCGTGTATATATTTCCCCTGTGTAGTGTTAATACCCCTCCCCCTGTGTAACTTTTATATATTACTTATTGGTGAAGGTAATTATAATCTTAAGTTTTTGCCTTTCTTTCCCTTCCCCTTTTATTTTACTTGCGTCACGGATCTCATCCCTTGAAAGCCACTACTGGCTTGGGGCCGGATACCCTTCCTCTAATAACATCAGAGTAAGAACCCCGTTGCGTCCCGAGAGGGCCGTAACAACTTCATCTCCCTTTCTGTACCCTATGCCTGCGTGTGCGTGTGTGCGCCTGTGCGTGTGTGTGGGCGTGTGTGTGTGTGTGTGCGCCTGTGTGTGCGTGTGTGCGCCTGTGTGTGCGTGTGTGCGTGTGTGTGGGCGTGTGTGTGTGTGTGTGCGCCTGTGTGTGCGTGTGTGCGCCTGTGTGTGCGTGTGTGCGTGTGTGTGGGCGTGTGTGTGTGTGTGTGCGCCTGTGTGTGCGTGTGTGTGCGTGTACTCACCTATTTGTACTCACCTATTTGTGCTTGCGGGGGTTGAGCTTTGGCTCTTTGGTCCCGCCTCTCAACTGTCAATCAACTGGTGTACAGATTCCTGAGCCTACTGGGCTCTATCATATCTACATTTAAAACTGTGTATGGAGTCAGCCTCCACCACATCACTGCCTAATGCATTCCATCCGTTAACTACTCTGACACTGAAAAAGTTCCTTCTAACGTCTCTGTGGCTCATGTGAGTACTCAGTTTCCACCTGTGTCCCCTTGTTCGCGTCCCACCAGTGTTGAATAGTTTATCCTTGTTTACCCGGTCGATTCCTCTGAGGATTTTGTAGGTTGTGATCATGTCTCCCCTTACTCTTCTGTCTTCCAGTGTCGTAAGGTGCATTTCCCGCAGCCTTTCCTCGTAACTCATGCCTCTTAGTTCTGGGACTAGTCTAGTGGCATACCTTTGGACTTTTTCCAGCTTCGTCTTGTGCTTGACAAGGTACGGGCTCCATGCTGGGGCCGCATACTCCAGGATTGGTCTTACATATGTGGTGTACAAGATTCTGAATGATTCCTTACACAGGTTCCTGAACGCTGTTCTGATGTTAGCCAGCCTCGCATATGCCGCAGACGTTATTCTTTTTATGTGGGCTTCAGGAGACAGGTTTGGTGTGATATCAACTCCTAGATCTTTCTCTCTGTTCGTTTCATTAAGTACTTCATCTCCTATTCTGTATCCTGTGTTTGGCCTCCTATTTCCACCACCTAGTTTCATTACTTTGCATTTACTCGGGTTGAACTTCAACAGCCATTTGTTGGACCATTCACTCAGTCTGTCTAGGTCATCTTGTAGCCTCCTACTATCGTCCTCAGTTTCAATCCTCCTCATAATTTTTGCATCATCGGCAAACATTGAGAGAAACGATTCTATACCCTCTGGAAGATCATTTACATATATCAGAAACAGTATAGGTCCAAGGACTGACCCCTGCGGTACTCCACTCGTAACGTCTCGCCAATCTGAGACCTCACCCCTCACACTGACTCGTTGTCTCCTGTTACTTAGGTATTCCTGTATCCAACGGAGTACCTTCCCTTTCACTCCAGCCTGCATCTCCAGTTTTTTCACTAGCTTCGTGTGGGCGTGTGTGTGTGTGTGTGTGTGCGTGTGTGTGTGCGTGTGTGGGCGTGTGTGTGTGCGTGCGTGAGGGAGACAGAGTATAAGTCTCCACACAGTGGTCTGTGAGACTGGTCGTGTGAGAGCAGGAAATACAGGACTTGCCAGGGACTGGGAAGGGCGGCCGTAGTGAACATGTAAATTGATCGTCAGTCATGTAGATTACCTCTCTGGGAGCCTGGTGATGTCTGTGGCTGGTGCAGGGAGCCTGGTGGTGTCTGTGGCTGGTGGTGTCTGTGGCTGGTGCAGGGACCCTGGTGGTGTCTGTGGCTGGTGCAGGGAGCCTGGTGATGTCTGTGGCTGGTGGTGTCTGTGGCTGGTGCAGGGAGCCTGGTGATGTCTGTGGCTGGTGGTGTCTGTGGCTGGTGCAGGGACCCTGGTGGTGTCTGTGGCTGGTGCAGGGAGCCTGGTGATGTCTGTGGCTGGTGCAGGGAGCCTGGTGATGTCTGTGGCTGGTGCAGGGACCCTGGTGGTGTCTGTGGCTGGTGCAGGGAGCCTGGTGATGTCTGTGGCTGGTGCAGGGAGCCTGGTGATGTCTGTGGCTGGTGGTGTCTGTGGCTGGTGCAGGGACCCTGGTGATGTCTGTGGCTGGTGCAGGGAGCCTGGTGGTGTCTGTGGCTGGTGCAGGGAGCCTGGTGGTGTCTGTGGCTGGTGCAGGGAGCCTGGTGGTGTCTGTGGCTGATGCAGGGAGCCTGGTGGTGTCTGTGGCTGGTGCAGGGAGCCTGGTGGTGTCTGTGGCTGGTGCAGGGAGCCTGGTGGTGTCTGTGGCTGGTGCAGGGAGCCTGGTGGTGTCTGTGGCTGGTGCAGGGACCCTGGTGGTGTCTGTGGCTGGTGGTGTCTGTGGCTGGTGCAGGGAGCCTGGTGATGTCTGTGGCTGGTGGTGTCTGTGGCTGGTGCAGGGAGCCTGGTGATGTCTGTGGCTGGTGCAGGGAGCCTGGTGATGTCTGTGGCTGGTGGTGTCTGTGGCTGGTGCAGGGAGCCTGGTGATGTCTGTGGCTGGTGGTGTCTGTGGCTGGTGCAGGGAGCCTGGTGGTGTCTGTGGCTGGTGCAGGGAGCCTGGTGGTGTCTGTGGCTGGTGCAGGGACCCTGGTGGTGTCTGTGGCTGGTGCAGGGAGCCTGGTGATGTCTGTGGCTGGTGCAGGGACCCTGGTGGTGTCTGTGGCTGGTGCAGGGAGCCTGGTGATGTCTGTGGCTGGTGCAGGGAGCCTGGTGGTGTCTGTGGCTGGTGGTGTCTGTGGCTGGTGCAGGGAGCCTGGTGATGTCTGTGGCTGGTGCAGGGACCCTGGTGGTGTCTGTGGCTGGTGCAGGGAGCCTGGTGATGTCTGTGGCTGGTGCAGGGACCCTGGTGGTGTCTGTGGCTGGTGCAGGGAGCCTGGTGGTGTCTGTGGCTGGTGCAGGGAGCCTGGTGATGTCTGTGGCTGGTGCAGGGAGCCTGGTGGTGTCTGTGGCTGGTGCAGGGACCCTGGTGGTGTCTGTGGCTGGTGATGTCTGTGGCTGGTGCAGGGAGCCTGGTGGTGTCTGTGGCTGGTGCAGGGAGCCTGGTGATGTCTGTGGCTGGTGGTGTCTGTGGCTGGTGCAGGGAGCCTGGTGATGTCTGTGGCTGGTGGTGTCTGTGGCTGGTGCAGGGAGCCTGGTGGTGTCTGTGGCTGGTGCAGGGAGCCTCGTGATGTCTGTGGCTGGTGCAGGGAGCCTGGTGATGTCTGTGGCTGGTGCAGGGAGCCTGGTGATGTCTGTGGCTGGTGGTGTCTGTGGCTGGTGCAGGGAGCCTGGTGGTGTCTGTGGCTGGTGCAGGGAGCCTGGTGATGTCTGTGGCTGGTGCAGGGAGCCTGGTGATGTCTGTGGCTGGTGGTGTCTGTGGCTGGTGCAGGGACCCTGGTGGTGTCTGTGGCTGGTGCAGGGAGCCTGGTGATGTCTGTGGCTGGTGATGTCTGTGGCTGGTGCAGGTAACGTTGATAATAACTTATTTTTACTCCCAAAGTTTACACAGTAAATGAGAGTTATTGTCAAGTTTTCTAAAGTTCGCCAACAGAACTTAGTGGAAGAATTTTGTCCATATATTTTGTTAATATCAATAATATTTAGAGAGTTGTAAATCCCTCTGAGGTTTACAACTGTGTGTTTGTCTATTCCTTGGTTTGGTAGTGGCTGAACTGAGACCGCTTTGTTTAGGTATAGCAACTTGCCTAAAGCTAGGCTCGTTCATCCAGCGGCCTATCCCACACACACACACACACACATTGGTCATTTTAACATGCTGTTCATTCAAAATAGGACATTTCTCAAATATACATTAATATTTTTAAGTTTAGGTTAGGTTAGGTGTTTACGTTCTGTCGAGAATTATTTGTATTTGTAGTACGTGGGTGAAGCATTTTACGAAGTTGGGATTCGAGCAGAAGTCGGCATGAAGCAGTGTTCGAACGATTGATTGATAAGGATTAAGCCACCCAAAAGGTGGCACGGGCATGAATAGCCCGTAAGTGATGGCCCTGTTGAGCCATTACCAGTATCAATAGATGATACTGGAGATCTGTGGAGGTGCGGCTGCACCCTGCGTGACGGGAGATGTCTCCCATGAGTGTTCGAACATCATCAATTGTGAGTCATGTTTTTCATCCGTAAATATAGGGCTACTGTCAGGAGACTCTGCCTCACCCTCCTCGGGAATCGAACCCAAGTTCGAACTCTTGACTGTCTATGTACACAGGACCATACGAGCTGCGCCACCATCCCCCCCTGCCCCCCTGCCCCCCCCCCTGCCCCCTGCCTTCCCTGCCCCCCCCCTCCCCCAAGACCCAACAACACGTAACTGCCAATTACAGAGACGAGACAATTAAAACAAAATCAGACTAAATACAAAAGGAAAATTAAAACCTAAGCTGCAACTTAAAGTTCTCGAGCAATTCCACGTCTGCAAAACTTGCAATAATTAGTCAATTAACTTCTAATTAGTTTTTGAACTTTACTCTTTAGGGAGTCTGAGTGCTCGTCAGGTCTGATTGGTCGCCCAAAATCCATCTGAACCCACGGTGTGTATGTTGGAGTAGATAGCCTTGAGTAGATAAGTTGGAGTAGATAGCCTTGAGTAGATAGCCTTGAGTAGATAAGTTGGAGTAGATAGCCTTGAGAAGATAAGCTGGAGTAGATAGCCTTGAGTAGATAAGCTGGAGTAGACAGCCTTGAGTAGATAAGCTGGAGTAGATAGCCTTGAGTAGATAAGCTGGAGTAGATAAGCTGGAGTAGATAGCCTTGAGTAGATAAGCTGGACTAGATAGCCTTGAGTAGATAAGCTGGAGTAGATAGCCTTGAATAGATAGCCTTGAGTAGATAGCCTTGAATAGATAGCCTTGAGTAGATAAGCTGGAGTAGATAGCCTTGTGTAAATAAGCTTGAGTAGATAGCCTTGAGTAGATAAGCTGGAGTATATACTATGTGCTCGCGTTATTCACACAACTATAATAACATTTAGTTATTGACAGAATAACACCTTTTTTATAAGACTACGAGAACATTGTGTTATTCACATAACCAGAACACTGTGTCATTGACAGAACCCCAAGAACATTGTTATACACAGAACTACAAGAACAATTATCCACGGAACTACAAGAACACTGTTATTCAAAGAACACGGGGCAAGAACACAGGAAAATGTTCATCTGGAACAAATATCTTGTTTGCCACACCTTTCCACATGAGTGAAAAACACACGAAACCAGCACAGGTATATCTCAGGTACACTCAAAAGTATACCAATATTCATCTATACAGGTATACACCGACGAAGGCCTGGTAGACCAAAGTATACTCAGGTATACCAAAATATATCACCAGTTTCATCTAATAACCTTGACCAAAACGCTCTAAAAAAATCAATTTAACTCTCATCGTTCTATAAATGTCATTTTGTAACACAATTAAGTATTGCGTGGCGGGATAATTACTTACATAATTCTATATATATTTATTTAGCAATGTTTTAATTCTCGCAAAAGTATTTCAAAGCTTAAAAAAATGCCTTCGTGATTAATTAGCTGTAGGTTAATTATTTTAATGAGGGGAAAGGGTTCTTTCCGTAGTGGTAATATAATATGATGAATATGATGCTTTGCTAAAATTATGGTTATCTTGAGATGATTTCGGGGCTTTAGTGTCCCCGCGGCCCGGTCCTCGACCAGGCCTCCACCCCCAGGAAGCAGCCCATGACAGCTGACTAACACCCAGGTACCTATTTTACTGCTAGGTAACATGGGCATAGGGTGAAAGAAACTCTGCCCATTGTTTCTCGCCGGCGCCTGGGATCGACCCCGGGACCACAGGATCACAAGTCCAGCGTGCTGTCCGCTCGGCCGACCAGCTGCCGGTGGTGGTGTGGTGAAGATCATGACTATATTCATGAAGGTGAAGATTAGATCATGATACTGATGGTGAAAATGATGAGAGTGATAATTATGGGTGGAAATGATGTCTGGGATAATAATTGTGTCGTAGTGTCATAATTTTGTTTGTGTTCGAGTACATGTGGAGAGTGTGTACATATTTTATGTACAAGTGCACTTTAATTCAAGTGCGTTGAGTGGGGGTTGGAGAGTGTCTTGGGCAAGCACTCTTGTGAGCCAAACTGGACTATTTGTGAGTGTGTGTGTGAGTGTGTGTGTGTGTGTGTGTGTGTGTGTGTGTGTGTGTGTGTGTGTGTGTGTGTGTGTGTGTGTGTGTGTGTGTGTGTGAAAATAGGCCTTGTGTAGAGGTGAAATCATGGGTATTTTTAACTTTGTTCACTTATCATGCACCTCATACCTATCCCGTGGGCGGTAGTGGACCCCATACCCATCCCGTGGGCGGTAGTGGACCCCATACCCATCCCGTGGGCGGTAGTGGACCCCATACCCATCCCGTGGGCGGTAGTGGACCCCATACCCATCCCGTGGGCGGTAGTGGACCCCATACCCATCCCGTGGGCGGTAGTGGACCCCATACCCATCCCGTGGGCGGTAGTGGACCCCATACCCATCCCGTGGGCGGTAGTGGACC
Source organism: Procambarus clarkii (assembly GCF_040958095.1). Taxonomy (NCBI): domain Eukaryota; kingdom Metazoa; phylum Arthropoda; class Malacostraca; order Decapoda; family Cambaridae; genus Procambarus; species Procambarus clarkii. The sequence continues at coordinate 6,068,033 of NC_091209.1, read as the reverse complement.
CCATACCCATCCCGTGGGCGGTAGTGGACCCCATACCCATCCCGTGGGCGGTAGTGGACCCCATACCCATCCCGTGGGCGGTAGTGGACCCCATACCCATCCCGTGGGCGGTAGGGAATAGTGGTTCTATCCTAACCTAACCTAACACAACCCAAACGAACTTAACCAGACCTTAAATAAAATAATCAATTCTAACCTAATCCACCTCAACCCAAATCAACTTAACTTGACCCAACCAGCCACCAAAACTAAGATGTTTGGTCGCGTCTGAGTTCAGAGTTCCCATACTGGCAACTAGGCAGGCCTGGTCGGAGACCGGGCCGCGGGGACTATTGATCCCCGGAAGCTACACTAGGTTATATATACTGCCTAAGAGAGGCGCAACGACTCTCTTCATTTCCCAACATATAATACTATAAGGTATACAATGTAAAATGAGTTGACAGTATATTGTTTAATTCTTCGTAATCTATCTACAGTTCGCAATTTGGTTTCGGGAGAAAATATATCACTGATTTGGAGATTTAAAGGAATTTTAGCATATATATATTTTTTCTTGTTTTCTGGGAGTCTCTTTTTTTGTGTTTAGTGATTTTTTTTTCTTGCAGAAAGACATTTCCATCTTCTCTAATGCCAGCTTTTCAGCTCAGCTGGCGTCTCAAGAAAATTGGAAAGCAATTTAGAATAATAGGATGGAGTCTTAGATCACTGTAATATAGAATGCTTTGTACACACACATACACTCACACACACACACACGCACACACACACACACACACACACACACACACACACACACACACACGCACGCACACACACACACACACACACACACACACACACACACACACACATACACACACACATACACACACACACACACACACACACACACACACACACACACACGCACACACACACACACACACACACACACACACACACACACACACACACACACACACACGCACGCACACACACACACACACACACACACACACACACACACACACACACACACACACACACATACACACACACACACACACACACACACTCACACACACACACACACACACACACACACACACACACACACACACACACACACACACACACACACATACACACACACACACACACACGCACACACACACACACACACACACACACACACACACACACACACACACACACACACACACACACACACACACACACACACACACACACACACACACACACACACACACACACACACACACACACACACACACACTAGAATAACAGCGTCATACGGTCGATAGCCATAATTCAATAGGAGCCGGAGCAGCTGTCACCCTGACATTACACACTGACACACGCCAACTTCCACCCATCCAAACTTCTTTACCTCAGCCAAGTTGTTCCAGCGCGGCGCCCGGGGGAGTAACTGCTGGAAAAGTTCCCTTGTTAGGATCCCCTGTGATAACTGGAGACCATATTGAATACAGTGGAAAAGTTGGTAGCTTCCTGCTACTGTCTTGGGTACTGGGAGTAAGGGAGGAGGCTTGGAGTTCCCAGTCCTCACCCCCCAGGCCTTCCAGTCCTCAGCCCCAGCCTTCCAGTCCTCACCCCCAGCCTTCCAGTCCTCACTCCAGCCTTCCAGTCCTCATCCCCAGCCTTCCAGTTCTCGCCCAACCTTCCAGTCCTCACCCCAGCCTTCCAGTTCTCGCCCAACCTTCCAGTCCTCACCCCAGCCTTCCAGTCCTCACCCCAGCCTTCCAGTCCTCACCCCCAGCCTTCCAGTCCTCACCCCCAACCTTCCAGTCCTCACCCCAGCCTTCCAGTCCTCACCCCCAGCCTTCCAGTCCTCACCCCAACTTTCCAGTTTTCACCCCCAGCCTTCCAGTCCTCACCCCCAGCCTTCCAGTCCTCACACCAACCTTCCAGTCCTCACACCAACCTTCCAGTCCTCACCCCCAGCCTTCCAGTCCTCACCCCAGCCTTCCAGTCCTCACCCCAGCCTTCCAGTCCTCACCCCCAACTTTCCAGTCCTCACCCCCAGCCTTCCAGTCCTCACCCCAACCTTCCAGTCCTCACCCTAACCTTCCAGTCTTCACCCCCAACTTTCCAGCCCTCACACCCAGCCTTCCAGTCCTCACCCCCAGCCTTCCAGTCCTCACCCCCAGCCTTCCAGTCCTCACCCCAGCCTTCCAGTCCTCACCCCAACTTTCCAGTTCTCACCCCCAGCCTTCCAGTCCTCACCCCAGCCTTCCAGTCCTCACACCAACCTTCCAGTTCTCACCCCCAGCCTTCCAGTCCTCACCCCCAGCCTTCCAGTCCTCACCCCCAGCCTTCCAGTCCTCTCCCCAGCCTTCCAGTCCTCACCCCAGCCTTCCAGTCCTCACCCCAGCCTTCCAGTCCTCACCCCCAGCCTTCCAGTCCTCACCCCCAGCCTTCCAGTCCTCACCCCAGCCTTCCAGTCCTCACCCCAGCCTTCCAGTCCTCACCCAGCCTTCCAGTCCTCACCCCAGCCTTCCAGTCCTCACCCCCAGCCTTCCAGTCCTCACCCCAGCCTTCCAGTCCTCACCCCAGCCTTCCAGTCCTCACCCCAACCTTCCAGTCCTCACCCCAGCCTTTCAGTCCTCACCCCCAGCCTTCCAGTCCTCACCCCAACCTTCCAGTCCTCACCCCCAACCTTCCAGTCCTCACCTCAACCTTCCAGTCCTCACCCCTGCCTTCCAGTCCTCACCCCAGCCTTCCAGTTCTCACCCCCAGCCTTCCAGTCATCACCCCAGCCTTCCAGTCCTCACCCCAACCTTCCTGTCCTCACCCCAACCTTCCAGTCCTCACCCAACCTTCCAGTCCTCACCCAAAATTCCAGTCCTCACCCCAGCCTTCCAGTCCTCACCCCCAACCTTCCAGTCCTCACCCCAACCTTCCAGTCCTCACCCCCAACCTTCCAGTCCTCACCCAACCTTCCAGTCCTCACCCCAGCCTTCCAGTCCTCACCCCCAGCCTTCCAGTCCTCACCCCAACCTTCCAGTCCTCACCCCCAACCTTCCAGTCCTCACCCCCAACCTTCCAGTCTTCACCCCAACCTTCCAGTCCTCACCCAACCTTCCAGTCCTCACCCCAGCCTTCCAGTCCTCACACCAGCCTTCCAGTCCTCACCTCAACCTTCCAGTCCTCACACCCAACCTTCCAGTCCTCACCCCAACCTTCCAGTCCTCACCCCCTACCTTCCAGTCCTCACCCAACCTTCCAGTCCTCACCCCAGCCTTCCAGTCCTCACCCCCAACCTTCCAGTCCTCATCCCCAGCCTTCCAGTCCTCACCCCAACCTTCCAGTCCTCACCCCCAACCTTCCAGTCCTCACCCAACCTTCCAGTCCTCACCCAACCTTCCAGTCCTCACCCCAACCTTCCAGTCCTCACCCCCAGCCTTCCAGTCCTCACCCCAGCCTTCCAGTCCTCACACCAAGCCTTCCAGTCCTCACCCCAACCTTCCAGTCCTCACCCAGCCTTCCAGGTCAGTGCACAGGACACACTGACAGGCCAAGTAATTGGTGGTGAATGCCCATACCAACTCAGACTGCCTTTCCCTTCAATACCTTCACTGTTCCAGCTAACATACAGATCTGTCCCTGTTGATGAGCAAAATATATGTTGCTGGTGTGTAAATACTGTTTCGTAATGTAAAGAAATGTCTCCAAATGTCTCGTGGGTGTGTGTGTGGCAGCTGTATGTGTTGGTGGTGGCAGATGTATGTGGTGGTGGAGGCAGCTGTATGTGGTGGTGGTGGCAGCTGTATGTGGTGGTGGAGGCAGCTGTATGTGGTGGTGGTGGCAGCTGTATGAGGTGGTGGTGGCAGCTGTATGTGGTGGTGGTGGCAGCTGTATGTGGTGGTGGTGGCAGCTGTATGTGGAGGAGGCAGCTGTATGTGGTGGTGGTGGCAGCTGTATGTGGTGGTGGTGGCAGCTGTATGAGGAGGAGGCAGCTGTATGTGGTGGTGGAGGCAGCTGTATGTGGTGGTGGTGGCAGCTGTATGTGGAGGAGGCAGCTGTATGTGGTGGTGGTGGCAGCTGTATGTGGTGGTGGAGGCAGCTGTATGTGGGGGTGGAGGCAGCTGTATGTGGAGGAGGCAGCTGTATGTGGTGGTGGTGGCAGCTGTATGTGGTGGTGGTGGCAGCTGTATGAGGAGGAGGCAGCTGTATGTGGTGGTGGAGGCAGCTGTATGTGGTGGCGGCAGCTGTATGTGGTGGTGGAGGCAGCTGTATGTGGTGGCGGAAGCTGTATGTGGTGGTGGAGGCAGCTGTATGTGGTGGTGGAGGCAGCTGTATGTGGTGGAGGCAGCTGTATGTGGTGGTGGAGGCAGCTGTATGTGGTGGTGGCAGCTGTATGTGGTGGTGGAGGCAGCTGTATGTGGTGGCGGCAGCTGTATGTGGTGGTGGTGGCAGCTGTATGTGGTGGTGGTGGCAGCTGTATGTGGTGGTGGAGGCAGCTGTATGTGGTGGCGGCAGCTGTATGTGTTGGTGGTGGCAGCTGTATGTGGTGGTGGTGGCAGCTGTATGTGGAGGAGGCAGCTGTATGTGGTGGTTGTGGCAGCTGTATGTGGTGGTGGAGGCAGCTGTATGTGGTGGTGGTGGCAGCTGTATGTGGTGGTGGTGGCAGCTGTATGAGGAGGAGGCAGCTGTATGTGGTGGTGGTGGCAGCTGTATGAGGAGGTGGCAGCTGTATGTGGCGGTGGTGGCAGCTGTATGAGGTGGTGGTGGCAGCTGTATGAGGAGGAGGCAGCTGTATGTGGTGGTGGTGGCAGCTGTATGTGGTGGTGGAGGGAGCTGTATGTGGAGGAGGCAGCTGTATGTGGTGGTGGCGGCAGCTGTATGTGGTGGTGGAGGCAGCTGTATGTGGTGGTGGTGGCAGCTGTATGTGGAGGAGGCAGCTGTATGTGGTGGTGGAGGCAGCTGTATGTGGAGGAGGCAGCTGTATGTGGTGGTGGAGGCAGCTGTATGTGGAGGAGGCAGCTGTACGTGGTGGTGGTGGCAGCTGTATGTGGTGGTGGAGGCAGCTGTATGTGGAGGAGGCAGCTGTATGTGGTGGTGGTGGCAGCTGTATGTGGAGGAGGCAGCTGTATGTGGTGGTGGAGGCAGCTGTATGTGGAGGAGGCAGCTGTATGTGGTGGTGGAGGCAGCTGTATATGGAGGAGGCAGCTGTATGTGGTGGTGGAGGCAGCTGTATGTGGAGGAGGCAGCTGTATGTGGTGGTGGAGGCAGCTGTATGTGGTGGTGGTGGCAGCTGTATGTGGAGGAGGCAAACGTATGTGGTGGTGGTGGCAGCTGTATGTGGTGGTGGAGGCAGCTGTATGTGGTGGTGGTGGCAGCTGTATGTGGTGGTGGAGGCAGCTGTATGTGGTGGTGGAGGCAGCTGTATGTGGTGGTGGAGGCAGCTGTATGTGGTGGTGGAGGCAGCTGTATGTGGTGGAGGAGGCAGCTGTATGTGGTGGTGGAGGCAGCTGTATGTGGTGGTGGAGGCAGCTGTATGTGGTGGTGGAGGCAGCTGTATGTGGTGGTGGAGGCAGCTGTATGTGGTGGAGGAGGCAGCTGTATGTGGTGGTGGAGGCAGCTGTATGTGGTGGTGGAGGCAGCTGTATGTGGTGGTGGAGGCAGCTGTATGTGGTGGTGGTGGCAGCTGTATGTGGAGGAGGCAAACGTATGTGGTGGTGGTGGCAGCTGTATGTGGTGGTGGAGGCAGCTGTATGTGGTGGTGGTGGCAGCTGTATGTGGTGGTGGAGGCAGCTGTATGTGGTGGTGGAGGCAGCTGTATGTGGTGGTGGAGGCAGCTGTATGTGGTGGTGGAGGCAGCTGTATGTGGTGGAGGAGGCAGCTGTATGTGGTGGTGGAGGCAGCTGTATGTGGTGGTGGAGGCAGCTGTATGTGGTGGTGGTGGCAGCTGTATGTGGAGGAGGCAAACGTATGTGGTGGTGGTGGCAGCTGTATGTGGTGGTGGAGGCAGCTGTATGTGGTGGTGGTGGCAGCTGTATGTGGTGGTGGTGGCAGCTGTATGTGGAGGAGGCAGCTGTATGTGGTGGAGGAGGCAGCTGTATGTGGTGGTGGAGGCAGCTGTATGTGGTGGAGGAGGCAGCTGTATGTGGTGGTGGTGGCAGCTGTATGTGGTGGAGGAGGCAGCTGTATGTGGTGGTGGTGGCAGCTGTATGAGGAGGAGGCAACACAGTCTATCATGGCTGATATATATAATTATTCACTCCAGCCACAATTGAAAATTATACCCTCTAAATCCATATCAAAATGGTATAGTATATAATTATAACAACCCATCCTTCTGTTTAGATCACAATAGTACCTATTGTGACTGTCGTCAATAATCAGAATTCGTACGTTTAGGCTTAGTATAGTACACATATGTACTATATTAGGCCTAGGGAGGTTAGGCTAGGTTAGATTAGTTTGTCAAAGCAACACAAATAAGAAAAATAGTTTACCGGTTTGTCCAACTCAATAGTTCACATTTGTACTTTCTAATTTCGTTGTATGTCGGTATATGTACTATAGTCCTCATCGTTTCTATAACTACTACCAAGAACAAGATGATGGGGTTGAGTTATAATGATACATCTTCAGAAGGATCTGAAGATGTATTGATTGATACGTGTATTAATTAATGTATTAATTAATGCATCCTTCTGAAAATGTATCGATTAATAGGAAAATACTTGATGAATTTCTTGTCTTGTTTTCCTTCGTGGTCAGACACTGTCACATTATTCATCATGGGTTAACGTCTTAGAGATTTACACACACACACACACACACAAACACACACACACTCACACACACACACACACACATCACACACACACATCACACACATCACACATTGATCCAAGAGTCAATGCTCGATCCTGCAAGCACATATAGGTGAGTACACACACACACACACACACACACTCACACACACACACACACACACACACACACACACACACACACACACACACACACACACACACTCACACACACACACACACACACACACACACACACACACACACACACACACTCACACACACACACACACACACACACACACACACACACAACACACACACACACACACACACACACACACACACACACACACACACACACACACACACACACACACACACACACACACACACACACACACACACACACACACACACACACACACACACACAAGTTCAACCCGAGTAAATGCAAAGTAATGAAACTAGGTGGTGGAAATAGGAGGCCAAACACAGGATACAGAATAGGAGATGAAGTACTTAATGAAACGAACAGAGAGAAAGATCTAGGAGTTGATATCACACCAAACCTGTATCCTGAAGCCCACATAAAAAGAATAACGTCTGCGGCATATGCGAGGCTGGCTAACATCAGAACAGCGTTCAGGAACCTGTGTAAGGAATCATTTAGAATCTTGTACACCACATATGTAAGACCAATCCTGGAGTATGCGGCCCCAGCATGGAGCCCGTACCTTGTCAAGCACAAGACGAAGCTGGAAAAAGTCCAAAGGTATGCCACTAGACTAGTCCCAGAACTAAGAGGCATGAGTTACGAGGAAAGGCTGCGGGAAATGCACCTTACGACACTGGAAGACAGAAGAGTAAGGGGAGACATGATCACAACCTACGAAATCCTCAGAGGAATCGACCGGGTAAACAAGGATAAACTATTCAACACTGGTGGGACGCGAACAAGGGGACACAGGTGGAAACTGAGTACTCACATGAGCCACAGAGACGTTAGAAGGAACTTTTTTAGTGTCAGAGTAGTTAACGGATGGAATGCATTAGGAAGTGATGTGGTGGAGGCTGACTCCATACACAGTTTTAAATGTAGATATGATAGAGCCCAGTAGGCTCAGGAATCTGTACACCAGTTGATTGACAGTTGAGAGGCGGGACCAAAGAGCCAAAGCTCAACCCCCGCAAGCACAAATAGGTGAGTACAAATAGGTGAGTACACACACACACACACACACACACACACACACACACACACACACACACACACACACACACACACACACACACACACACACACACACACAAACACACACACACACACACACACACACTCATACCAGCCTTCATAAAATAGCACTTAAAGCAACTCTTTAAAAGAACGTACAAAAATGTACTTTTGTACCAAACAAACACATTATATACCACTGACACACAAAATGTGGAACAGCAACTAAACAGCCTAACCAATCCTAGACCAATATAAGCAGTTCTTGGTGTAACACAGTCAGCTTTCGACCCATTTTAGCACCAATTTTAGATTTAATTGCCCCCCCCCCCACACACTGTAAAATAGTACAAAACGATATTTTTTTAATGAGTACAACAGTTCATTGTTGTATTTCAGACCAACAGCTGCTGTAAGCACTACAACAGGTGCATTACAGGTGGCAATACAGTACAGAGGCCAACAAGTTCATAAAGCCAACTCTACCTTTTGTTCAACCAGGATGACAATGTAACTGGGGCGGGATTCCAGCGGGAGCGGACTGTCTCTCCATATTCAAACTGTCCCCATGAATATTCTGATACTTTTGATGACGGCTGACAGCTGTTGGGTGAGGCCATTTGAGTTGAGTGTTCCTGTCAGCGGCGGTGAGTTAGCTACGTCACCACCAAGGCTCTTGTCAAGGTCGATATACATGTACATTATATATGTATGTATATATATATATATATATATATATATATATATATATATATATATATATATATATATATATATATATATATATATATATATATGTCGTACCTAGTAGCCAGAACTCACTTTTCAGCCTACTATGCAAGGTCCGATTTGCCTAATAAGCCAAGTTTTCATGAATTAATTGTTTTTCGACTACCTAACCTACCTAACCTAACCTAACCTACCTTTTTCGGCTACCTAGCCTAACCTAACCTATAAAGATAGGTTAGGTTAGGATAGGTAGGGTTGGTTAGGTTCGGTCATATATCTACGTTAATTTTAACTCAAATAAAAAAAAATTGACCTCATACACAATGAAATGGGTAGCTTTATCATTTCATAAGAAAATAATTAGAGAAAATATATTATTTCAGGAAAACTTGGCTTATTAAGGCAAATCGGGCCTTGCATAGTAGGCTGAGAAGTGCGTTCTGGCTACTAGGTACGACATATATACATATATATATCAGGCGGCACCCAGGTCTCTCTCCCCCCTTCTCTCCACATCTGCCCCTTTTCTCACTCACCCTTTCCCTAAAAAAATCCCTTCCTCTGCTCCCTTCTCTCTCTCTCTCTCTCTCTCTCTTTATTAACACATTTACGTACATCTGCAGCTGCCCTAGACTATATGAAGGGGAGTACAGTGTATCAAAAAGCTAGCTACGTGATGCTAAAAATCCCCATCACACAGGATGGTTAGTCATACAGAGGCCTGTGATCAGTAGCCTACACTGGCAGACTCTGAGTGCACTGTGAGGATATCTTCAAGAATACGAGAGTGAATAAAGTAATTGCAAAGCTCCAGGTACCTCATGCCAACTGGTCTGAAAGGTCTAATAACTGGGCATTCGGTGTTGTAGTGTGGGAGATCGTGCCGTAGTTCCTGCTCACAGAGTTTGCACCTGGAGTGCTCAGGATTGGGAGATCCGTCACCTGTAGCCACGGTACTTTTTTTTTTTATTAACATATTAGGTACATCTGCATTAGTGCAGCTACCCTAGACTATATGAAGTGGAGTACAGTGTGTCAAAAAGAAGCTAACTAGGTGATGCTAAAAAATCCCCATCACACAGGATGGTTAGTCATACAGAGGCATGTGATAAGCGGTCTGCACTGGCAGACTCCGGATGCATTTTGAGGATATCAACACCACAAGATTGAATAAGGCAGCAGTGGTAATACAAGTCCCCATCTCGCAGGATGGTTAGTCATACAGAGCCATGTGTTTAATAGCCTGCACTGGCAAATTTTGGGTATACTGTGAGGATATCTTCAAGAATACGAGAGTGAATAAAGTAATTGCAAAGCTCCAGGTACCTCATGCCAACTGGTCTGAAAGGTCTAATAACTGGGCATTCAGCGATGTAGTGCGGGAGATCATGCCGTAGTTCCTGCTCACAGAGTTTGCAACTGGAGTGCTCAGGATTGGGAGACCCGTCACCTGCAGCCACCTGCCACAGGTAACGGTAACCCAACCTGATCCTTGCAACCACTGTGTCGCACAGTCTAGTGGACGTTTTGTGCTGTCCATAGATGTAGGTTTCAGATCTGAACAAATCATAGCTTTTTATACTAGTACTTTCAGGTCGTTGGGAGTAAGTAAGTTCTTTCCTATCAGATCTGAATGTTTGGATCAATACAGTTTTGACAGCAGAGATGGGGATACCTAGATCTAATTCAACTTCAAACTTGTTACACGCTAATTTGGCTGCAATGTCTGTCTCATTATGATGGGTTATATTTATGTGTGAAGGTATCCATACAAAGGAGATTCGAGACCCTTTACTCTGTGCATCAATTAGGTCATTTATAATTGGGAGTATGAGGTTCTTGCTGTCGATCTTCCAAGAGAAGTTTTCGATTGCTTGAAGAGCAGACTTTGAATCGCAGAATATTATTCCTCCTCCAATGGTTTTTAATGTGCTGGTTGCTAAGTGTAATGCTGCTAGTTCTGCTTGTGTGGAGGTCAGCCAGTTGTTTAACCTGACACTGACAGTCTTTGTGCAAATATTATTTCTATAGAACCTACATGCCGCTGCAGTCCGTCCAGTAGAAGACTGGACTGAGCCGTCGGTGTAGACACAGTGCTCGTGAGATCTTAGACTCTCGATGGAGGAGGCAATTGTTTCAAGAGTGACAGCTTTGAGTAGAGCAAGATTCTCATCATCTTTCTTGGTGACAAGTGTGTATGATACTTGAATGGTGGGGTACAGATAAAGAGGAATATCAGAGACTGGTAGATTGCACTTAAAAGGAATGTTAAGTTTAATGAGATTGTAAGCATTGTTTCTCAGCCAATTATCATAAAAGGAGTGAGTTGGTATGTCGGCACCAGTCAAAAGGGTGTTAACAGCACTAAATAATTTGTCTCTGAGCAATGTAGGAGATGTAGGATCTCTCATGACTTTAAGACAAAAGGTAGTGTTAACTTGCATTATTCTCTCTAGTATGGTTGGAAGCTTCAGTTCTTCCCTCATGTTGATGATTCTTGTGCATCTTGGGGCACCAAGAATTATCCTCATGGCCTCATTCTGTAC
>NC_091209.1:6014239-6051739 GCF_040958095.1 Procambarus clarkii | reverse complement strand
AAAACTTCCTAACATCTCTGTGACTCATCTGAGTTTCAAGCTTCCATCCATGTCCTCTCGTTCTGTTACTATTCCGTGTGAACATTTCGTCTATGTCCACTCTGTCAATTCCTCTGAGTATCTTATACGTTCCTATCATGTCCCCCCTTTCCCTTTTTCTTTCTAGTGTCGTAAGGCACAGTTCCCTCAGGCGCTCTTCATACCCCATCCCTCGTAGCTCTGGGACGAGTCTCGTTGCAAACCTCTGAACCTTTTCCAGTTTCATTATATGCTTCTTCAGATGGGGACTCCATGATGAGGCGGCATACTCTAAGACTGGCCTTACGTAGGCAGTGTATAGCGCCCTAAATGCCTCCTTACTTAGGTTTCTGAATGATGTTCTAACTTTTGCCAGTGTAGAGTACGCTGCTGTCGTTATCCTATTAATATGTGCCTCAGGAGATAGATTAGGTGTTACGTCCACCCCCAGGTCTCTTTCACGCGTCGTTACAGGTAGGCTGTTCCCCTTCATTGTGTACTGTCCCTTTGGTTTCCTATCTCCTAGTCCCATTTCCATAACTTTACATTTGCTCGTGTTGAATTCTAGTAGCCATTTCTCTGACCATCTCTGCAATCTGTTCAGGTCCTCTTGGAGGATCCTGCAATCCTCATCTGTCACAACTCTTCTCATCAACTTTGCATCATCCGCAAACATCGACATGTAGGACTCTACGCCTGTAAACATGTCGTTAACATATACAAGAAATAGAATTGGTCCCAGCACCGATCCTTGTGGTACTCCACTTGTTACTGTTCGCCAGTCCGACTTCTCGCCCCTTACCGTAACTCTTTGGCTGTGTGTGTGTGTGTGTGTGTGTGTGTGTGTGTGTGTGTGTGTGTGTGTGTGTGTGTGCGTGTGTGCGTGTGTGCGTGTGTGTGTGTGTGTGTGTGTGTGTGTGTGTGTGTGTGTGTGTGTGTGTGTGTGTGTGTGTGTGTGTGTGTGTGTGTGTGTGTACACAAACGGAGAATCACAATAGTTTGAATAACACAATTAACTTCAGAGATCTGCAAGACTCACTTTCTCTACAACCTTCAAAAACAGAGAGTAAAACCCGCAAATTTGTGTCAGGGATTCGAACTCAATTTCTCAGAATACGCTCATTGACACCCCGACATCATCGCGAGGTAAGAGATTAGGATTGGAACCTAATAAGATTTGAAGGTAAAAGAATTAGAACCTAATAGTATTGGAATATAAGAGGATTCCAACGAAGTAGGAATTCCAATGCAATGAGTTTCGAACGGTGTATAATTCGAACGTAGTAGTAAGATTATATTGTAATAAGATTCGAACATAAGTGACAGTGGAACTTTAAGGCTAAATAGAACTCAAAAATTTGTACCTATGGGGATTGAACTCGACTTTGTAGAAGGAGCGAGTGGTCTATTCCGCGTTTGATTCAGTTCTCCCAAGTGATTGGTTGCAGGATTGGTGATTCGCTCAGCATAACAAACCTACAACGTCGCCACAACTCTTGATTATCGTTGTCAAAGTGTTGTGCTTGTTTGCAGGGAGACGAACCCCTGTCTGTGGTCCTCAGGTCGAATAGTAAAACCAGGAGAGCAACCACTCACCTAGTAGTGCTTGCAGGGGAAGTTGAGCTTCAGCTCTTTGGACCCGCTTGGTTGTGAAGTTTAGAAATTCGTAAATACTTTAAATGTTTACAGAGACTCCTAGCTTGAGGACAGATGAACAGGTTTCGTAAATGTTTGTGTAAATACTCGACCAATCCCGGTGTCGGAGGGAGCGAAACGTCGTCCTTTAACTATCCTCATCACTTGGAGGCCAACAACATGCTCGAAGGTGAAGCTGGAGTCTAACTTAACATACCTGCTTGTGAGAGTTTGGTCCACCAGGCTGTTGCTTGGAGCGGCCCGCAGGCCCACATATACCTGGTTGATGGGGTTCTGGGAGTTCTTCTACTGCCCAAGCCCGGCCCGAGGCCAGGCTTGACTTGTGAGAGTTTGGTCCACCAGGCTGTTGCTTGGAGCGGCCCGCAGGCCCACATATACCTGGTTGATGGGGTTCTGGGAGTTCTTCTACTGCCCAAGTCCGGCCCGAGGCCAGGCTTGACTTGTGAGAGTTTGGTCCACCAGGCTGTTGCTTGGAGCGGCCCGCAGGCCCACATATACCTGCTTGATGGGGTTCTGGGAGTTCTTCTACTGCCCAAGCCCGGCCCGAGGCCAGGCTTGACTTGTGAGAGTTTGGTCCACCAGGCTGTTGCTTGGAGCGGCCCGCAGGCCCACATAACATGACAAACATTGGAGGAGGACTTCAAGTGTGGAGGAGGAGGACGGAGCGGACGTTTGAAGCAGAGAGCCGCGTGGCTAGACCCATTCCTCTCAAAGATATTGTCCAACTTTAGCACTTTCCTCCTCCGAGCCTAGAGGGGGGGGGAGTGCCAGAGTGCCAGATCTTCACTCTGCGCACTCTGGTCCTGGGGGGGGGGAATTTTGGAATTTTTAGGGAAAAGCGCCAAGCCATTACGGCTATATAGTACTTGGAAGGGGTCAGGATAAAGGATTTGGGGATGGGACGGGGGGGAAAGGAATGGTGCCCAACCACTTATAGACGGTCGGGGATTGAACGCCGACCTGTATCTGCCCCCAGAGTGGTACCCTAACTGGGTACGGGGAGGCAGAGTGCCTTAGTTAAGCCTCAAAATAACCCAACTAGCGCCCAATAAGCCTACAACAAGAAGATACAACAATACAGTGTACCTGCTGTATTTAGCGTCGCGATACAAGCCAAACTTGTTACATGGAAATGCTTTAATTAAACAAACGGAAATAATTCGTAAGTGAATTGCGGACGAGACATTCTTGAGGAGTTAATCCTTGATGACTACACACGCTCGTCCTCGCTCGTCCTCGAGGGCTCTGGACGAGACATTCTTGAGGAGTTAATCCTTGATGACTACACACGCTCGTCCTCGCTCGTCCTCGAGGGCTCTGGACGAGACATTCTTGAGGAGTTAATCCTTGATGACTACACACCGCTCGTCCTCGCTCGTCCTCGAGGGCTCTGGACGAGACATTCTTGAGGAGTTAATCCTTGATGACTACACACCGCTCGTCCTCGCTCGTCCTCGAGGGCTCTGTTGTTCATTCTCACTGTTGAATTGCGGACGAGACATTCTTGAAGACTTAATCCTTGATGACTACACACCGCTCGTCCTCACTCGTCCTCGAGGGCTCTGGACGAGACATTCTTGAGGAGTTAATCCTTGATGACTACACACCGCTCGTCCTCACTCGTCCTCGAGGGCTGTGTTGTTCATTCTCACAGTTGAATTGCGGACGAGACATTCTTGAGGACTTAATCCTTGATGACTACACACCGCTCGTCCTCGCTCGTCCTCGAGGGCTGTGTTGTTCATTCTCACAGTTGAATTGCGGACGAGACATTCTTGAGGACTTAATCCTTGATGACTACACACCGCTCGTCCTCACTCGTCCTCGAGGGCTCTGTTGTTCATTCTCACTGTTGAATTGCGGACGAGACATTCTTGAGGAGTTAATCCTTGATGACTACACACGCTCGTCCTCGCTCGTCCTCGAGGGCTCTGTTGTTCATTCTCACTGTTGAATTGCGGACGAGACATTCTTGAGGACTTAATCCTTGATGACTACACACCGCTCGTCCTCACTCGTCCTCGAGGGCTCTGTTGTTCATTCTCACTGTTGAATTGCGGACGAGACATTCTTGAGGAGTTAATCCTTGATGACTACACACCGCTCGTCCTCGCTCGTCCTCGAGGGCTCTGTTGTTCATTCTCACTGTTGAATTGCGGACGAGACATTCTTGAGGAGTTAATCCTTGATGACTACACACCGCTCGTCCTCACTCGTCCTCGAGGGCTCTGTTGTTCATTCTCACTGTTGAATTGCGGACGAGACATTCTTGAGGAGTTAATCCTTGATGACTACACACCGCTCGTCCTCGCTCGTCCTCGAGGGCTCTGTTGTTCATTCTCACTGTTGTTGTTGGTGTAAATTACACCCACTGTGTATGGATGCCAAAAGAGGCCCTGGAAATGTGTGATGTCTCAGAGAGGCTTCACCCTGTGTTGTAGTCCGTGTATAGAGGAGCCGGTTGGCCGAGTGGACAGCACGCTGGACTTGTGATCCTGTGGTCCCGGGTTCGATCCCAGGCGCCGGCGAGAAACAATGGGCAGAGTTTCTTTCACCCTATGCCCCTGTTACCTAGCAGTAATATAGGTACCTGGGTGTTAGTCAGCTGTCACGGCCTGCTTCCTGGGGGTGGAGGCCTGATCGAGGACCGGGCCGCGGGGACACTAAAGCCCCGAAATCATTTCAAGATAACCTCAAGATAGAGCATTGGAACATATTTTGTAGCCCTTATATATGGCATATATCATGTTGAAATATATGTGGCGTCATACCTGGCTTATATGGCGCCACGAAGAGGGAGATCTAGTTCCTGGGCCCCGCCTCGGTGATCTTGTGCATGGGAGCATTTATTCAACCCAACGATCTAGTGATGTTGTAGTTATTTACTTGTTGCACTTGCCTATTTGTGCTTGCAGAGGTTAAGCTTAAGCTCTTGGATTCCATCTTCCATCAACCGGTGTACTTATGGTCGGGTCATAAGTAGCAGAGTGGTCTACGTCCCCGACGCACAATCGATTAACCCGGATTCTATTCCCCCAAGCCGGACACAATAGATTGGGTACGTTTCCTTTCACCTGATGCGTCTGCTCGTCTAGCAGTAATATGCGTCGCTGGGAGATAGGCCACAGTCAGGGGTTGCCTCCTGATGGGTATTAGTTGGCCCAGGAGACCTCCGTCGCTGGGAGATAGGCCACAGTCAGGGGTTGCCTCCTGATGGGTATTAGTTGGCCCAGGAGACCTCCACAAGCTTAGGTGCAAGCTAACCAGGGCACGCTAGGCCTATATGAGGCACCTCCTATTTAATTCCAACAAAACTCACCCACATATGTGTAACCTACGCTTGAAACACTGCAGCGACCCCAGGTGTGTTAGCCGGTAATCTCGGTGACAGGTGCGGTACGCGTTCACCACTCTGTTCTCTGGAGTTGTCACGTTGTAAACAAATCCAACCTCTTGACCCCTTCCCTAAGGGTATGGTGGTGTTTGACCCCTTCCCTAAGGGTATGTTGGTGTTTGACCCTTCCCTAAGGGTATGTTGGTGTTTGACCCTTCCCTAAGGGTATGGTGGTGTTTGACCCTTCCCTAAGGGTATGGTGGTGTTTGACCCTTCCCTAAGGGTATGGTGGTGTTTGACCCTTCCCTAAGGGTATGTTGGTGTTTGACCCTTCCCTAAGGGTATGTTGGTGTTTGACCCTTCCCTAAGGGTATGTTGGTGTTTGACCCTTCCCTAAGGGTATGTTGGTGTTTGACCCTTCCCTAAGGGTATGGTGGTGTTTGACCCTTCCCTAAGGGTATGTTGGTGTTTGACCCTTCCCTAAGGGTATGTTGGTGTTTGACCCTTCCCTAAGGGTATGGTGGTGTTTGACCCCTTCCCTAAGGGTATGGTGGTGTTTGACCCTTCCCTAAGGGTATGTTGTGGCTGTTTGACCCCTTCCCTAAGGGTATGGTGGTGTTTGACCCTTCCCTAAGGGTATGTTGTGGCTGTTTGACCCCTTCCCTAAGGGTATGTTGATGGTGTTTGACCCTTCCCTAAGGTTATGTTGTGGCTGTTTGACCCTTCCCCTTCTTTTGACCCTTAGGGAGCCGGTGGTTGAGTGGACAGAACACTGGACGCGTGATCCTGTGGTCTCGGGTTCGATCCCGGGCGCCGGCGAGAAACGATGAGCAGAGTTTCTTTCACCCTGATGCCCCTGTTACCTAGCAGTAAAATAGGTACCTGGGTGTTAGTCAGCTGTCACGGGCTGCTTCCTGGGGGTGGAGGCCTGGTCGAGGACCGGGCCGCGGGGACACTAAAAAGCCCCGAAATCATCTCAAGATAACCTCAAGAAGATTCTCTAAGGGTATGTTGAGGCTGTTTGACCCTTCCCTAAGGGTATATATGGGTTGTCTGACCCTTCCCTAATCGTCAGTGAATAGTGTCTCACCCCTCCCTATGGGTATGAAGGGGAGGAGGGATCCCTACCTCAGCTGGAAGAAAGTCTAAGACTGCTAACATGGGCTCGTCTTTAACACTCGAGGGGCTGATTGGAGGAGTGTCCGGCTCCTCCCCCCCCTTGTTTATGGCGGTGTTTGCAAGATATGGTACTTCTTCCATGGCTCAGGTTGCATTATTCATGCCAGCAGATATTCCTTGTCCGCCTGTTGTGGCAACACACGTCTGCTCCTGTTGGGCAGGATTTCTGTTGTCAATCCTGTTGCTTCCCGTGTTTCAGGAATGCCAGTGGTTACAAGTGTTACAGAAATGACCTGTTATGACTCCCGGGGCACCCTCTTGCCGCTAGGTGGACAGGAGCATCAGCATGCAAAGGAAACCTCTCGCACTGCCCGGGACTCGAACCCGGGATCACACTTGAGATAACGCCAATCGAGTGTGAGGTTCCAAGTCCCGTTTTCTGTCTGCCTTTAACATGTTATTTTATCTATTTTTGCCTTGTTTGTCCTGTAATATTTAAACCAGTGGAATATATATTAGATCTTTTCTTCTGTGTCAAAGTGAGCACCAGTAAATCCCAATATTTTAGTCCCAGTAAATCCCAGCACTGTAATCCCAGTAATTTAGTCCCAGTAAATCCCAGCACTGTAATCCCAGTAATTTAGTCCCAGTAAATCCCAGCACTGTAATCCCAGTAATTTAGTCCCAGTAAATCCCAGCACTGTAATCCCAGTAAATCCCAGCACTGTAATCCCAGTAATTTAGTCCCAGTAAATCCCAGCACTGTAATCCCAGTAATTTAGTCCCAGGAAATCCCTAGTCTTTTAGTCCCAATAAATCCCAGCATTTGAGTCAAGTAAATCCCAATACTTTAGTCCCAGTAAGTCCCACCACGCAGGCCGTACTTATTTTGTTTTGACTCAAGTCCATTAAGTCTGACGGAGGAAGATGGAACAGTCTCCCCAGGATATGAGGACAAGGAGCTGGGATATGAGGACAAGGAGCTGGGATATGAGGACAAGGAGCTGAGATATGAGGACAAGGAGCTGGGATATGAGGACAAGGAGCTGAGATACGAGGACAAGGAACTGGGATACGAGGACCAGGAGCTGGGATACGAGGACAAGGAACTGGGATACGAGGACCAGGAGCTGGGATACGAGGACAAGAAACTGGGACACGAGGACGGAATGACTACCGCCGCGAAATATGAACATAATCTCTTAACATTCTACGAGAGACCATCCCAGCTCCTCCACCACCCACTCACATCTATTCCACGTTCTCATATTAGCCTTCCCAAGTGCCCGACCCCTGGGTAGTGCCGCCACGTACCCTGGGAGAACCCTGGGAGACTGTGGGAGTGAGAATATCCCCTGGGGCTTACTTCCAACTGAGGTAACGAAAATGGGAGAGATGGGAGAGAGACCAGCCACCAGATTATGGCTATGGGAGAGTGGTGATGGGAGAGAGACCAGCCACCAGATTATGGCTATGGGAGAGTCATGATGGGAGAGAGAGAGTGAGAATGAGCAGCGAGAGAGGTGTAAATGTCCCCAGCGGGAGGAAGATCCACCGCCAGACAATGGAAGCTGAGACAATTGCTTGCAAAGTTAACGATGAAGAAGTGTATATTACTGCTTGAAGTGGGAGTGGTGAGAGGCAGGAGAGGTGGAGTGTGTAGTGGTGATGAGCGGTGGAGTTAGGCAGCTGGTGCCTCACACCCCCCCCCCCCTCCCTCTCCTTGGTGCGTGTAATTACCTAAGTGTAGTTACAGGATGAGAACTACGCTCGTGGTGTCCCGTCTTCCCAGCACTCTTTGTCATATCGCTTTGAAACTACTATATGACAAAGAGTGTTGGGAAGACGGGACACCACCACCCCCCCCCTCTGTGTGTGTGTGTACTCACCTAGTACTCACCTAGTTGTGTTTGCGGGGGTTGAGCTCTGGCTCTTTGGTCCCGCCTCTCAACTGTCAATCAACAGGTGTACAGATTCATGAGCCTATTGGGCTCTATCATATCTACACTTGAAACTGTGTATGGAGTCAGCCTCCACCACATCACCCCCTAATGCATTCCATTTGTCAACCACTCTGACACTAAAAAAGTTCTTTCTAATATCTCTGTGGCTCATTTGGGCACTCAGTTTCCACCTGTGTCCCCTTGTGCGTGTTCCCCTTGTGTTAAATAGCCTGTCTTTATCTACCCTATCAATTCCCTTCAGAATCTTGAATGTGGTGATCATGTCCCCCCTAACTCTTCTGTCTTCCAGCGAAGTGAGGTTTAATTCCCGTAGTCTCTCCTCGTAGCTCATACCTCTCAGCTCGGGTACTAGTCTGGTGGCAAACCTTTGAACCTTTTCCAGTTTAGTCTTATCCTTGACTAGATATGGACTCCATGCTGGGGCTGCATACTCCAGGATTGGCCTAACATATGTGGTATACAAAGTTCTGAATGATTCTTTATACAAGTTTCTGAATGCCGTTCGTATGTTGGCCAGCCTGGCATATGCCGCTGATGTTATCCTCTTGATATGTGCTGCAGGAGACAGGTCTGGCGTGATATCAACCCCCAAGTCTTTTTCCTTCTCTGACTCCTGAAGAATTTCCTCTCCCAGAATATACCTTGTATCTGGCCTCCTGCTCCCTACAGCTATCTTCATTAAATTACATTTGGTTGGGTTAAACTCTAACAACCATTTGTTCGACCATTCCTTCAGCTTGTCTAGGTCGTCTTGAAGCCTCAAACAGTCCTCTTCTGTTTTAATCCTTCTCATAATTTTAGCATCGTCCGCAAACATTGAGAGAAATGAATCTATACCCTCCGGGAGATCATTTACATATATCAGAAACAAGATAGGACCGAGTACAGAGCCCTGTGGGACTCCACTGGTGACTTCTGTGTGTGTGTGTGTACTCACCTATTTGTACTCACCTATTTGTGCTTGCGGGGGTTGAGCTTTGGCTCTTTGGTCCCGCCTCTCAACTGTCAATCAACTGGTGTACAGATTCCTGAGCCTATTGGGCTCTATCATATCTACATTTAAAACTGTGTATGGAGTCAGCCTCCACCACATCACTGCCTAGTGCATTCCATCCGTTAACTACTCTGACACTGAAAAAGTTCTTTCTAACGTCTCTGTGGCTCATGTGGGTATTCAGTTTCCACCTGTGTCCCCTTGTTCGCGTCCCACCAGTGTTGAATAGTTCATCCTTGTTTACCAGGTTGATTCCTCTGAGGATTTTGTAGGTTGTGATCATGTCTCCCCTTACTCTTCTGTCTTCCAGTGTCGTAAGGTGCATTTCCCGCAGCCTTTCCTCGTAACTCATGCCTCTTAGTTCTGGTGTGTGTGTGTGTACTCACCTAGTTGTACTCACCTAGTTGTGCTTGCGGGGGTTGAGCTCTGGCTCTTTGGTCCCGCCTCTCAACCGTCAATCAACAGGTGTACAGGTTCCTGAGCCTATTGGGCTCTATCATATCTACACTTGAAACTGTGTATGGAGTCAGCCTCCACCACATTGCTTCCTAATGCATTCCATTTGTCAACCACTCTGACACTAAAAAAGTTCTTTCTAATATCTCTGTGGCTCATTTGGGCACTCAGTTTCCACCTGTGTCCCCTAGTGCGTGTGCCCCTTGTGTTAAATAGCCTATCTTTATCAACCCTGTCGATTCCCTTGAGAATCTTGAATGTGGTGATCATGTCCCCCCTAACTCTTCTGTCTTCCAACGAAGTGAGGTTCAATTCCCGTAGTCTCTCCTCGTAGCTCATACCTCTCAGCTCGGGTACTAGTCTGGTGGCAAACCTTTGAACTTTTTCCAGTTTAGTCTTATGCTTGACTAGATATGGACTCCATGCTGGAGCCGCATACTCCAGGATTGGTCTGACATATGTGGTATATAATGTTCTGAAAGATTCCTTACACAAGTTTCTAAAGGCCGTTCTTATGTTAGCCAACCTAGCATATGCTGCTGATGTTATCCTCTTGATATGAGCTTCAGGGGACAGGTCTGGCGTGATATCAACCCCCAGGTCTTTCTCTCTCTCTGACTCTTGAAGTATTTCATCTCCCAAGTGATACCTTGTATCTGGTCTCCTGCTTCCTACCCCTATCTTCATTACATTACATTTGCTTGGGTTAAACTCTAACATCCATTTGTTCGACCATTCCTGCAGCTTGTCCAGGTCTTCTTGAAGCCTCAAGCTGTCCTCCTCTGTCTTAATCCATCTCATAATTTTGGCATAGTCAGCAAACATTGAGAGGAATGAGTCTATACCCTCTGGGAGATCATTTACGTATATCAGAAACAGGATAGGTCCAAGCACAGAGCCCAGTGGGACTCCACTGGTGACTTCACGCCATTCTGAGGTCTCACCCCTCACTGTAACTCTCTGCTTCCTATTGCTTAGGTACTCCCTTATCCACTGGAGCGCCCTACCAGTTACTCCTGCCTGTTTCTCCAGCTTATGCATCAACCTTTTATGGGGTACTGTGTCAAAGGCTTTCCGACAGTCCAAAAAAATGCAGTCCGCCCATCCTTCTCTTTCTTGCTTAATCTTTGTGACCTGATCATAGAATTCTATCAAGCCTGTAAGGCAAGATTTACCCTCCCTGAACCCATGTTGATGGGTTGTCACGAAGTCTCTTCTCTCCAGATGTGTTACTAGGTTTTTTCTCTTGTGTGTTGGTTGTGTGTGTGTGTGTGTGTGTGTGTGTGTGTACTCACCTAGTTGTGTTTGCGGGGGTTGAGCTCTGGCTCTTTGGTCCCGCCTCTCAACCGTCAATCAACTGGTGTACAGGTTCCTGAGCCTACTGGGCTCTATCATATCTACACTTGAAGCTGTGTATGGAGTCAGCCTCCACCACATCACTTCCTATGTGTGCGTGCGTGCGTGCGACATGAGAGACGGAGGGCTTACCAGTAGAGTAGTGTGAGTAGTGATGACTGAAGTGATGACCGCCTTAGTCCGTCATTCAGTCCACCGCCCCTGTAACAGAGCACAATATTAACACCAACCCATCCAACTGTTGTGGCAGTACTGAGGGTCACCCATCACCACTGCCACCATAGCACACACCACCATAGCACACACATATACCCGCCTACAACAACGAAATTAATAAGTACAAATCGGCACTATTGAGTTAGACAAACCAGAAAACTATTTATTGTGTTGCTTTGACAAACTAACCTAACATTTCCTAGGCCTAATATATGAAATTTGAGGCCTTATATAGTACATATGTGTACTATACAAGGCCTAGCAATATTGGTCTAGTTTGTTTAGCGTTATTTTAAAAGAATTCTTTACTAGTCAGTATACTACTATCTAAAAGCTAAGTATGTACGAATTGTGACTATAGATGATAGTCGCAATAGGTACTGTCTAAACAGGGGGAAGATGGGTTGTAATATTAGCAACACTGTGTTGTGTTACATCTGCAACACAACACAATATTAACACCTGCCTCAAGCTTAGTACACTATTTTACCTGTGTCACAACATCTGCCTGGTCATAACACCTGAGTAACAACATCTGCCTGGGTCGTTGTAACACCTGACACCAAACACCTGACACACTCAGTGTATATATATAGCCTTACTCCAGCCGGTTGTCCAGCAGAGAGAGAGCCCCCTCTCTCTGCTTGGGCGTTTAGTCCCTTGCCAGTGCCTGCCAGTGCCTACCAGTGCCTGCCAGAGCTTGCCAGTGCCTGCCATACTCCAGGCAGGAGCAAGGTTAGTGCCATTCTCCAACACCAACTCGCCTCTATACTGCACACCATTTTTCATTTTTTTTAAGTCTATTGCAGAATTTAGTTTAAACCTTTCTTGAATAGCATTGCAAGCTTCCCGGAGATTACTCCATTGTACCGTTACTAAATGTTTTTGGGGGAACCTGATGTCCCTTTTCAAATACCATGTTTATATGTATATATTCGTACATGTGTATACATAAAATGTATTGCAATAGGATGAATAAACTTATTTTTGCAAGAGGAATGAATGGTGAACACAGTGTTGAAGTGTGTTATTCTATTAGATGGTTTGACCATTGGCAGCAGTTTAGGGTTGTTTAGCTGTCTTTTCTGCTTAATGGGCTGGTAGTTAGAGGCTGAACCACCTGTGTCACCTACACAGGTGGTACAGGCTGTGCCACCTGTGTCACCTACACAGGTGGTACAGACTGTGCCACCTGTTCACCTACACAGGTGGTACAGGCTGTGCCACCTGTCTCTCACAGTTATCACCATACACCAGTTATCAGTGAGGACATAACTGAGCACCATGAAGTTATCAGCAGTTATCAGTGAGGACTTAACTGAACACCATGAAGTTATCAGCAGTTATCAGTGAGGACTTAACTGAGCACCATGAAGTTATCAGCAGTTATCAGTGAGGACTTAACTGAGCACCATGAAGTTATCAGCAGTTATCAGTGAGGACTTAACTGAGCACCATGATGTTATCAGCAGTTATCAGTGAGGACTTAACTGAACATCATGAAGTTATCAGCAGTTATCAGTGAGGACTTAACTGAGCACCATGATGTTATCAGCAGTTATCAGTGAGGACTTAACTGAACACCATGAAGTTATCAGCAGTTATCAGTGAGGACTTAACTGAGCACCATGAAGTTATCAGCAGTTATCAGTGAGGACTTAACTGAGCACCATGAAGTTATCAGCAGTTATCAGTGAGGACTTAACTGAGCACCATGAAGTTATCAGCAGTTATCAGTGAGGACTTAACTGAGCACCATGATGTTATCAGAAGTTATCAGTGAGGACTTAACTGAATACCATGAAGTTATCAGCAGTTATCAACACCGTGAACTTTACCTCAGCTGAACACTAACAAGAACAGCAAGAGTTATCAATAACAAAAGAACTTTACAAAATATAACTTGTTCTTCAGCTCCCCGAAGGGACGAGAAGTGTATAAAAGAATGTATAATAAAAGATACATAATAAATTATGTATAACAGGCACGGAAATACAAAATCCGTCCAACGATGATTAATTGGTTACAAAAATCAATATGCTCCTCCTGATGTTCATAAAATGTTCACACTGTTCACTACCTCTATTATACACTTGCTGCAACTCTCAACTCAACTCTCAACAAAGAACACAAGAGAAGTGTTAAGTCTGCAGACACTAACAATGCTCTCTTCTGCCATGTGAGGGATTCTAATCATCCCATTGATTGGTCTTCCTCCAAAATAATCTTTCCTGCCTCTACTCTACACAGACGCCGTCTTGTAGAATCGGCTCTTATTAACAATGTACCCAACATGAACTTGAGTCCTGGCTTTGTTGCTGTGGACTCTTCCCTTTCACAGTATATACTCAAATGCTCTAATCTTTCTAATAAACGTGACCTAACATAACCTTACCCCCTTCCATTTATCTTTCTTTTTCTCTTTCCTTTTCTTTCTCTCTTCTCCCTTTTTCTGTGCATTGTCTTCTCCTATGCTCTCTTGCTATCCTCTTCTTATTCCTATTACTATCTCCTTCGGTGGTTATAATAGGAGCTGCCTCGTATGGGCCAATAGGCCTTCTGCAGTTCTCATTATTACTACTATCCCCTACACCTGACTTTCCTCCTCAGCTCTCTCTTGCCTATTTAATGCCTGTCCCTACCTGTCCTCATCACAATCGACTTGAGAATGGTCCAGGACGGACCGAAACGTCGTCGTCCCTTCAACTTCTAGTGTGTGGTCTGGTCAACAACTTCCTACAATATCTTCCGCTAAAGTATTTTGTAGTTTTAATGTACATATTAAGAACCTGGACCTCCAGTGTCTTCCATGGCTCTAATTATGTACGACAACACTAGAGAGATATGGCAGGAAATGCAGAAGAGAGCTAGTGGTGAGGAAGAGGTGCCATAGTAACAATAGAGCAGTAGAATCAACATCAGAGCTTCACGGCTCTTTTATATCCTCAATACATTATATAAGTCATTACACAGACATCACTATAGCGTGATGCATCAAATGAACAAATCCACAAAGGCCGTGACGAGGGTTCGAACCTACGTCACGGCCCTTGTGGCTTTGTTCATACATGCCATGTTCCTGACACAGGTGGCTACAGGAGTATGTTGTTTAAGATTCGCTACCTGGAACAAAAAGTTCCAAGTAGCACGGGCTATGGTGAGCCCGTAGGTACAGGAGTTGACTACCTCTGTCTCCTGATAGCAAGCTGAGCGCTTTCCTTCCCCTGGAACACCATCCGACAGTTGATTTACATCATTTCTTAGTTATCAGCCAAGACGTGTTCCATTCCGGACAATATTGCATATACTTGCACTAACTGTAAACAGTCAGCATTTGACTTATAAGTCTGGCAACTAATAGGATAAATCTTTTATATGACTGTTGGTGATGGTGAAGCTTGACAGTGTTGGTGATGGTGAAGCTTGACAGTGTTGGTGATGGTGAAGCTTGAGTGTTGGTGAAGCTTGACAGTGTTGAAGCTTGACAGTGATGGTGAAGCTTGACAGTGTTGGTGAAGCTTGACAGTGTTGGTGAAGCTTGACAGTGATGGTGAAGCTTGACAGTGATGGTGAAGCTTGACAGTGTTAGTGAAGCTTGAGTGTTGGTGAAGCTTGACAGTGATGGTGAAGCTTGACAGTGTTGGTGAAGCTTGACAGTGATGGTGAAGCTTGACAGTGTTGAAGCTTGACAGTGATGGTGAAGCTTGACAGTGATGGTGAAGTTTGACAGTGTTGGTGAAGTTTGACAGTGTTGGTGAAGCTTGACAGTGTTGGTGAAACTTGACAGTGATGGTGAAGCTTGACAGTGTTGGTAAAGTTTGACAGTGTTGGTGAAGCTTGACAGTGATGGTGAAGCTTGACAGTGTTGGTGAAGCTTGACAGTGTTGGTGAAGCTTGACAGTGTTGGTGAAGCTTGACAGTGATGGTGAAGTTTGACAGTGTTGGTGAAGCTTGACAGTGATGGTAAAGCTTGACAGTGATGGTGAAGCTTGACAGTGTTGGTGAAGCTTGACAGTGATGGTGAAGTTTGACAGTGTTGGTGAAGCTTGACAGTGATGGTGAAGCTTGACAGTGTTGGTGAAGCTTGACAGTGATAAAGCTTGACAATGTTGGTGATGGTGAAGCTTGACAGTAATGGTGAAGCTTGACAGTAATGGTGAAGCTTGAAAGTGTTGGTGAAGTTTGACAGTGTTGGTGAAGCTTGACAGTGTTGGTGAAGCTTGACAGTGTTGGTGAAGCTTGACAGTGATGATGAAGCTTGACAGTGATGGTGAAGCTTGAGTGTTGGTGAAGCTTGACAGTGATGGTGAAGCTTGACAGTGATGGTGAAGCTTGACAGTGATGGTGAAGCTTGACAGTGTTGGTGAAGCTTGACAGTGATGGTGAAGCTTGACAGTGATGGTGAAGCTTGAGTGATGGTGAAGCTTGACAGTGATGGTGAAGCTTGACAGTGTTGGTGAAGCTTGACAGTGATGGTGAAGCTTGACAGTGATGGTGAAGCTTGACAGCGATGGTGAAGCTTGACAGTGTTGGTGAAGCTTGTTAGTGATGGTGAAGCTTGACAGTGACGGTGAAGCTTGACAGTGTTGGTGAAGCTTGACAGTGTTGGTGAAGTTTGACAGTGATGGTGAAGCTTGACAGTGATGGTGAAGCTTGACAGTGTTGGTGAAGCTTGACAGTGTTGGTGAAGCTTGACAGTGATGGTGAAGCTTGACAGTGATGGTGAAGCTTGACAGTGACGGTGAAGCTTGACAGTGTTGGTGAAGTTTGACAGTGATGGTGAAGCTTGACAGTGATGGTGAAGCTTGACAGTGATGGTGAAGCTTGACAGTGATGGTGAAGCTTGACAGTGTTGGTGAAGCTTGACAGTGATGGTGAAGCTTGACAGTGATGGTGAAGCTTGACAGTGATGGTGAAGCTTGACAGTGACGGTGAAGCTTGACAGTGTTGGTGAAGTTTGACAGTGATGGTGAAGCTTGACAGTGATGGTGAAGCTTGACAGTGATGGTGAAGCTTGACAGTGTTGGTGAAGCTTGACAGTGATGGTGAAGCTTGACAGTGATGGTGAAGCTTGACAGTGATGGTGAAGCTTGACAGTGATGGTGAAGCTTGACAGTGATGGTGAAGCTTGACAGTGATGGTGAAGCTTGACAGTGTTGATATCATTCACAATAACATAACAATAACACTACCTCAACACCAGTAATATTCATCAAGACTGAAACACCTCAAATTTAATTACAAAATAGAAGTTTTTATGACCAAAATACTTTTCGAGGAAGCAAAAAATGTGATTATTGTAATGTGAAGTTACTGCTGGTGATGGACGGGGCATGAGAGTGTAATACAAAGTGTCATCTCAATTACAGAGAAGCCAAGTAGTATATATATTGTGGACAGTTTTATATATTCCCAGACAGCCTTGTGTATTATAACTCTGACGGGTGATATATGTATATGTCAAGACCTGAGAGAGAGAGAGAGAGAGAGAGAGAGAGAGAGAGAGAGAGAGAGAGAGAGAGAGGGTCCCTTATATATTTCTCTAGGAGCAGGCTTCAGATGAGCTGAGGTAGGATAACAGCTCTTGCTTGCAGTTTCACTAGGCACGACATTTGACAGCTCTTATGAACCCTAGTCTTCGTTTAAAATATATATATATATATATATATATATATATATATGTCGTACCTAGTAGCCAGAACGCACTTTTCAGCCAACTATGCAAGGCCCGATTTGCCTAATAAGCCAAGTTTTCATGAATTAATGTTTTTTCGACAACCTAACCTACCTAGCCTAACCTAACCTAACTTTTTCGACTACCTAACTTAACCTAACTTATAAAGATAGGTTAGGTTAGATAGGGTGGATAAGGTTCGGTCATATATCTACGTTAATTTTAACTTCAATAAACAAAAATTTACCTCATACATAATGAAATGGGTCACTTTATCATTTCATAAGAAAAAAATTATAGAAAATATATTAATTCAGGAAAACATGGCTTATTAGGCAAATCTGGCCTTGCATAGTAGGCTGAGAAATGCGTTCTGGCTACTAGGTACGACATATATATATATATATATATATATATATATATATATATATATATATATATATATATATATATATATATATATATATATACAAGGTAGTGTGTAAAAGTGTTGCCCACCTTGGAAGCCAATATATGCATCCCGATAAGGCTTTAAAGAGTAAGTTCTGAATTTTCTTAATATTAAAAGCGACATTTATCCTTCAACTTGCCAAGTTTTAATAACACAAGTTTTAGAGGTAAAAGTGGAAAATATATACATTATGAAGTTATCATATTTTTCTTTCAGGATATATTTCTTAGTCCCACTAAGGCACGAGCGCGCGCGTGTGCACACACACACACACCCACACACACACACACACACACACACACACACACACACACACACACACACACACACACATACACACACACACACACACACACACACACACACACACACACACACACACACACACATACACACACACACACACACACATACACACACACACACACACACACACACACACACACACACACACACACACACAACAACTAGGTGAGTACACACACACAGGCTTGGGACGTATGGGACGTAACTCTGGGACGAGGCTTGTCACAGAGTTACGAGGGATGGGATATGAAGAGCGTCTGAAGGAACTGAACCTTACGACACTAGAGAAAAGAAGGGAGAGAGGAGATATGATAGGGACATATAAAATACTCAGGGGAATTGACAAAGTGGAAATAGATGAAATGTTCACACGTAATAATAACAGAACGAGGGGACATGGGTGGAAACTGGAAACTCAGATGAGTCACAGAGATGTTAGGAAGTTTTCTTTTAGCGTGAGAGTAGTGGGAAAATGGAATGCACTTGGGGAACAGGTTGTGGAAGCAAACTCTATTCATACTTTTAAAATTAGGTATGATAGGGAAATGGGACAGGAGTCATTGCTGTAAACAACCGATAGCTGGAAAGGCGGGACCCAAGAGTCAATGCTCGATCCTGCAAGCACAAATAGGTGAGTACACACACACACACACACACACACACACACACACACACACACACACACACACACACACCCTAGGTATAAACAGCGTGATCTTCACCCTAACTGGCAGTACCACCAATGCCAACGATTAAATTAGATTGTAATTGCATTTACATCATTCAGGGATTTGCCTGGATTGCAATAATCCCTTCCATAAAAGCACTTAGACTAGCTTGTTAAGCTCAACAGGCTCAGGATTGCTTACTAACAAGTCTCTATGCGAACATTTCCTCCGTCACGTCCAACAAAGCCCTTCAACCTCTACTTATTCTGCTTTATAGTTTTAAATTACATGTTACTTATTTAAATGCATTTCTTGAGAATACATTTATATCAAACCGAGAGATTAGTAGGTGATAAAGAACAGCTTTGTTTCTTGTCTTATAGGTCAATATCTACATGCAATTCCTCATTGCATGCAATAGACAATTGCTCTGTGATAAGTAAAGCGCTTAATTCTTTCGTATATTGATATGGGATTCAAGAGCTTAGCTTCACTCGAGGTATGATTTCGTAAGCAATTGGCCTATTCTGAGTGATCTATCTGACCATTGGGCAATTCATGTCCAAAATTATCTTCCTAATTGCTTAACAGTCAGGAATATCATTAAAAAAAACAGCAATTGTTTATTAATTCATTTGTCGTTTTTAGGGCACACGCGCATGCGCAGAACTAGCCAATGTGTGACGCGGTTTCAAATGTTGGTCAGTTACCCGGAAGACACGGAGTCGAGAGGACGTCACGCTCTCTAGAAATACTTTCATGATCCTCCTTCAGACATACTCGAAACTTCTTTCAACTTAATACTACAAGCATACCCACAATGGTGCACAGACCAGTATAAATCCCCCACAGTGGACAACAAATACATATATATATATCCTACACAGTGAGACGATATTTTGCTTTTCTTAGAGAGAGCGAGAGAGCCCAATAGACACCTGCAAAACACCCCTAAAAGGGGGGTGGGTCCCACAAAGTACCCCCTTAAACACCTGCCAAAGCCTCCAACCCCTCCCCTCAAAGGGGTGCCAGGGGGGGGGGGGGGAGGGGCGCCGGAAAGAGCAAGTTAAACAAGTATTGAAGTTGTTGTCCCGCTCCGAGAGAACTTCCTGAACCTTTATAATCCCAGTTTATAATTGTCTTAAGCGCGGATATTGCCTCGAATGGCATTCAAATATCGGGTTGAATCCCCTCGAGCGGAGCCTTGCTTGCAAGTTCCATAATTGCAACTCCACTAAAGCCTCGTAGTCTAGGTACGGTCTCTATACTAGCAGGTCACTGTACTGATTACCGTTTTCGGAGCTTATACAGTGAATACGTATATATTGTATCCTGTGGCACAGTGGTCTACGCTCTCAGCTCACAACCGAGGGACCCGGGATCAGTTCCTGTGCAGGATAGAAATAGTTGAGCACTTTTCCATTCACCTGACGCCTCTGTTCACCCTAGTATTCAACTACGTACCCAGGAATTAGACGTAGTTTAGTCGTTTGCCCCGAGTGGCCATTGAGCTTGGTGTGGTGGTTCAGGTGCGAGCAGTTTGATCGTTACGGGTGTTCATTGGCTGCTGCATCTCTATTGGTGGAGGGCAACGCTGAGATGATTGTTGGCAAGCGAGCAGGTTACTGATGATTGTTCCAGAGTATACGGTGCGTCTGTCAGTCACACACTCACACGCTTGTACACACACACACACACACACACACACACACACACACACACGTGCTGGGAAGACGGGACACCACGAGCGTAGCTCTCATCCTGTAACTACACTTAGGTAATTACACACACACACACACTGTGGGATGTTTGTATGTATGTGGCGACCTCTCTATCCTCACACTACCACCACACCTCACACTACCACCACACCTCACACTACCACCCCACCTCACACTACCACCACACCTCACATTACCACCACACCTCACACTACCACCACACCTCACATTACCACCACTCCTCACACTACCACCACTCCTCACACTACCACCACACCTCACATTACCACCACTCCTCACACTACCACCACACCTCACACTACCACCACACCTCACACTACCACCACACCTCACACTACCACCACACCTCACACTACCACCACACCTCACACTACCACCACACCTCACACTACCACCACTCCTCACACTACCACCACTCCTCACACTACCACCACACCTCTCACTACCACCACTCCTCACACTACCACCACACCTCACACTACCACCACACCTCACACTACCACCACACCTCACACTACCACCACACCTCACACTACCACCACACCTCACACTACCACCACTCCTCACACTACCACCACTCCTCACACTACCACCACACCTCACACTACCACCACTCCTCACACTACCACCACTCCTCACACTACCACCACACCTCACACTACCACCACACCTCACACTACCACCACACCTCACACTACCACCACACCTCACACTACCACCACTCCTCACACTACCACCACACCTCACACTACCACCACACCTCACACTACCACCACTCCTCACACTACCACCACTCCTCACACTACCACCACACCTCACACTACCACCACTCCTCACACTACCACCACTCCTCACACTACCACCACACCTCACACTACCACCACACCTCACACTACCACCACACCTCACACTACCACCACACCTCACACTACCACCACTCCTCACACTACCACCACACCTCACACTACCACCACACCTCACACTACCACCACTCCTCACACTACCACCACACCTCACATTACCACCACACCTCACACTACCACCACTCCTCACACTACCACCACACCTCACACTACCACCACACCTCACACTACCACCACACCTCACATTACCACCACACCTCACACTACCACCACACCTCACACTACCACCACTCCTCACACTACCACCACACCTCACACTACCACCACTCCTCACACTACCACCACTCCTCACACTACCACCACACCTCACACTACCACCACACCTCACACTACCACCACACCTCACATTACCACCACACCTCACACTACCACCACACCTCACACTACCACCACTCCTCACACTACCACCACACCTCACACTACCACCACACCTCACACTACCACCACACCTCACATTACCACCACACCTCACACTACCACCACTCCTCACACTACCACCACTCCTCACACTACCACCACTCCTCACACTACCACCACTCCTCACACTACCACCACTCCTCACACTACCACCACACCTCACACTACCACCACTCCTCACACTACCACCACTCCTCACACTACCACCACTCCTCACACTACCACCACACCTCACACTACCACCACACCTCACACTACCACCACACCTCACACTACCACCCCACCTCAAACTACCACCACTCCTCACACTACCACCACTCCTCACACTACCACCACACCTCACACTACCACCACACCTCACACTACCACCACACCTCACACTACCACCACTCCTCACACTACCACCACTCCTCACACTACCACCACACCTCACACTACCACCACACCTCACACTACCACCACACCTCACACTACCACCACTCCTCACACTACCACCACTCCTCACACTACCACCACTCCTCACACTACCACCACTCCTCACACTACCACCACTCCTCACACTACCACCACACCTCACACTACCACCACACCTCACACTACCACCACACCTCACACTACCACCACTCCTCACACTACCACCACTCCTCACACTACCACCACTCCTCACACTACCACCACTCCTCACACTACCACCACTCCTCACACTACCACCACTCCTCACACTACCACCACACCTCACACTACCACCACTCCTCACACTACCACCACACCTCACACTACCACCACACCTCACACTACCACCACTCCTCACACTACCACCACACCTCACACTACCACCACACCTCACACTACCACCACACCTCACACTACCACCACTCCTCACACTACCACCACACCTCACACTACCACCACACCTCACACTACCACCACACCTCACACTACCACCACTCCTCACACTACCACCACACCTCACACTACCACCACTCCTCACACTACCACCACTCCTCACACTACCACCACACCTCACACTACCACCACACCTCACACTACCACCACTCCTCACACTACCACCACTCCTCACACTACCACCACACCTCACACTACCACCACACCTCACACTACCACCACTCCTCACACTACCACCACTCCTCACACTACCACCACACCTCACACTACCACCACACCTCACACTACCACCACTCCTCACACTACCACCACACCTCACACTACCACCACTCCTCACACTACCACCACACCTCACACTACCACCACACCTCACACTACCACCACTCCTCACACTACCACCACTCCTCACACTACCACCACACCTCACACTACCACCACTCCTCACACTACCACCACTCCTCACACTACCACCACACCTCACACTACCACCACACCTCACACTACCACCACTCCTCACACTACCACCACTCCTCACACTACCACCACACCTCACACTACCACCACACCTCACACTACCACCACACCTCACACTACCACCACACCTCACACTACCACCACTCCTCACACTACCACCACACCTCACACTACCACCACACCTCACACTACCACCACACCTCACACTACCACCACACCTCACACTACCACCACACCTCACACTACCACCACACCTCACACTACCACCACACCTCACACTACCACCACTCCTCACACTACCACCACACCTCACACTACCACCACACCTCACACTACCACCACTCCTCACACTACCACCACACCTCACACTACCACCACACCTCACACTACCACCACTCCTCACACTACCACCACTCCTCACACTACCACCACACCTCACACTACCACCACACCTCACACTACCACCACTCCTCACACTACCACCACACCTCACACTACCACCACACCTCACACTACCACCACACCTCACACTACCACCACACCTCACACTACCACCACACCTCACACTACCACCACACCTCACACTACCACCACACCTCACACTACCACCACACCTCACACTACCACCACTCCTCACACTACCACCACACCTCACACTACCACCACACCTCACACTACCACCACACCTCACACTACCACCACTCCTCACACTACCACCACACCTCACACTACCACCACACCTCACACTACCACCACTCCTCACACTACCACCACACCTCACACTACCACCACACCTCACACTACCACCACACCTCACACTACCACCACACCTCACACTACCACCACACCTCACACTACCACCACTCCTCACACTACCACCACACCTCACACTACCACCACACCTCACACTACCACCACACCTCACACTACCACCACTCCTCACACTACCACCACACCTCACACTACCACCACACCTCACACTACCACCACTCCTCACACTACCACCACACCTCACACTACCACCACTCCTCACACTACCACCACTCCTCACACTACCACCACACCTCACACTACCACCACTCCTCACACTACCACCACACCTCACACTACCACCACACCTCACACTACCACCACACCTCACACTACCACCACACCTCACACTACCACCCCACCTCACACTACCACCACACCTCACACTACCACCACTCCTCACACTACCACCACTCCTCACACTACCACCACTCCTCACACTACCACCACTCCTCACACTACCACCACACCTCACACTATCTGACTTTTGGCATTAAGGTAGTCAACTTCCTGATATTTTCTCTTGGCTTTCACTAACTCAACTGAGTACTTTCCCCTGACTTCAACGGACTAGGTGAGTACTTTCCCCTGACTTCCACGGACTAGGTGTGTACTTTCCCCTGACTTCCACGGACTAGGTGTGTACTTTCCCCTGACTTCCACGGACTAGGTGTGTACTTTCCATTGACTTCCACGGACTAGGTGTGTACTTTCCCCTGACTTCCACGGACTAGGTGTGTACTTTCCCCTGACTTCCACGGACTAGGTGTGTACTTTCCCCTGACTTCCACGGACTAGGTGTGTACTTTCCCCTGACTTCCACGGACTAGGTGTGTACTTTCCCCTGACTTCCACGGACTAGGTGTGTACTTTCCACTGACTTCCACGGACTAGGTGTGTACTTTCCCCTGACTTCCACGGACTAGGTGTGTACTTTCCCCTGACTTCCACGGACTAGGTGTGTACTTTCCCCTGACTTCCACGGACTAGGTGTGTACTTTCCATTGACTTCCACGGACTAGGTGTGTACTTTCCCCTGACTTCCACGGACTAGGTGTGTACTTTCCCCTGACTTCCACGGACTAGGTGTGTACTTTCCACTGACTTCCACGGACTAGGTGTGTACTTTCCCCTGACTTCCACGGACTCAGGTGAGTACTTTCTAATCGTGACTGTGGCTCCCCGTACTCTCACGAGAGCACTTGACACTTCTCCCTACTACAAAGCTGACAGGGCGAAGCAATACGACTTTTAAATCCCCCGCCAGTTGACAGTATTACTTCAGGAGTCTGCAATTGAATGGTTATTGCAGCGTGCAGCCTCTCTTGCATAAGTGGGCCGAATGTTCAGTCTTGTCCAGTAACACGTGTTATTCCGGCCCGTGCTCTGCCAGGGAGCCTGGCGAGGCTATGACACACGGGCCCCATCACAACAAACAAACATTATTAACAAAAAAACATATGTAAAGGGTTGTGTTTGTAAGGAAAACTATTATGGCTTTAATAGAGGACAATCCTCCCTGATAAACCTGCTTCATTACACACACAGAAATTACAATAGCGTGATGCATCAATGAACAAATACACAAGGGCCGTGACGAGGATGCGAACCTACGTCCGAGATCATCCCAGACGCTGCCTTAATCGACTGAGCTACGACATGGTAAAAAAAAGAGTTGCAAATATAAGTTCAATCCTCGTCACGGGCCTTGTGGGTTGTTAACCTGCTTCAGTTCTACGGAGGTGACTAACCAGGCAACCGGGAGTAACTAGAAGAGTACTGACCTGTGCAAGAGTACCTAACAGGCTGGAGCCAGAGTCCCGGTAACAGAGGGGGGGGGGGGAAATAGAATATGATCTAACACGCTTATTATCCCTTATTTGTCGGCAAAGACGAAGCCAAACAATGCTCCAGGAGACTCTTAAATGGCTATATACCCACTCCTAGAAATGGCTACAAGATTTTAAAAGCAGTAAGTGCAAGGAGATGAGAACTTGGGTCAGGTGACAGGTCAGCAAGCCAGTATACAACGAATTTAGGGATTACAACATCAACTCACAGTGGCTACAACATCAATTTATGGACTCCAACACCGATATAGTGACTCCAACACCAACTAGGGCGAACAAAGAAGCCCAATAAAGTCAGAGACACGAGTAAAACTGGAGCACAGTAGCACAGCCTTCAAGAATATGGCTATGGAAACATAAAAAATCATCACAACCTACATGATACCAATCCTGTATTATGCAGCGCCAACGTGTTATCCTCATTTCAAAAGCACGTACAAATAACCGACAACTAACAGAGACTTGCAACGAGGATGGTGAGAGAGCTGTGAGGGATGGTGAGAGAGCTGTGAGGGATGGTGAGAGAGCTGTGAGGGATGGTGAGAGAGGTGTGAGGGATGGTGAGAGAGCTGTGAGGGATGGTGAGAGAGCTGTGAGGGATGGTGAGAGAGGTGTGAGGGATGGTGAGAGAGCTGTGAGGGATGGTGAGAGAGCTGTGAGGGATGGTGAGAGAGCTGTGAGGGATGGTGAGCAAGGAACGGGTTGGATGAAATGGAGCCAAGAGCGCAAGAAAAATATGAGAGTGGAGAGATGAAACAGGTATAAAACTCTTAGGCAGCACACAGGGTGGAAGAGGAGGGAATGTTTACAGACAATATCAATAGACCCAGAAGTCGTGGATGGTCGCTACACGCACTCCCGGGGCAGGATATACTTGCCACCTGCATGACAGTGGTGAGTGGCCACCACGAGCTGGTCCTTCATGCTGCTGGTACACACACACACACACACACACACACACACACACACACACACACACACACACACACACACACACACACACACACACACTCAGGAATCTGTACACCAGTTGATTGATAGTTGAGAGGCGGGACCAAAGAGCCAGAGCTTAACCCCCGCAAGCACAAACAGGTGAGTACACTGTGTGTGTGTGTGTGTGTGTGTGTGTGTGTGTGTGTGTGTGTGTGTGTGTGTGTGTGTGTGTGTGTATGATTGACAGTTGAGAGGCGGGACCAAAGAGCCGAAGCTCAACCCTCCCCCAAGCACAACTAAGTGAGCACATGACCCAAATAGGTAGAATTTAACACAAGAGAAAATATTAATGGCTGTGGGGAGGGGATAGAAGCAGAGGGGTGACTGTGGTTCATACCTACCTGTCCCCTCTCCCTACCCCTTCCCTACCTCCCTCTCCCTCAGCCATAATCTCCCTCAATCACGGCGTTACTCCCTCTCTCCCCTCCAAAAATCTCCCTCCCTAGCAATCTTTTACTGCTTCCCATTGGCCAGCCGCGCGGCCGGGTTCACTCTGCCTTCCTGACCGCCGCTAACCCCTCGGCTGCTGACCTCGTCTTTCTGTTAACTACGTAGGCGTGTCAGGAGTCACCACCACCAACAGGGGTCATCACCACCACCAACGGTCACCACCACCATCACCAGCAACAGGGGTCATCACCACCACCAACGGTCACCACCACCATCACCACCACCAACGGTCACCACCACCATCACCAGCAACAGGGGTCATCACCACCACCAACGGTCACCACCACCATCACCACCACCAACGGTCACCACCACCATCACCAGCAACAGGGGTCATCACCACCACCAACGGTCACCACCACCATCACCACCACCAACGGTCACCACCACCATCACCAGCAACAGGGGTCATCACCACCACCAACGGTCACCACCACCATCACCAGCAACAGGGGTCATCACCACCACCAACGGTCACCACCACCATCACCACCAGCAGGGGTCATCACCACCACCACCAACGGTCATCACCACCACCAACAGGGGTCACCACCACCATCACCAGCAACAGGGGTCATCACCACCACCAACGGCCATCACCACCATCACCACCACCAACGGTCATCACCACCATCACCATCATCACCATCACCACCACCAACGGCCATCACCATCACCACCACCAACAGGGGTCATCACCACCATCACCACCATCACCATCACCACCAGGCTGAACAAACCCCAGAAACTTAAGCCCTCTGTAAAATATTTCCTCAAAACCTTTGCAGAATAAAAGAACAAAAATAATACCTGTGAATTGCTTCTCATATTTACCGTGCGCGGCGGCATGTCTGCCGCTGCTGGAGAGGCGCGGCGGCATGTCTGCCGCTGCTGGAGAGGTGCGCAGCGGCATGTCTGCCGCTGCTGGAGAGGCGCGGCGGCATGTCTGCCGCTGCTGGAGAGGGAAACAACTGCCCCTCCATTAAAACCCGCGGGTATTTTCCCACCTAAAAAACACCGGAAAATTAATTTAACAATGGGTTACTTGCGTTCCTCGCCTCGCCGGTTTGGTGGGGGGAAAAATTCAAGAAAAATGACGAAATGGGGAAGTATATGTGTACACACATATATACACAGCTTCGACGGGTGAGCTGGCGTTGTATGCCAGAGCTTAGTAAATACACAACATACAACATACTGAGGGGAGTATACAGAGTGAGTCTCTATTGTTGTTGTTAAAGATTTGCTACCTGGAACAAAACGTCCCAAGCAGCACGGGCTATGGTGAGCCCGTCTTAGTGAGTCTCTCAGGTGAGGGGCAATACAACGAGAGCATCAGGAGAGAGCTAGAGACACACATGAACCAGAAAGAGGAAAATACAGGTAAGCCCAGACATTCATACTCACACACACACACACAAGATCATCATAAGTATCGATAAGATAGATCAATAATACTGCTTGGTATAGGAGCCATCAGACCGAGGTGACATATATTAACCTTAATTCACAAACTAGTCAAAAGAGCTAAGAAAACCCTGGAAAACACATACAAACAAACACGAGAATAACAGAACTATCTACCTGAAATAAGAGAACTATCTACCTGAAATAAGAGAACTATCTACCTTAAAAGTTTCAGAAATGGATGCTAGAATTCAATTCCAGCAAACGCAAGGTATTGTAGACAAGACGTTAAATTTCTCTTCTGAGATAGACATAAACGGGATATCGTCAGTCATATGCAAGACATGTAAAGGTGAGTACTGCCTTCAACACATGAACAAGCTGTTATTCAGAATGCTATGTATAACATACATCAGACCAATGTTTCAATATGCAGCGTACACAAGAAAACCTTACCTCTAGTACCTCACAAACTTACAGGAAGTTCAAACTCTACTTTCGAACCTCTGACTATTTGTTAAATAATTTATTATCAGCGAAATTATCTATTAATCAATCCATCAAGTAGGGATTGATAGATCAATCTATCAATAAATTGATAGATCTATCGAAGATTGATCGAAGCACAGTAGTCTACGTCCTTGCCTCACAACCGAGGGACCCGGGTTTAATCCTCAGGCAGGACAGAAACGGTCATGCCCGTTCATTTCTATCTGATGCCTCTGTTCACCAGCACTATAATGTGTACCATGGAGTTACTCAACTGTTGTGGGGGTTACATCTTGGGCAAAGTCAGTAAGGTAACGCAGGAACAAACTCCCCATAACAAGTTCTCTACAATAACAAGGCAACCCGATCTCTGAGTTTGGAGAACAGATGCCGCGAAGGTTTGAAAATTGAAAAGTCTTGAGTGCAACCTTGGGGATGAAGTACAGTGCCACGCTATTACCCACTGTTAGTGACACTAACAGTGGGTAATAGCGTTCATTACAGTGACATTTAACAGAGCAACAGTGAAGAGAGGAGAAGAACACAGTGGGGGATTAGAACAACGGTTGCATCTCTGAGTGTTGCAGAAGAACACTGTTCAAGCAACAAGGGGCTGGCTGGCTGGCTGGCCTGAGGCAGCAGGAAGCAAGGGGGAAGCCAGTGTTGCAGCGGGAACACTGATGCAACACTGATGAAGCATTAACCGAAGCTGGCCGTCTGAGAGGGCGGCCAGCAAACGACCCTACACACCGGGTATCGACCGTGGAGCGGCCCTGCCCTGCTCCACCCACCCTCCCTGTATCCGGGCAGCCACCTGCCTCTAGTTCGACTCCCTTCCTCCCACCTCTACACTAACCTCTACCTCTACACTCCGGCATCTGATGTTTAGTTCGGCGTAGGTTAGAATGGATCAGGTGATTAGATTCTGCTGGCAATTTGTTGTCTTTGCGGTACGGGGGTGAAGCAATCAAGAGGTGCAATCCGAACAATCCGTTCGAGAAATGTTCGAACGTCATCAGTTATGTGTGTGTGTAAAGTGTTCTTCACTGATGAACAGGAACTTTAGCGACTACATTAACGACCATTTGGCCTTTATTTATGAGGTGGTCGCTGACACACGAGTCCCAGCTGATCGAACCAGTATCGAACACCGCTTATGCTCTTCCTATGTTCGAAACAGTGCTTCAACAAATGCTTCATCTAGGTGTTGCAAATGCAAAATCCTTCCCGCCAACACGACCTAAGGGTGAGAGCAGAGTGACACTGAGTGACAATAGCGTGACAATTGTAAGCATAAATTACATTAGGCTTGTAAACAACACTGCAATATTGTAGAGCTTGTAAACATTACATGTGAGCGCTGTCAAGCGCCCATTACACATGTGGAGCTCAACCACCAGCACTCGACGCCTGTCTTAGAGTGTATTAGTTTCTCGTCACAAGGGAGGTTCCTAGTACCTGTGGTAAACTCTAAACTGACATTAGAGTTTACCTTCATACTTCTGTGTATACTCACGGGAGAGATTACGTGTAGAGTAGTATCCAATGGTGATAAAGTTGCTGGCAGACAAAAGCATCTGTTTCTGACACTTCTTGATGGGACTTAGGGATATTGACCCTATTTCAGGACTGCAGACGATGAGTCACAATCACGTGGGTGATTGTGATGACCAAATCTCACAATCAGAAAGTGAAGAGACAATGACGTTTCGGGTCCGTCCTGGGACCCTTATCAGGTCTTATTTCGGGAATGTTTGCATCTTCAATTGTTATTTTAGATGCCAGATAATCACGTCTCCAAGATAGTACTTACAAATGAACAAATCCACAAGGGCCGTGACGAGGATTCGAACCTGCGTCCGGGAGCATCCCAGACGCTGTCTTAATCGACGTAGGTACGACATGGTGACCAGAGCACCCACTAGAAGGTGAAGGGACGACGACGTTTCGGTCCGTCCTGGACCATTCTCAAGTCGACTTGACTTGAGAATGGTCCAGGACGGACCGAAACGTCGTCGTCCCTTCACCTTCTAGTGTGTGGTCTGATCAATAAAGGTGTGATGAGAGAGCCTTGCGGTGTTCTACTGGTGAATGTTCCCTATTCTGACGACACATCTTCTCTGCTGACCCTCTCCATCCTGTCCTGGTAGAGTTTAATTAAAGAATCCCCCTCTTAATACCATCCGTCTTGACCCTTTCTTATCAACGTCTCATGTGGGACAGGATCAAGAGCCTTCCTGTAGTCAAGATCTATAATGTTGTGATGTCTATCCCAGTGCTTTCTCTTCCAGAAATGTTCAAGTGAAGGAGTGTACTAGAGGGTCTTTCTAGAAGGAACTAGAGGGTCCCTCTAGAAGGAACTAGAGGGTCTTTCTAGAAGGAACTAGAGGGTCCCTCTAGAAGGAACTAGAGGGTCCCTCTAGAAGGAACTAGATGGTCCCTCTAGAAGGAACTAGAGGGTCCCTCTAGAAGGAACTAGAGGGTTCAGTTCCTGAACCGATTATATGCCTCTGTAATCCTTTACACCACCGCCCACGGGATGGGTATGGGGTGCATAATATAGAAATTGAATTGTAAATTGTTGATACATGATCGTCTTGCTGTATATCCACGATGTGAGTCTTTTTATAAGTAATCTCGAACGGGGTTTCCTGATTTTTGCTTCAAGTAAATTTCCGGTATTTAACATTAAACTAACTAGACGTGATTTCGATCCCCTGTGATCTTTCTCACTTGTATAAAACAAGGACAACAAACACAGCTCTCGGGGATTGTGACCCAGTTGCCAGCGATGGTGTTTTATTGTTTGTTAAGAGGTAGAGCGAGGGTCTTGCTTCCTGCAGGTCGGCGTTCAATCCCCGACCGTCCATCAAGTGGTTCGGCACCATTCCTTTCCCCTCGTCC
The DNA here is from genome assembly GCF_040958095.1 of Procambarus clarkii. NCBI lineage: Eukaryota > Metazoa > Arthropoda > Malacostraca > Decapoda > Cambaridae > Procambarus > Procambarus clarkii. Next base: position 6,020,162 of record NC_091209.1, on the reverse strand, counting down.
CATCCCCAATCCTTATCCTAGCCCTTTCCAAGTGCTATATAGTCGTAATGGCTTGGCGCTTCCCCCCCCCCCCCCCCCTGATATTTCTATTCTATTCTATTCTATTCTATTCTTATTACACCCCTTAAAATGCTTCGTTTCAGGACATAAAGTTGTTAAACTTTAAGTTGCCTGTTTGTCTACGTTCTGGTCCCTTAAGTTGTTATTAGTTAACCTCTTCTCTAACTTCCTTTGATACTTCAACTTTCACACAACTTATCAACTTTTTCTTGTCTAAACCCCGAGACATGTTGTTGCTAACAATATAAATTATTTAGACTTGTTTATATGTAAAAGATATCTTGCTAGTTTGATAAAGATGGTTTTTACATCATTTTCCCATCTTTTATGTGTTTATATATATATATATAACTTTCTTATCCAAGATGAACCTTTAATATCCTGTTTTGAATTTTTGAATTTTAGGTCATTATTATTATTCGATATTACAGATTAATATTGAATAGTTATGTTTTTGAGCGATCAAATTCAGATGTTTTATCCATGTTTGAACATTTATAGTTGCTTTAGTTCATACAAATGACAGCATTTACCTAAGAGAAATATTAACATATTTCAATATTAATACATGTAATATATATTTATGTTCTGAATACTCCAGATTTAGATTTATAAGATACATTTATCAGCGATTTAAGAATGGTTACTGTATAATCTATTGTCATGTTCGCCTGCTGTTGGAGTCATGTTAGCTCCCGAGGTAACATGACTTAAACATGACTCCCAGTGTTTAAGGTTGATCAATCGACATGCATGAATTGATCCCTTAGATTGATCGTTTCGAGCATGTGGAAGCCGGGCAGTTTACCCCACACACAATAACCCAGCGAGGTGGCCTCACTTCACAAGCTAGACAGGATCAGTAAACACTTAACCACGCAGCTATCCCGAGTCTCGCTTCTTGCAGGTTGGCGTTCGATCCCCGATGGTTCAAGTGATTGGGGGACCCGTTCTCACATCCCAGCTTCAAACATCTTGAGGGATCTCTTCAAGACACTTGGTTCATATCACTTACAAGTTGTTTTTTTTTTTGAGATATACAAGAGTTGTTACATTCTTGTACAGCCACTAGTACGCGTAGCGTTTCGGGCAGGTCCCTGGAATACGATCCCCTGCCGCGAAGAACCGTTTTTATAACCAAGTACACATTTTACTGTTGCGTTAAACAGAGGCTACAATTAAGGAATTGCGCCCAGTAAATCCTCCCCGGCCAGGATACGAACCCATGACATAGCGCTCGCGGAACGCCAGGCGAGTATCTTACCACTACACCACGGAGACTAAAGTGAAGTGATATATATATAGACATACTGGGTCAGCACTACCTCTGGGTGCTGGCCTCACCTTTGGATGGGTGACCTGTGTAGACTCTGGCGTAAATAAAGTTTTCTTGGCAGGTCCCACTAGTCTTGTGTGGTAGTTTACCTCACGTGTTCCAAATGTCTCCTTCAAGTTGAGACTAAGCCTCTCTGGATCTGGGTTAAGCCTCTCCACCTCTTTAATAAACTTAGCCGGCTTTACGAGTTTGTCGACCCAGCTTTTGGAGTTTGTCTTCCAGTTTATGAAATTATTATATCTCCCGACTCTGGAGTTTGTCTCCCCAGTTCTGGACCTTCTCCCCGACTCTGGCGTTTGTCTCCCCAGTTCTGGACCTTCTCCCCGACTCTGGCGTTTGTCTCCCCAGTTCTGGACCTTCTCCCCGACTCTGGAGTTTGTCTCCCCAGTTCTGGACCTTCTCCCCGACTCTGGCGTTTGTCTCCCCAGTTCTGGACCTTCTCCCCGACTCTGGAGTTTGTCTCCCCAGTTCTGGACCTTCTCCCCGACTCTGGAGTTTGTCTCCCCAGTTCTGGACCTTCTCCCCAGCTTTGGAGTTTGTCTCCAAAGGCTCCAAAGGCTGGCCCAAGTTTATATGTGTGTAGGGAAGGGAGGGGGGGAGAGGAGGACGCGCGTGTGGGCGCGTATGTACACCACTCATCAGCACGTCAGCTAAAGCAACCATCTACCCATCACTGGAGGCGCAGAGAGCAGGCGCAGGTCCGGACCATCACCAACAAAGCCATTGTTGATCTGATTAATAATAAACGATAAATACCCGAGCAGCAGCAGACAACCTGATCAATAGCGCCTCTAATGGTCGTTAACAATCACCAATTAACCACCATCATCCTTATCATTACGTCAACGGAACGCAGCGGGATGCGCAGCCGCTACTCTGACGACCCCCCACTAGCAGTGGCTTCAACACTCTCTCCTGCCAATTCTCACGATCGATTAACGACTCCCATCAGACCCCTTCCCCCCCCCCCCCACCCCCCCCCCCAGGATCGTTAGCAGACTACCCCCCCCCCTCCCCCGTCTATCCTCGTTATCCTTTCATCGGCGCTGTTTGATGCTGTTAAATTTCTGTTCCATCATTCTGACTTTTATTCAACGTTCAAGCTGGCGACGGAGCGAGAAAATGAACCCACAACGAAGCCTTTAGTTGGTTCGTATAGAAGGTGAACGAATCCTGACTAAATCACTCGTAAGATCGCAGTCTTCCGGGAGTTACTGATCTTATATAGTTGAGGCCTTTGTCTCTCTGTATACAGGACGGTGAGTAGACCTGTGTGTGTGAGGCAGCTGGCTATACATGTTGTTCTTGTTATAGATTCAGCTACTCGGAACAAGTTCCAAGTAGCACGGGCTATGGTGAGCCCGTAACTTACCTGGCACAGGAGCGGAGCAAGTAGGACGGGCTATGGCGAGCCCGTAGTGAACCTACCTGGCAAAGAAGCGGTGCTCCCTGACTATACAGCACTCTCAATATCTCGGGGAGTTTTGGGCCAGATATCCACACCATCTGAAGGGTTTTGGGCCGGATATCCACACCATCTGAAGGGTTTTGGGCCGGATATCCACACCATCTGAAGGGTTTTGGGCCGGATATCCACACCATCTGAAGGGTTTTGGGCCGGATATCCTCGCCCTCTCATGGAACGTGGTCACCACTTCCTGTCAATCTTAGATTTTTTTTGCATGGATATTCCTGCGCGGGCCCTAAACCTCTGGCTGGCCCACTGGGCGGGCCCTAAGCCTCTGGCTGGTCCACTGGGCGGGCCCTAAGCCTCTGGCTGGTCCACTGGGCGGGCCCTAAGCCTCTGGCTGGTCCACTGGGCGGGCCCTAAGCCTCTGGCTGGTCCACTGGGCGGGCCCTAAGCCTCTGGCTGGTCCACTGGGCGGGCCCTAAGCCTCTGGTTGGCCCACTGGGCGGGCCTTAAGCCTCTGGTTGGTCCACTGCGAGGGCCCTAAGCCTCTGGCTGGCCCACTGGGCGGGCCTTAAGCCTCTGGTTGGTCCACTGGGCGGGCCCTAAGCCTCTGGTTGGTCCACTGGGCGGGCCCTAAGCCTCTGGTTGGTCCACTGCGAGGGCCCTAAGCCTCTGGTTGGCCCACTGCGCGGGCCTTAAGCCTCTGGTTGGTCCACTGCGAGGGCCCTAAGCCTCTGGCTGGCCCACTGGGCGGGCCTTAAGCCTCTGGTTGGTCCACTGGGCGGGCCCTAAGCCTCTGGTTGGTCCACTGGGCGGGCCCTAAGCCTCTGGTTGGTCCACTGGGCGGGCCCTAAGCCTCTGGTTGGCCCACTGCGCGGGCCTTAAGCCTCTGGTTGGTCCACTGCGAGGGCCCTAAGCCTCTGGCTGGCCCACTGGGCGGGCCTTAAGCCTCTGGTTGGTCCACTGGGCGGGCCCTAAGCCTCTGGCTGGCCCACTGCGCGGGCCTTAAGCCTCTGGTTGGTCCACTGCGAGGGCCCTAAGCCTCTGGCTGGCCCACTGGGCGGGCCTTAAGCCTCTGGTTGGTCCACTGGGCGGGCCCTAAGCCTCTGGTTGGTCCACTGGGCGGGCCCTAAGCCTCTGGTTGGTCCACTGGGCGGGCCCTAAGCCTCTGGTTGGTCCACTGGGCGGGCCTTAAGCCTCTGGTTGGTCCACTGGGCGGGCCCTAAGCCTCTGGCTGGCCCACTGGGCGGGCCTTAAGCCTCTGGTTGGTCCACTGGGCGGGCCCTAAGCCTCTGGTTGGTCCACTGGGCGGGCCCTAAGCCTCTGGTTGGTCCACTGGGCGAGCCCTAAGCCTCTGGTTGGTCCACTGGGCGGGCCCTAAGCCTCTGGCTGGCCCACTGGGCGGGCCCTAAGCCTCTGGCTGGCAAACTGGGCGGGCCCTAAGCCTCTGGCTGGCCCCCTGGGCGGGCCCTAAGCCTCTGGCTGGCTACTGGGCGGGCCCTAAACCTCTGGCTGGCCCACTGGGCCGGCCCTAAGCCTCTGGTTGGCCCATTGGGCGGGCCCTAAGCCTCTGGCTGGCCCACTGGGCGGGCCCTAAGCCTCTGGCTGGCCCACTGGGCCGGCCCTAAGCCTCTGGCTGGCCCACTGGGCGGGCCCTAAGCCTCTGGCTGGCCCACTGGGCGGGCCCTAAGCCTCTGGTTGGCCCACTGAGCGGGCCCTAAGCCTCTGGCTGGCCCACTAAGTGTTGCTTGTTTCTGTTTTACTTGGGCGGAGTATGAGTATTTATGACTCGTATGGTCGCTTCAGTAAGATTTGGCCATGTGTGTTTAACAACTTCTTCTGCTCTGTTGAATCTAAGTTGAAATCTTAATGGGTTTGTAACTGTGCACTGTGTTAGACAATGTTCCAGTGGCCTGTTGTGGTTGTAACTGTGCACTGTGTTAGACAATGTTCCAGTGGTCTGCCGGGCATTTCAATCTTAGATGAAGAGTTGACTTCTCAAGTCACCTGAGGATAGTTGAATTGACGTCCTCGACCCATAATGGCGACCACATCACTTTTCTATCTCCACTTTCGTCCAGCATCCCCATCTACTCCACACCTGGTCACACTCACACACACCTGGTCACACTCACACACACCTGGCCACACTCACACACACCTGGCCACACTCACACACACCTGGTCACACTCACACACACCTGACCACACTCACACACACCTGACCACACTCACACACACCTGACCACACTCACACACACCTGACCACACTCACACACACCTGGTCACACTCACACACACCTGACCACACTCACACACACCTGACCACACTCACACACACCTGGCCACACTCACACACACCTGGTCACACACACACACCTGGCCACACTCACACACACCTGGCCACACACGCGACTCATCTGTTGACAAATTTACATTTTCAATGATAAGAGTCTGAGAATCTATTGTAAAAATATGTTCATTCCGTCATTTTGTTCACTACTGAACATTGAGAGTGGTTCCCCCTCTCGTCATCTCCGCTTCACGAAGGGTTCTGTATCATAGTTAACTTGATGAAGTCTCCTGCATCTTATAGCATCATCATATGGTAAGCTCTTCCCAAAATTTCAACAGAGAAATGCTAGTTTATCGTATAGTTAAAACATAAGGAAGATTGAGTATTATAATGTTAGGACGTGAGAAACTGGCCATTTTAAAGTTACATGACACTGGACATTTTCAAATTACAAGCTGGGGAAGACTGGTAAGGATTAGTTTACAATGAGAGGCGGAACATTGTACAGGTTCCTCTTGGGAGACCTGTCCGTGTGACGGGTAAAACAAAAGAAGGATTAGACACCACGGATGATTGGGGAGCTTATCGCGCGCACATGAATAAGATTCTAAACCCAAAATCCCATCATTAAAAGATATACGCCATGTAGAGCGTCTGGCTAGGATAGTGTTGCAAGGGTGAGGGTGAGGGAGAGGGAGAGGGAGAGGGAGAGAGAGAGAGAGAGAGAGAGAGAGAGAGAGAGAGAGAGAGAGAGAGAGAGAGAGAGAGAGAGAGAGAGAGAGAGACAGAGACAGAGAGAGAGAGAGAGAGAGAGAGAGAG
>NC_091209.1:5998553-6013739 GCF_040958095.1 Procambarus clarkii | reverse complement strand
TGCCTACTCTATCAATTAGTTTTTAAAGTGACCAATTCCAATGTTTCTAGTTGTGCGGGTTTAATTTTTAACACGGACAGACGGTCTGTCTCGAGGTTTTTTATTATTTTAGATTGGTCGGTCGCAGCTGTATAACTCTCGTACTATTTACTGCTAGGTAAACAGGGCCATCAGGGTGAAAGAAACACTTCCCATTTGTTTCTGCCATCACCGGGGATCCATCCCAGTTCCCTAGGATAGTCGCGAGCGCTGTCCACTAAAGTGTCTGGCACCGTGTGAATGGGTAGTGGGAGGGAATTTGAAAATGTTAGTAATATTGGTTCCTTCCTCCAGGTTGCCCAACACACTTCTTTCTCCTCGATGAAAGCTCGAAGTGAAAAAGACGCTGCAAATTATCACCAAGGTGCCCAGAGGCGCGAAGGAGCATTCTTCAGGAAAGGTGTGTGGAAATAGTTAAGAATCTAATTGTAAAGTCGACTGTAATACTTAACATAGTTGCTGGAGCTTTTGTATTGTGAACGTTTTGGCTTGTCTGAGTTAAGCGCAGATCTCCTTTAACTAAAGAACCATGTTGACATAATCGAAGCGACTGGATTTTTTTTTAATCGGTGAGATAAGGGACTGCCATCAAGATATTTCTAATGCCTCATGTGATCATACCATGACTAATTCCATCAAATAAGAGCGAGTGACATTTTCTTTCCTGAGGAAAGAACGCAAATTCACTTAAAATGTGTTAGGCTCTGCTCTGTACCCTGGTGGACCTCAACTTTTATAACCACTAAGTGAGCTCAACAGGTACCCTTGTGGCAGAGGTTTGTTATTGGCAACTGTGATTGTTTCACCGGAGCTGTGAGTAGGACGACCTACGTGAAGAATATTTTCTAGTGTTATAATTTCATGGCATAACACTAGGCTATGTTATCAAAGCCTCTTAATACATGCACGGCCCTAGGCAGTGCATGTATTAAGGAGTACTGTTAAGGTTTGAAAGTATAACCTGCATATCTCTATAGGCAGAATATTACTTATTTTTTGTTTGTGATAATTTTATCGTCAGTTCGTGGGGTGAATCACTTCATTTAAATTATTACACAAAATAATTGACTGATACACAGGCTTCTGTACCAAATGGCAAGATATATAGTTAAATTAGTCTGCCTGCTAGAGATTTTGTTCCTTAAGTGGTACAAATAGGTTTTCTCAACTAGTTCAAGTATAGACTGCTATTTGCGTAGTTGGCTCGTCTTGGACTCCAGGAAGACATCTCCTGTGGTCAGCCTTGCTGTGGCTGCTGGACCATCTCTGGCTATTGTTGTAAAGCCCTCGGCTTTCCGTCGGTCTTGAACGCCTTGATGGTAGTCACATTCGCCTTGACCTTCGGGTGAGCAAGATTTAGATGGTGTTGTACCATCACCTGCCGGAGGTGGACCTTTACCACCGTCTCATTGCTTTTAATGAGCAGAATTAACGTTTTATTGGTCCTGCTCGGTTGCCCGAGCAAGGGTTTGCTCGTGTTAAATCATTAAATTATGATTATCATAATGGTTAAATTATGGTTAATCCAGCTTTCATATCACTTGCTTATATGGCAACCAATCCTGACTAGACTCGGTGGCTGCCGACCCCGAAGTCCTTCATAAACGTTTAGCATAGTGCATTAAAGGTTTTCATATATATAAATTAGTTTCGGCTACGACCTATAGTTACATAACTATAATTCTTTGTATAATTAGGCAAATGGATTTCATAATTTTTGGAAAGTTTTTCATTTGAAGTACACGAGCGAAGCATTTATGGAGTAGATTTGAACAGAGGTTCTGTAGAGGACAGTTTGAGATGAGCTAGAATATCAGTCGTGAGTAAACATAATTCACAAAGTTTGTTGGATTAATAAACCTTTGACCTTTGATGACGCCGGTGTGATAATTTGGAGAAAAGGCTAAACATTCATTCTGAGGCTTGAACTCTCCTCACAGCACCTTTTTTTCTTTTAAACTGCTCGAAGCGTGTAACTATTAATGCCCCTCAGTGTATTGACTAAAAAGTTTTAAACACAATCCTGAACACCTAACCTGCCATCTACCAAACTATACGCAATCCCAATAAAATACTTTGAATGCATAGAATGATAAAATTGCTCGATGCATCTTGGAGTCTACTGCAGCTTGACAGTAATGCTGGTGGATGGTTTGCCACATGTTGCCTAGACTAGCAGGCTGGTTTGTGGGGCCCCTGATTACCTGTCGATGATTGAGCATCAACGCCCCCTCCGTTGTTTCCTTGTGGTGAGGGAGCTCGCGTACACCTCTCGGGTACCAGCGAGGGTTGCTCCCGCCTCCTTTCCTATCCCTCTTAGAGTTGTACGTGCAAAAGAAAACATGGGGGGGGTCTTGTGACCACCGGCTGAGGGGTCGCCCGTGAGTGGCTTCCCAAAGTGGATGGCTGGGTTTTCAGGCTGGGGCGAAAGGGAGAATGAGGACTTTGCACCAGTGTAGGAGAATGGACGAAGCAGGAGGACTCTTAAAAAGAGAGAGCACTGCTGTGGACGGCGCACCCCTTCTGTGCTCGGCCTCCCTGGCTACCCTGGTAGCTGTTATCCCTTGTTTCCAGGTCCCAGACGTTTTAAAATGCATGATATATGGATACTGATACCTCTTACCAGGCTCATATGGTGGGCGACCAAGGGCCCCCCCCCCACCCCAGGTCTGTAATGGAAGACTGGACTCTGTAGCCACCGCTACATTGGGCCCAGACCGGTTTAATCAACCCCCCCCCCCCCCCCACTCCTCCTCCCTTCCCTCTGTGGTAGGGTAGAGTCCAAATCCCCCCAGTGGTGACCATCGTCCCCTAGGTTGACCATCGTCCCCAGTCTCAAATTGTGACTACTGAGCCTTTTACCCCCCCCCCCCCTCCTCCTCCTCCTCTCCTGGGGGTTCTCAACGCCGTCCCCCGCACAGCCGCAATCGCACGATCCCTTCCCGTACTATTACGTACCACGCCTTGTTTGGTCATGCTACACGGCTAAATACTTTGATCTCTACCATGTGGATTCTACTCCTGATTTCTCCCTCCATAAAACCCCCTTGATTCGGTAGATGCCTTGCTTTAACCCCACCCGTTTCAGTATACGTATCGTCGCTACTCCTTCTAAGGATGCAGCTACCCATTTAGCTGCACTGTCCTGCATTGGGAAGACCTCTGTTTAGGTCTCCAAAAACGCTTGGTTAATGTCAGTGTTGGTACTTCTCCTCTGCACAATGTTGCGACTAGTGTTAGGGACCTAAAAGACTGACCCGAGGATATTGAACATATCCTCGTAGCTCCAGGCCATTCTGTCCTCAAGGTGGATACGCTCTCTACCCCCTCGTGGTCGTCGCCCTAAACCCCTTAGAGTTGTGTAAATTGCCTTTTGATAGGACCCTTCTGCCCTCTAATTCTTGCTGGTGCCAGATGCTCTGAGAGTTCATTCCCTGTCCTAGACTTTGCAATAAGTGCTGGAAGTTCAGGCACGGTGTCTTAAAATGTATAGTGAATATATACCCCATATGTGGGGACGATGATGACACGAAGTTCTCCCAGGCTCGCTGCCTGAATTGCAGTGAGGCCCACCCTACCTTCTCCCGCTCGAGTATGCACTATTATCTTGAAGCCGTCCTCAACTTAAAACACCGGGATTGTCTCACTTTTCCTGAAGCAAGACGCAAAGTTCGCCATCTTGGCCCTTTCGCTGGCATATCCTATGCTTGCGTGTTGCGTTCTACCTCTCCTCGTTCTTCCCACCCTAGTCAGTCTCAACCGTTTGCAGGTCTTGGACCCGGACATGGCCACCGGCGCCTCCACTGTTCCTTTTTGTCCCTAAAGAGCCCCCCTTCTGGTTCTCCATCTGAAGTTTTCCCCCCTTTCCTACCCAGTCTGCCATGTTTTCTATCCCTTCTTTCCCAGATCCTTCTTCCCATCCATCTCCCCCCCCCCCCCCCCCCCCCCGCCTCTTGGCCCTCTACGCCGCCTGTCTATTCAGGCTGATGTCCATCACACTCCAGCAATCTTTTAACTCTCGTTCATCTTCTGTTAAGACAGTTGTCTGTCTCCCAGTACGTTGTTGCTGGAACACCTGTCCTCGAGTCAGAAGTGAAAGCCTGGCTCATCTCCTTCCTCCTCCACTAGCGGGTAAGAAGGCATCGCATTCTTCCTCCTCTCCGCCTCCACCTCTTGACACTCTCGCTCCATCCCATTCCATATTTGGTGATCGGGCCCCTGTCCCAGCTATGGAACCCCTGATTCTCTATGTTGCTGCCCTTGTTGAGGTGCATTCCCCGTTTTTTGCCCCCCCCCCCCCCCTCCTGTTTTCCTTGACTGCCCCTCACGGTTGTTTTCTCCTCGGACCCTGCTCGTCTGACTCTGGTCAGTCCTCCTGCTCTTCTCTCCATCCGTATTTGGTTTACCCATGCCCCCTAACTCTGACTTCGCTGATCCTGCGCTTCTTTAACATGCTGTGTTCCTTTTTCATCTTTGTTTCTTCATTGTTTTCTGTTACTGTCCTTTCTCTTCTTGTCGCCGTCTATTCTTCAATGGAATATTCGTGGATATTAGGCCAATTTCAATGAACTCCTAATTTCAGTTTTTGCCCCCTTTGTATCAGTCTCCAGGAGCCGATGCTTGGTGCTCGTCCTGGTCGCTTGTGGCTATTCCTTTCTCTACCCACTTCCCCCAGCTATTGCTGGGGCCCGTGCCTCTTCTGCTCTCTTGATTCAATCTGATGATCCCTTCGTACCCCTACTTTTTCCGATGCCTCTCCAATGTTCTGCTGCACGTGTCATTGTGCCTATATGGTACACAGTTAGCTCCCTTTATCTCCCCAATGGCCTGCTTTCTCTTCCCTATCTTAAATACCTTCTGGACTCCTTGCCGAAGCCTGTGCTCCTGCTGGGTGATTCCAATTGTCGACATACCCTCTGGGGTGATGCTCTGACAAACACCCGGGGTTGCCTTCTTGAACCGTTCATTCTCATTTCTTCCCTGTTTTCTGAATTCTGATGAGCCCGTTCATTTGGTTTCAGACTCGCACCCTTTCCTGTCTTCATCTTTCTCTACTCGTCTCTATACTTGGATTTCACGTGGGGGGTTTTATGACCTCCATGGCAGTGACCATTTCTCCATCCTTGTTGCCTTTTTCTCTTCACCTTCCTTTCCCTTCCTAAGTGGCAGTTTGCCAAGGCAGACTGGAACCTATTTACCCTCCGTGCTACTCTCTCTGACCTCCATTCTGCTTCTCCCTTGCACCATATTTTTTTATAACGCCTTCTTCGACGCAGCCCTCGGCTCTATTCCTCGCTCTTCCGCTCGGTGACCACGGAAGTGCGTTCCTTGGTGGAATGTGGACTGCCTCGAGCTGTCCTCTGGAAGAGAGACCGCCGCTGGCAGACGGCCCATTCTCGTCTTTTGTTTCAGGAGGCGAGTGCAATAGCCTATAGTGCCATCCGTACAGGTAAGCTAGAGTGTTGGATGTCTTGTTTCCACCATTACGTCCGAAACTCCTTTGTTATTAATATGGAAATGTATCGGCATGATAGCGAATAAGTTCGTTCCTGATGTCTCGCCGGTCCTTCACCTCCGTTGTGCTCTTGTGGTGGTCCCGTTGTACGTCGCGACCGAACTGGGTTTTCACTTTTCTTCAGTTAGCTCTGGTTCTCGTCTTCCTTAATCTTTCCTTCTTCGTAAACCTGTCTTTGAAACTCCTTTAGATTTCTGCACTTCTCAGACTTCCCTATAACGAGCCCTTCCTGTGTCTCTCTGTCTGTGTCTGTGTTTGTCTCTGTCTGTGTATTACCTAGTTGTTTGCAAGGGTTGAGCTTTGCTCTTTCGGCCCGCCTCTAAACTGTCAATCAACTGTTTACTATTTTTCTCCATACGCCACAGGTACCTATTTACTGCTAGGTAACAGGGGCATTCAGGGTGAAGGAAACTTTGCTCATTTGTTTCTGCCTCGTGCGGGAATCGAACCCGCGCCACAGAATGAAGAGTCCTGCGCGCTATCCACCAGGCTAAGAGGGGCCCCCCCCCTGGTGGGTGTGTGTGTGTGTGTGTGTGTGTGTGTGTGCGCGCGTGTGCATACGTGTGTGTGTGTACGTGTGTGTGTACGTGTACGCATGCACGCACGCGCTTCAGTCTTCCATAGCCCTGTGCAGTTCTACTGCTGCGGGCTCGGATGGCAATTATGAAATGCTTTGCAATGTCCCTCCGTGCTCGTCTCTGTTTTTACTTGGAGTCTGTATAATCGGGTCTCGGAGTCGTCGTCAGTCCCTGAGGACTAGCTCGATGCCGTTGTCCTCCCTATTCGGAAAAAGGATCTCTTGGGACATCCCCTAAAGACTTCCGCCATATTGCCCTCTCGTGTTCCCTGCAAACTCTTTAAACGTATTTCTAACGTTAGTTTGATGTGATTCTTAGAACACTATCACCACCTCTCTTCTCAATTTGGTTTTCGCAAGTGCCACAGTACAACAGATGTCCTTGTGAACTTGGAGGTCTATTAGCACTGCTTTTGCTGCAAAGACCTCCGTTGTTGCCGTCCTTTTTGACCTGGAGAAGTATTAAGACACCATCCGGAGATATCATGTTCTGTTCCTACTTCATTCTTTTTCGCCTTCGTGGTAATCTCCCTTTTTCTCAAAAGCTTTCTCTCTCGTCGTTCCTTTCAGGTGAGGCTTGGTACCGCTCTCTGCCTCTTTCCAGCAATAAGAGGATGTGCCCGAAGGTAGCGTTATGAGCACTTCTTTTTTCTGATTGCCCTCAATGGTCTTTCCTCGCTTCCTTCTGGCGTCTTCTCTATGTCGAAGATCTTGCCCTTTGCTGTCGGTGTGATGATTCGCCTCTCCAACGGCGGCTTCAACTTGAGATTGATGCCGTATCGTCTTGGGGCCACCGATCATGGGTTCATGTTCTCTACATATAAGACTTGTGCTATGACACTTACTCGGAGGGATGTCGTTCTTCATCCCTCTTTGTCGATTAATGGTGTTTCCCTTGTGGGCAAGGATTCCGCAAAGCTTTTGGGGTTAATCTTTCACACTCGTTTGTCTTGGTCGCCCCATATCTAATGCCTCAGAGTTGAATTCTCTAAAGGCCCTTACACTCCTTCATGTATTGTCCCATACTTCATGAGGAGCAAATAGGCGCATTTTCCTCACTTTACATTCCTTTCCCGTCCTGTCTAAACTCTTATGGTTGCTTTGCGTACTCGTCAGCTTCTCCTCCTACTCATCGTCGTCTTGATGCTTTCCACCATACTCGGTTGCGCCTCAGCTCTGGTGCCTTTCATTCGACTCCCACCCTCAGCTTGCATGTTGACACTGGCTTCCTATCTCTCCAGGACTGCCGTAATCGCAACTGTCTGATAAAGTATATACTGGTAAAGATATACGATAAAGTATAAACTGTAGTTACTAGTGGCTTTAATTATTCGGGTATGGATTCTCTTGCGCAGTCCTTGCAACATCCTTCCTCTCGCTTCGGCCATGCTTTAACTTTTACCCCTCCTGTGGTTCCTGTTCCTCTTCCCCACCTTCCTCTTTGTCCAGTTATCTCGCTTACAGGATTCTTTTTACAGTTCGTCTTGGTAATATTTCTCCTTGTGTTCCTTTCTAGCCCCTGTGGAGTCCCCCCCCCCCCTTCGGAAGTTTTGTTCACCCTTGACTCGCATCACTAAAGCTTTTACCCCTCCTATGATTCTGAAACGCCTTTTCCTTGAGCACTTTTCACATTCCTGCTCAGTTTCCAGCTTCACCGATGGGTCTAAGTCTGCGGACGGTGTAGGCTACCGTTTTCCTGACTGCACGTTTGTGTCCACTACCTCCGGAGACTAGAATCGTCTCGGCAGAACTTTATGCTATTCTCTCTGCACTTCGTCTCCTGCTTTCTCGTTCTCAATCTTCCTTTGTAGTTTTCGTTGACGCGTAGTGTCCACATGGAACTCGGGTCCTCTAATCTAGTACATCCAGTGGTCGTTGAGAATTAGCATTTGATGTTTTTTCCAGTAAATTTCAGTCTGAGTTTTGCCGAGTTCCCAGCCATTTTGGGGTCTTTCAATGAGCATGCAGATGCTGCTGCTAGGGAAGCTGTCCGCTCTTGTCCCATCTCCCATAAAGGTATTCCTTGGGTAGACTTTCCCAGTTAATCATTCCTCCATCCTTACCCATTGGCGGGATTCTTGGTATTCTGTTACTGGTAACATACTGCGTACTCTTAAGAGCAGTGTTTTCTCGTGGCCGTCGTCCTACCACCGTAACCAGCGATGGGAAACGGCTCTGGCGAGGTTGCGTTTTGGTCATACACACTTGACTCGATCACTTAATGGAGCACAGCCCTGCTCTTTATTGTCCAAACCCTCCGTGGTGCCTCCTTGCTGTGGTGAGAGGCTCGCGTACACCTCCCAGGGACAGGTGTGGGTTGCCTGTGCCCCCTCTCCTGCCCCCCATTTGGGTGGTGTACGTGGTGAAGGGCACCATGTAGGGGCCTTGTGAGCCATCGGACCACCCGCTGGAGGGGCCGCCTGTGAGAGGCCGCCCTGAGTGAATGGTTGGGTGTCCAGGCTAGGGCGAAAGGGGGACTGGGGTCTTGGCACCAGTGTGGGAGAATGAACGAAGTAATAGGACTCCCCTGTTGAAAAGTGGGAGCACCGCTGGGGACGACACACCCTTCCTGCACTGGCCTGTGGTCGGCCTCCCTGGCTGCCCTGGTAGGTGGTATCCCTTGGTTCTGGGTCCCATCCCTTATATATTGGTTTGCTGTATGGATGACGACTTCACTACTATTAACCAGGCTCATAGGGTGGGCGACCAGGCCCCCCGAGTCGGACCGTCCTGGAAGACTGGGATCTGTAGCCTCCGCTATAGGGCCCGGTTTAGGCCCAGACCGGACTCTTCCCCCCTGCTCTCCTCCCTCCTCTGGTTGGGTCGATCCCCAACCCTGCTGCGGTGACAGTCTCGTCCCCTTGCACGGCTCCTACTCTTCTTGTGACTACTGCACCTCTCGACCCGTCTCTCTCTACAGGTTCGCATCGCCGTCCCCGCCACGGCTGCTCTCGTATGCTCCCTTCCCATCCTACTTCGCTCCATGCTGTGTTTGGTCCTGCTACACGGGCGAAGTACTTTGATCTCCAACCTTTGGATTAAACTACTACTAAAGATTTTTCTTCATAGGCATCTTATCGATTCCGTGGATGCCTCAATCGCCTTAAACCCCACTCGTCTTGGTACCCGTGTCGTTGCTGCTCCTTCTCAGGATGCGGATACTTGCTTGGCCGCCTTATCCTTCCTTGGCGAAACCACTGTTCGGATCTCGAAGAACGCTTGGTTGAATGCCAGTGTTGGCACTGTTCTCTTCCCGCACCATGTTGCGACCGGTGTTAGGGATCTCAAGGACTGCCACGAGGATATCAAGCATATCCTCGAGGCCCAGTGTCATTCTGTCTTCCAGGTGGATACATTTACTCATCACCCTCGTGGTCATCGCCGTCTGCCCCTTCGGGTTGTGAAGGTTACCTTTTGATGGTAGGACCCTTCCATCCTCTGTCATTCTTGCTGGTGCCAGGTGCTCCATTCAGGAGTATATTCCATCTCCTTGGCTCTGCAGTAAGTGCTGGAAGCTTGGGCATGGTACCCTCAAATGGTCTAGTCCTGTCTCTGTCCCCTGTGTGGAAGCGAGGGTCACTCTAAGTTGGAGTGCACTTCTCCCCAGGCTCGCTGCCTGAATTGCGGTGAGGCCCACCCTACCTTGCTGCGGTGACCTCGGGGGGCCTCGTAGCCTGGTGAATAGCGCGCAGGACTCGTAATCCTGTGGCGCGGGTTCGATTCCCGCACGAGGCAGAAACAAATGGGCAAAGTTTCTTTCACCCTGAATGCCCCTGTTACCTAGCAGTAAATAGGTACCTGGGAGTTAGTCAGCTGTTACGGGCTGCTTCCTGGGGGTGGAGGCCTGGTCGAGGACCGGGCCGCGGGGACACTAAAAAGCCCCGAAATCATCAAGATAACCTAAAGATAACCTTCTCCTTTGCGTGTCTTCATTACAAACTTGAGGTGGCTGTCCTCAGCTTGAAGCACCGGGACCATTTGTCTTTTCCTGAGGCTCGGCGCAAAGTTCATCGTCTCCCTCTTTCGCTGGTGTCTCCTATGCTCGCATGGTGCGCTCTTCCTCTTCTCGTCCTTCCCGCCTTCCTCAGTCTCGCAACCGTTTCCGAGCCTTAGACCCAGACACGCCCACCTCCCTTGTTTCCCTCCATTCTGTCCCGAAGGGTCCCCCCCTCCGTTCTGTCCCGAAGGGTTCCCCTCCTGGTTCTGTCTAGGGCTCCCCTTCTTTCTACCCAGTCTGTCACGTCTCCTGTGTCTTCTATTTTCTCTCCCCTCTAGTCCTCCTTCCCGTCCTTCTCCTCTCTTGGCTCTCCACGCCGCCTGACTGTGTGGGCCGACGTCCATCGCTCTGTCTCTTCTCTTATCGAGACGGTGGAGTCTGTTGCCCAATACGTTGCTGCTGGGACACCTGTATCTTTGAGTCAGAAGCGGAAACCTGGCTCCTCTCCTTCCTCCCCTGTCGGTAAGAAAGCTTTGCTTTCTTCTTCACCCCCTATCTCTGATTCTATCGTTCCTTCCCCTCCCACTTCGGTGGAGGAGCCCCCTGTTCCTACTGTGGGGCTTTCTTTAGACCCCGGTTCCATCTTGGTTACTGCCCTTGCTGAAGTGTGCTCCCTTCTTTCTGCCTCCCCCCCCCCCCTTTCCTTCTCCTCCAGACCCTGCTCGTCCACCTCTGGTCCGTCCTCCTGCTTCTTTCATCCTTCTTTACTCGGTTTACCCATGCCATCTAACCCTGACTTCGCTGACCCTGAGCCAGACTGTTTTTTTAGCGTGCTGTGTTTCTTCTTCACCTTTTCCTTCTTTCTCTGTTGCTCTCCCTCTCTCTTTGCTGATGTCTTTTCTTCAATGGACCATCTGTGGATTTTACGCCCAATTTCCTTGACCTCCAACTTCTCATTTCACAGTTTTCGCCCCTTTGTCTCCAGGAGCAGATGCTTGGTGCTCGTCCTGGTCGCTTCCGTGGCTATTCTTTTCTCTCCCCTCCCCCAGCGACAGCTAGGGCCATAATTTTTCAGCTCTTGATTCGCTCATTTATCCCCTTTTTTTCCTCGCCTCTCCACTGTTCTGCTGCCCATGTCTTTGTGGTTTGTTCCATTTATTTCCCCCCCCCCCCCCCCCCACACTGTCCCACTTTCTCTTACTGATCTTAAACAACACCTAGACTCCTTGCCGGAGCCTGTGCTCCTGCTGGGTGATTTCAATTGTCATGCCCTTTGGGGTGATGTGCTGACAAAACACCAGGTTCGAGGAGGCAACCCCTTCATCCTCTCTTCTTCCCTGTCCCCTCTTAATTCTGGTGAGCCCACTCATTTGGACTCTCGGACTCGCTCCCTTTCTTTTCTCGATCTTTTTGTGCTCGTCATCCGTTTCCTTAGATTTCGGGTGGTGGGTCCTTGATGACCTCCATGGCAGTGGACCATTTTCCTATCCTTGTCACTTTTATCTTTTCGCCCTCCTCTCTCCTTCCCTAAGTGGCGGTTTGCAGAGGCTGTCTGGCGCCTCATTACTCTCCGTGCTACCATTTCCGACCTCTCCGTTCTGCCTCTCCCTTGCGCCCTCCTTCTTTTTCATGCCATTGTCTTGGACGCTGCCCTCCACTCTATTCCTCGCTCTTCCTCTCGGGGAACGCGGAAGTGCGTTCCCTGGTGGAGTATGGGACTGTGCTCGGGCTGTCCGCTGTAAGCGTGCAGCCTGGAAGAGACATCGCCGCTGCCAGACGGTTGAGTCTTTTCTTTTGTTTCGGAAGGCGAGTGCGGTGGCCCGTAGGACCATCTGTGTGGCTAAACGTACTTGCTGCGAGTCGTATGTCTCCTCCGTCACGTCCGAAACTCCTCTTCCACTGGTCTGGAAGCGTATCTGCGAGATTGCGGGTAAGTTCGTTCCCGATGTCTCACTGGTCCTTCACCTCCATGGTGATCTTGTGGTGGACCCGTTGTGGGTTGCGACCAAACTGGGTTCCCATTTCTCCTCTGTTAGTTCTGGTTTCTCATCTACCCCAATCCTTCCTTCGTAAGCCTCTCCTTGAATCTCTTCCTTTAAATTTGTGTACTTATCTTCACCTTCCCTATAACGATACCTTCTCTCTATGAACTTCAATCTGCCCTAGCCCTTTGTGATTCTTCGGCAGCGGGCTCCAATGGCATTCGTTATGAAATGCTTCGCCATCGCCCTCCATGCACGTCTCGGTATTTACCGAGTCTGTACAATCGGGTCTGGGAGTTGTCGTAAGTCCCTGAAGACTGGTTCAATGCTGTTGTCCTCCCTGTTCGGAAACCAGGGGTCTCTCGGGTCATCCCCCTAGGACCTCCGCCCTATTGCCCTCACAAGGTGTCTGCAAGCTCTTTGAACGTATGGTTAACGTTCGTTTGATGTGGTTCTTAGAACACTATCGCCATCTCTCCCCTTCTCAATTTGGTTTTCCCAAGTGCTGCAGCACAACGGATGTCCTGGTGAACTTGGTCTATATTTGTAATGCTTTTGCAGCGAAGACCTCCGTTGTTGCCGTCCTTTTTGACCTGGAAGAGGCTTACGACACTACCTGGCGGTATCGTATTCTGTCTCAACTTCATTCTTTTGGCCATTGTGGGAAACCTCCCTCTCTTCCTCCAGAGCTTCCTCTCTTCGTTCCTTTCGTGTGCGGCTTGGTACTGCTCTCTCTGCCCCATTTCAGCAGTACGAGGGTGCACCCCAGAGTAGTGTTCTGAGCACTACTCTTTTTATAGTTGCCCTCAACGGTCTTCTTTCCTCTTCCTTCTGGCGTCTTCTCTGCTCTCTGTTGATGATCTTACCCTTTGCTGTCGGTGATGATTCAAGTCTCCTTCAACAGCGGCTTCAACTTGCGATTGATGCCGTGTCGTCTTGGGCCACCGATCATGGCTTAAAGTTCTCTGCGTCTAAGACTTGTGCTATGACTTTTACTCGGAAGTATGTCGTTCTTCGTCCCTCTTTGTCGCTTTATGGTCATCCCATTGTGTACAGGGATTCCGCAAAGCTTTTGGGGTTAGTCTTTGACACTCGTTTGTCTTGGTCAGCCCATATCTCTTACCTCCAAGTTGAATGCTCTTAGGCCCTTAACCTCCTTAAGGTTTTGTCCCATACTTCTTTGGGAGCGGATAGGCGCATGCTCCTCTATTTGCACTCCTCTCGTCCTGTCTAAACTCGATTATGGTTGCCCTGCATACTCTTCTGCTTCTTCTCCTAGTCTTCGCAGTCTTGATGCTTTGCACCGTACTGGGTTGTCTCTCGGCTCTGGTGCCTTTCGTTAGACTCCCGCCCTCGGTTTGTATGTTGACACTGGCTTTCTCTCTTCAGGACCGCCGTGATCGCTACTGTCTTCGCTATCTTGCGCGGTCCTTCCAACAGCCTACCTCTCGCCTCTGTTGTGCATTGACTTTTCCTCCTCCTGTAGTTCCTGTTCCTCTTCATCGTCTCCCACTTTGTCTGGTTATCTCGCTTATGGGATTCTTTCTGTTCATATTTGTAATGTTTCTCCTCGTATTGTTCCTTCCCTACCTCCGTGGAGAGTCTCCCTTCCCATTTTTTGTATGTCCTTGACTTGTATTCATAAAGCCTTTACCCTCCTACAATTCTAAAAAGCCTCTTCCTTGAACACTTTTCTTCGCACTCCCACTCTATTTCCATCTTCACCGATGGGTCTAAGTCTGCGGACGATGTGGGCTATTATGTTTTTCCTGACTGTACTTTTGTCTCCTCCCTTCAGAGGCTAGTGTCTTTACGGCAGAACTTTAAACTATTCTCTCTGCTCTTCGGCTCTTGCTTTCTCATTCTCATTCCTCCTTTGTGGATGTAGTACTCTCGTAGTGCCCTCATGGCTCTAGGGTCCTTTAATCCTGTACATCCGGTGGTCATCGAGATTCAACATTGGCTGTTTCTTATTTCTAGTAAATTTAAATCGGTAGAGTTTTGCTGGGTTCCCAGGCATATTGGCGTTTCTTTCAATGAACGTGCGGATGCTGCTGCTGAGGAAGCTATCCGTTCTTGTCCCATCTCCCGTAAAGGTATTCCTTGTTCAGACTTTTATCCTGTTATTCATTCCTCCATACTTGCCCATTGGCAGGGTTGTTGGTCCTCTGTGGTTAGTAACAAGCTGCGTACTCTCAAACGTAGTGTCCCCATGGCCTTTCTCCTACCACCGTAACCGGCGGTGGGAAATTGCCTTGGCACGGCTGCGGTTGGCCATACTCGCTTAACCCACGGTCACTTAATGGAGCGCTGCCCTGGTCCTTATTGTCTAAATTGCGTTGTCCCTCTTACAGTTGTGCATATCCTTGTTGAATGTCCTGATTTCCAGGACGAGCGTGTCTTGCTTTTCAACCGTCCTTCAGTCGCTTGTCTCTCGATAGAATTCTTGGTGAATTGGATGCTTTTGATATTGTTCGCCTTGTGTGCTTGTTCTCGTGTTGGCATTCTTAGTGATATTTGGCGCCCTCTGATTATTCTGCACATTTGATGTTGCTACATAGCCTTCCGGGTTTGGTGCTTTGTTTTGACAATTGCTTACTTTTCTCAGGTGAAATTGGAGACTGGAAGAACCACTTTTCGCCAGAGCTCGAGCAAGAGATGAATCGGTGGATCGAGAAGAATCTTGGAAACATTATTTTCAAAAGAAACTCTAGTGTCTCTGCACATGGCACCAAAACACTTGTTTAATGGTTGTTTTAATGGCTGATAATCTGATTACAGGTACATGTTGAATAGTTTAAAAGTTTCTAATGCCTTCAATAACTTTTAATATACAAATGGTAGGTGTAATGAGCTTTGTACAGTAAAAATAATTTACTGAGATTGAGCAACTGAACCCTGGTGCTCTTATAATTCGGTTCAGTAATAGTTATCATAATTCCATTGCTCTAACATGCATTTGAATACTTAAATTGGATTCAACAGAGCAAACCTATTTCTAGAGTAGAGCTTTCAAATAAGTGTTAGGCATTAAACTACATTGCTATTAAAGTTTTAAACGCTTGTGAGAATAGTTTCACGTTTAACAAACTCCATTTTTGTGATGTTTTTCTCTGGCTGATGCCGTGATTCCTGC
>NC_091209.1:5931053-5993553 GCF_040958095.1 Procambarus clarkii | reverse complement strand
GTTCATAAATGGCCTCCTCACGGAGTCAAATGCAGTATTTGGAGCTTTCACAGAAACCCATGCAGGGGAATTGTTGGACAGTGAGATCTGGATTCCTGGATATAACCTATACAGGTGTGATAGGAAAATTAGGTCACATGGAGGAGTGGGTCTGTATATTAGGGAAGACCTTGTATGCTCGGAGCTCCTAAACGTTACAAATGAGGTGGTAGAGGTACTGGGATTAAAAACAGAGAAAATAAATTTAGTGATTATACTAATATACAAACCACCAGATGCAACGGCTGAGGAATTCACAGAACAGATAAGCAAAATAGAGAATAGCCTTGATAATTTGGAGAACCCGATACCTGATATTATCTTCCTAGGTGACTTCAACTTGCCTAGTCTCGGGTGGAAAATAGCAAACAATAATATTATACCAGGAAATCTATCAGAACCTAACCAACCACAGATTAGAGAACTACTTAGATTCTGTGACAAATTTTCACTCAATCAGCAGATATCGGAGCCAACGAGAAATGAAAATATTCTAGATCTGGTCTTTACGAACAATGAAGACATTATCAGACACATTACGATATCAGATACCACATACTCAGATCACAAACTCATTGAAGTGCAAACGACCATCAATACTCAGAATAGACCTAAAACGTTGATAAAGCGAGAGGGGCTATTCAGTAAATTCAATTTTAATAATAAAAGGATAGACTGGGAGATAATAAACAGGGAACTTACAAACATTCCATGGGGAACTGTTCTAAATAATACAAGTCCTACAGAAGGAATAGAAAAACTGACTTCAGAAGCATATTAAGTCTGTCTGAAACATGTTCCTTTGAGGAAAGCCAGAAAGATATCTAACGTAGAAAGAGAACGCAGACGACACTATAAACGCAGGAAAAAAATAACGGAACTGCTTATGCAGACACGAATTTCCCGTCAAAGAAGGAATAATTTAAATAGGGAGATTGAAGAAATCGAGCGTAAATTGAAACTCATATGAAACTGAAGAAAGGTAGTTAGAACAGAAAGCAATTCAGGAAATAAAGAAAAATCCAAAATATTTCTTCTCATATGCGAAATCAAAAGCAAAAACCACTGCCAGTAGTGGACCTATTCGTACAAGTGAAGGTTCATACACGGAGGATGACAAAGAAATTAGTGAAATCCTAAAAAAGCAGTATGAGGACATGTTTAGCACTCCAATAAACAACATGAAGGTGGAAGATCCAGACAATTTCTTTATGCGGGATATTCAAACCCCTGTAAATCTAACTGATATAAACACGAGCGTACTAAATTTTGAAAGAGAAATTGAAAACATGCCCATGCACTCGGCCCCAGGTCCAGACTCATGGAATTCAATATTTATAAAGAAATGCAAAGTGCCGGTAGCACAGGCACTCAGTATAGTGTGGAGGAAGAGCTTGGACACGGGGGAGATACCAGATGCACTTAAAGTAGCAGACATAGCCCCTCTACACAAGGGAGGGAGCAAAGCACTGGCAAAAAATTATAGACCAGTTGCACTAACATCGCACATCATAAAAGTATTTGAGAGAGTGATTAGGAGTCAGGTCACCAATTTCATGGAGACCAATGACCTTCACAACACAGGCCAACATGGATTTCGAGCGGGAAGATCGTGCCTCTCACAGCTACTTGAGCACTACGACAAAGTCACTGAGGCATTAGAAGAGAAACAGAATGCTGATGTGATATACACGGATTTCGCAAAGGCTTTCGATAAATGTGACCATGGCGTGATAGCACACAAAATGAAGTCAATGGGAATAACCGGTAAAGTAGGACGCTGGATACTCAGTTTTCTGTCAAACAGGACTCGGCGAGTAACTGTCAACCATATAAAATGTAGTCCAAGTGCAGTGAAAAGCTCTGTACCTCAGGGTACAGTCCTTGCACCGCTGCTTTTCCTTATTCTCATATCAGTATTAGACAAAAATACAAGTCACAGCTTCGTATCATCCTTTGCAGATGACACAAAAATCAGTATGAAAATTACCTCGGCTGAGGACATTGAAAAACTTCAAGCTGATATTAATAAAGTTTTCGACTGGGCATCAGAAAATAACATGATCTTTAACAGTGATAAATTTCAGGTACTCGGGTACGGTAAAAATGAGGACCTTAAACATAATACAGAGTACAAAACACAATCAAATGTACCAATAGTAGGAAAACAGCATGTAAAGGATTTGGGAATAATAATGTCTGACGACCTAACGTTTAAGGAGCATAACCAAGCAAATATTGCGACAGCCAGAAAAATGATAGGATGGATTACGAGAACTTTCAAATCCAGAGATCCCATCACAATGGTTGTACTCTTCAAGTCACTTGTGTTGTCCCGTCTTGAGTACTGCTCAGTACTCACTTCCCCCTTCAGAGCAGGAGAGATTGCTGAAATAGAGGGAATACAGAGAACATATACGGCACGCATAGACGCAATAAAGCACCTAAATTATTGGGATCGTCTCAAAGCCCTCCAAATGTACTCACTAGAAAGAAGACGAGAGAGATATCAAATAATATACACCTGGAAGATACTGGAGGGCCAAGTACCAAATCTACACAGTAAAATAACGTACTGGAGTGAACGACATGGAAGAAAATGTAGAATAGAACCAGTGAAGAGCAGAGGTGCCATTGGCACAATCAGAGAACACTGTATAAACATCAGAGGTCCGCGGTTGTTCAACGTCCGCCCAGCAAGCATAAGAAATATTGCCGGAACAACCGTGAACATTTTCAAGAGGAAACTAGATTTATTCCTCCAAGGAGTGCCGGACCAACCGGGCTGTGGTGGGTATGTGGGCCTGCGGGCCGCTCCAAGCAACAGCCTGGTGGACCAAAATTTCACAAGTCGAGCCTGGCCTCGGGCCGCGCTTGGGGAGTAAAAGAACTCCCAGAACCCCATCAACCAGGTAACCCTTGACCAGACAATCTGTGGTAAGCACGATCTTAAGCCAGTCTATAGTGATTACTTGTAGTTGGTCGTGTGCCCAGCGACAGTAGCAATGTTTATAGATAAGTTTGTCATGTTTTGATAAGGCAGAAGGCCTAAAATAAGAGAGTGGAGAGGGAGGAACGTCCGGGAGGACGTAGCGACGTCCATCTCCTTTGAGCACTGGCAGTTGACTGAGGGAGCCCAGCTCCTGATGGCGGAGGACCCTCCCAGAGTGAGTGAGGACCGCCGGGCGAGGTGGAGCATGGACCAGCCCAAAACGGGGGTGTCCACTCTCAAAGTATGTAGAGAGCAGGTAGATGTTGGAGGCAAACATATTGTGTGGTTATTTTTGTTTGTGTTTAAAGGGAAACATTTTTATTGGAGTGTCAATGGGTTGCAGGTTTGTCTTTGGGAAAGAAGTTGCTGAGAACTTCGAAGCCAGCACAGAGGGAGTAGTTGATGAGACTCCAAGGTAGTGGAGGAGAGGACCTCAAGCTGTGAGGAGAAGCAGTGAAGAGGAGTGTTACGTGCTTCTGTAGAGGTGGTGAAGCACCATAGTTGCCCAAGGAAAACTTCATGGTGTAGCATCGCGGTCACCTGTCCCTCAATAGAATTCTTGGTGACTCGGATACTTTTGATGTCGTCCGCCTTATGCGTTTTTGTTCTCGTATTGGCATCCTTGGTGATATTTAGCGCCCTCTGATTATTCTGCACATTTGATGGTGCTACATAGCCTTCCCGGTTTGGTGCCTTCTTTTGATAATTACTTCATGGTGTAGCAGCCTGGAAGAGCTGCAGAGGGTCCTGGCAGTTAAATCCGGAAGAGCCTAAAGAGATCAGGGTAGTGAACTTCCAGATGTGGAAGGGAAGTTCTGAATGATTACTTGTAGGGAGGTGGTAGAATGTTTGGTTGTCATTAGCGTGCAAGACACAGTGAACGGTGAGTGATTGTTTGCATTCTTGTGCCGAGGAGCGTTTATACTAAAGTATAGAGTTACAGTCGTAGGCTGGATTACCTACAGATGTATGTGTTCTAGGACTGATAGGGTGATTGATTGATCATTGTTGTGTATCAAGGAACATTTATACTGATATATATATGTTATTGCACTCATACGCTGATTTTCCTTGTACATGTTTATAGATATATATATTCTCTTGCTGATAGTGCAACATTGTATTATAAGACTTGACCTACTTGAGGAGGTTGATAGTATCAGGTGGTGAATCAGGAGATAGGATACCACTTGATAAGTTGATGATAGAGTTCTGATGGTGTTGGAGTGCAACCTGACTGAAATAGTATAGTGTGTAGAATTCATTATTATTATATGTGTATATGTATTGTGTAGGTGCTTTGTCCAGTAAATGTATTAAAATTTGCTGGTGTTTGCCCTTGTCCTAGTGAGGCTTCCCAGGAGGTAGTAAAGGAGAGAGAGAGAGAGAGAGAGAGAGAACCAAGAACCACCACTGTGGACAGGGTAGGACAGAAAACTAGTAAGTCAAAGGGGATTGAGGAGATCATATCACATAAGGAGAGAGTGGGGAGTCACAGCGGCTCGAGTGGGTGTGTGCACGTGACAACGAGGCTAAGTACTGGAGCCGCATCCCCTAAACGTGTGATGCTGAGCCCCTCTCCAAGAGCCAGAAGTGCCCAGGGTGATCTCCTGGTAAAGTATAAGCACTCTACCGAGCTGTGGGTTGGGTTGTCCATAGAGAAGGATCCACGACACCACCACCAACCCACACTACAATAGGGCTGGAGACCCCGGCCAGTGTGGGGCTGGAGACCCCGGCCAGTGTGGGGCTGGAGACCCCGGCCAGTGTGGGGCTGGAGACCCCGGCCAGTGTGGGGCTGGAGACCCCGGCCAGTGTGGGGCTGGAGACCCCGGCCAGTGTGGGGCTGGAGACCCCGGCCAGTGTGGGGCTGGAGACCCCGGCCAGTGTGGGGCTGGAGACCCCGGCCAGTGTGAACCAGGAGACCCCGGCCAGTGTGAACCAGGAGACCCCGGCCAGTGTGAACCAGGAGACCCCGGCCAGTGTGGGGCTGGAGACCCCGGCCAGTGTGGGGCTGGAGACCCCGGCCAGTGTGGGGCTGGAGACCCCGGCCAGTGTGGGGCTGGAGACCCCGGCCAGTGTGGGGCTGGAGACCCCGGCCAGTGTGGGGCTGGAGACCCCGGCCAGTGTGGGGCTGGAGACCCCGGCCAGTGTGGGGCTGGAGACCCCGGCCAGTGTGGGGCTGGAGACCCCGGCCAGTGTGGGGCTGGAGACCCCGGCCAGTGTGGGGCTGGAGACCCCGGCCAGTGTGGGGCTGGAGACCCCGGCCAGTGTGGGGCTGGAGACCCCGGCCAGTGTGGGGCTGGAGACCCCGGCCAGTGTGGGGCTGGAGACCCCGGCCAGTGTGGGGCTGGAGACCCCGGCCAGTGTGGGGCTGGAGACCCCGGCCAGTGTGGGGCTGGAGACCCCGGCCAGTGTGGGGCTGGAGACCCCGGCCAGTGTGGGGCTGGAGACCCCGGCCAGTGTGGGGCTGGAGACCCCGGCCAGTGTGGGGCTGGAGACCCCGGCCAGTGTGGGGCTGGAGACCCCGGCCAGTGTGGGGCTGGAGACCCCGGCCAGTGTGGGGCTGGAGACCCCGGCCAGTGTGGGGCTGGAGACCCCGGCCAGTGTGGGGCTGGAGACCCCGGCCAGTGTGGGGCTGGAGACCCCGGCCAGTGTGGGGCTACAAAGTAAGGTAATTATCAAAAGATAAGGCTATGTAACACCATCAAAGTGCGAAATAATCAGAGGGAGCAAAATATCACCAAGAATGCCAATACGAAAACAGAAACGCACAAGGCGAACGATATCAAAAGTTTCCAATTCACTATGAATTCTATCGAGGGACAAGTGACCGCGAGGAACGGTCGGAAAGCAAGACACGCTCGTCCTGGAAGTCAGAACATTCAACAAGGATATGCACAACTTTAAGAGGGAAAACGCAATTTGGACAAAAAGGAGCAGGGCGGCGCTCCATTAAGTGACCGTGAGTTAAGAGAGTATGGCCAATCCGCAACCTTGCTAAAGCAGTTTCCCACCGCCGGTTACGGTGGTAGGAGGAAGTCCGCGGGCCGGGACGCACTACATTTGAAAGTACGCAATTTGTTACCAACTACAGAGGACCAACAACCCTGCCAACGGTCAAGGATGGAGGAATGAATAACAGGATAAAAGTCGGAATATGGAATACCTGTACGGGTGATGGGACAAGAAAAGACCAATATGGCTGGGAACCCAGCAAAATTCTACTATTTAAATTTACTAAAAATAAGAAACAGCCAATGTTGAATCTCGATGACCACTGGATGGACAGGATTAAAGAACCCTAGAGTCATGAGGGCACTAAGAGAGTCAACTACAACCACAAAGGAGGAATGACAATGAGAAAGCAAGGGAAGAAGAGCAGAGACAATAGCATAAATTTCTGCTGTGAAGACGCTAGCTTGTGAAAGGAGGTGACTTATATAAGTGCGGTCAAGAAAACAACAGAGTAGCCAACACCGTCCGCAGACTTAGGCCCATCGGTGAAGATGGAAATAGTGGGAGTGCGAAGAAAAATGCTTGAGGAAAAGGCGTTTCAGAACCGTAGGAGTGGTAAAAGCTTTAGTGATGCTAGTCAAGGATGTACAAAACTTTGGAAGGGGGACTCTGCACGGGAGCAAGGAAGGAACAAAACGAGGAGAAACATTAGAAGTACGAACGGAAAGGGAATCATGTAAGCGAGATAACCGGACAGAAAGAGGGAGGTGGGGAAGAGGAACTGGAGCCACAGGAGGGGTAAACGTTAGAGCACGACAGAGGTGAGAGGAAGGATATTGTAGGGACCGCGCAAGATAGTGAAGACAGTAGCTATCACGGCGGTCCTGGAGAGAGAGGAAGCCATTGTCAACATACAAACTGAGGGCGAGAGTCGAACAAAAGGCACCAGAGCCGAGACGCAACCCAGCATGATGCAAAGCATCAACACCGCGAAGAATAGAAGAAGCAGAAGAATATGCAGGGCAACCATAATCGAGTTTAGACAGGATGAGAGAGGAGTGCAAATAGAGGAACGTGCGCCTATCTGCTCCCCAAGAAGTATGGGACAAAACCTTAAATAGGTTAAGGGCCTTAGAGCATTCAACTCGAAGGTAAGAGGTATGGACTGACCAGGACAAACGAGTGTCAAAACATTAACCCCAAAAGCTTAGCGGAATCTCTGTACACAAGGGGATTACCATAAAGTGACAAAGAGGGACGAAGAACGACATGCTTCCGAGTAAAAGTCATAGCACAAGTTTTAGACACAGAGAACTTGAAGCCATGATCAG
Organism: Procambarus clarkii; assembly: GCF_040958095.1. Classification (NCBI taxonomy): domain Eukaryota; kingdom Metazoa; phylum Arthropoda; class Malacostraca; order Decapoda; family Cambaridae; genus Procambarus; species Procambarus clarkii. The sequence continues at coordinate 5,986,233 of NC_091209.1, read as the reverse complement.
TGGCCCAAGACGCAAGTTGAAGCCGCCGATGCAGTAGAGGCGAATCATCACCATGACAGTAAAAGGTAAGATCGTCAGCACAGAGAGCGGAGAAGACGCCAGAAGGAAGAGAGGAAAAAAGTCCGTTGAGGGCAACTAGAAAGAGTAGTGCTCAGAACACTACCCTGGGATACACCCTTATACTGCCTAAAAGGGGCAGAGAGAGAGTGGTACCAAGTCTTATGCGAAAGGAACGACGAGAGAGGAAACTTTGGAGGAAGAGAGGGAGATTCCCACGAAGGCCTAATGAATGAAGTTGAGACAGAATATGATACCGCCAGGTAGTGTCGTAAGCCTTTTCCAGGTCAAAAAGGACGGCAACAATGGAGGTCTTAGCAGCAAAAGCAGGACGAATATATACATCCAAATACACCAGGACATCCGTTGTGATGCGGCACTTGCGAAAACCAAATTGAGAAGGAGAGAGGTGGTGATAGCGTTCTAAGACCCACAACTCGTGAGGGCAATACGGCAGAAGTCCTTGTGGGATGACTCGAGAGACCCTGGTTTCTGAACAAGGAGGACAACAGCATCGAGCCAGTCCTCAGGTGCTGACAACGACTCCCAGACCCGATTGTACAGACTCGGTAAATACCGAGACGTGCACGGAGGGAGATAGCAAAGCATTTCATAATGAATGCCATCGGAGCCTGCCGCCGTAGAACCGCAGAGAGCTAGGGCAGACTGAAGCTTGGAGAGAGAGAAGGGACCGTTATAGGGAAGGCAAAGATGGGTACCGAAATCTTAAGGGCGAGATTCAAGAATAGGTTTACGAAGAAAGAAGAATTGGAGAAGATGAGAACCAGAACTAACAGATAAAACGTGGGAACCCAGTTCGGTCTCGACCTGCAACTGGTCCTCCACAGGAGCACCAAGGAGGCGAAGGACTGGCAAGACATCGGGAATGAACTTAACTGTTATCTTGCGGATACGCTTCCAGACCAGTGGCAGAGATGTTTCGGACGTAAAGGTGGGAACATAGGACATCCAGAATGCACAGATGGTCCTACGGGCCACCGCATTTGCCTTCCGAAACAGAAGAAAAGACCCAACCGTCTGCTAGCAGTGATGCCTCTTCCAGGCTGCACGCTTACAGCGGACACCCCGAGTGCAGTCCATATTCCACCAGGGGATGCACTTTTGCGTTCCCCGAGAGGAAGAGCGAGGAAGAGAGCGGAGGGCAGCGTCAAAGACTGTAATGAAAAAGGAGGAGGGCACGAGGGAGAGGCAGAACGAAGAGTTCGGAAATAGTAGCACAGAGAGTAAAGAGGCACCAGTCAGCCTCGGCAAACTGCCACCTAGGGAAGGAGAGAGGAGGGTGAAAAGAGAAAAAGCTAACATGGATAGGAAAATGGTCACTACCATGGAGGTCATCAAGGACCCGTCACCAGAAATCTAAGGAAAGGGATGACAAGGACAGATAAAAATCGAGACAGGAAAGGGAGCGAGTCCGAGAGTAAAATGAGTGGGCTCACCAGAATTCAGAAGAGACAGGGAAGAAGAGAGGATGAAAGGTTCAAGGAGGCGACCCTGGGCGTTTGTCAGCACATCACCCCAGAGGCCATGATGACAATTGAAATCACCCAGAAGGAGCACAGGCTCTGACAAGGAGTCTAGGTGTTTAAGATCGGGAAGAACAAGCGGGACACTAGGGGGGGAAGATAAATGGAAAAAACCGTGTATCATTTACGCACAAAGACATGGGCAGCAGAACAGTGTAGAGGCGATGAAAAATAGTAAGGGGACGAAGGGAACATCTGAGCGAATTAAGAGAGCAGAAGAGTTATGGGCCCCAACAACAGCTGAGGGATGAGGGGAGAGAAAGAATAGCCACGGAAGCGACCAGGACGAGCACCAAGCATCGGCTACTCGAGACAGACACAAAGGGGTGAAATTAGAAGCTGGAGGTCAAGGAAATTGGCGTAATATCCACGGATGTTCCACTGAAGAATAGACATCAACAAAAAGAGAAAGGATAGCAACAGAGAGCAAAGAAGAAAGGTGAAAAAGGAACACAGCATGTTAAAGAAGCACAGGGTCAGAATCAGGGTCAGCAAAGTCATGGTTAGGAGGCATGGGAAAACTGAGTAAAGGAGGAGGGAAGGGAGCGGGAGGATAGACCAGAGGTGGACAAGCAGGGTCTGGAGGAGGAGAAGACAACCGAGAGGGGCGGGCAAGGAGAGCAGGAGGAGGGGCAGAAAGAGGGGAGCGCACCTCAGCAAGGGCAGTAACCGAGATGGAACTGGGGGCAAAAGAAACCTCCACAGTAGGAACAGGGGGCTCTTCCACCGAAGTGGGAGGGGGAAGGAACGATAGAATCAGAGATAGGAAGAAAGCGAAGCCTTCTTACCAACCGGGGAGGAGGGAGAGGAGCCAGAAGAGCAAGAGCTAACAACCTGACCTCCAGGAGAGCGATGGACATCGGCATGCACAGTAAGGCGGCGTGGAGAATCAAGAGACATGGGCGAACGATGGGAAGGAGGACCAGAGGGAGAGGAGAAAGAGGACACAGAAGACATGCCAGACTGGGTAGAAATAAAGGGATCCCTAGACAGAACCAGGAGGGGGACCCTCCGGGACAGAACGAAACGAAACAGGGGAGGTGGTGGTGGTGGGCATGCCCGGGTCTAAGGCTTGGAAACGGTGGTGAGCCGTTCCACGAAGCTTTTGGGGTTATTCTTTGACACTCGTTTGTCTTGGTCACCCCATGTCTCTTACCTCTGTGTTGAATACTCTAAGGCCCTTAACCTACTTAAGGTTTTGTCCCATACTTCTTGGGGAGCAGATAGACGCACGCTCCTCTATTTGCATTCCTCTCTCGTCCTATCTAAACTCGATTACGGTTGCCCTACGAACTCTTCGGCTTCTCCTACTCTTTGCCGTCTTGATCCTTTGCACCATACTGGGTTGCGCCTCAGTTCTGGTGCTTTTCGTTCAACTCCTACCCTCAGCTTGTACTCTAACACTGGCTTTCTGTCTCTCCAGGACCGCCATGATTGCTACAGTCTTCGCTATCTTGCGCGATCCTTACAGCATCCTCACTCTCGCTTCTATTGTGCTTTGACTTTTACCCCTCCTGTAGTTCCTGTTCCTCTTCAACACCTTTCTCTTTCTGTCCGTTTGCCTCGCTTACAAGATTCTCTTTCGGTTCGTATTACTAATGTTTCTCCTCGTATTGTTCCATCCTTGACCCCGTGGAGGGTCCCCCTTCCCAAATTTTGTTCTTCTCTGACCTGTATCACTAAAGCTTTTACCCCTCCTACAGTTCTGAAACGCCTCTTCCTTGAGCACTTTTCTTCTCACTCCCACTCCGTTCAACACACATGAATGGAGTGTTGAACTCCGTTAAAAATTCAAAAATTTTGAACCAAAAAAACTTTTTTTTGTTTTTGTTTTTGTTTTGTCACATGTGGGAGATGTGAACATCTCTCACATGTTCCTATGTGAGAGATAGGAAGCCAGTGTCAACATGCAAGTTAAGGACGGTAGTCGAAGGAAAGACACCAGAACTGAGGTGCAACCCAGTATTGTGCAAAGCATCAAGACGGCGATGAGTAGAAGGAGAAGCAGACGAGTAAGCTGGGCAAGCATAATGGAGCATAGACAGGACGAGAGAAGAACGTAAAGCGAGTAGAGTGCGCCTATCCACTCCCCAAGAAGTATGGGACAATACCCGAAGGTGGTTAAGGGCCTTGGAGGTAAGAGATATGAGGCGATCAAGACATACGAGTGTCAAAAATCGACCCCAAAAGCCTAGCGGAATCCATGTACACAATGGGGTGACCATAAAGCGACAACGAAAGACAAGGAACGACACGTTTCCGAGTAATAGTCATAGCACAAGTCTTAGACGTAGAGAACCTGAAGCCATGATCGATGGCCCAAGACGACACGACATGAATCGCAAGTTGAAGCCGGCGCTGAAGGAGAGGCGAATCATCACCCTGACAGCAAAGGGTAAGATAATTGACATGGAGAGCAGAGAAGACGCCTGAAGGAAGAGAGGAAAGAAGACAATTGAAGGCAACCAGAAAAAGTAGTGCTCAGAACACTACCCTGGGGCACACCTTCGTATTGATGAAAAGAGGCCGAGAGAGCGATACCAAGCCGCACCCGAAAAGAACGTCGAGAGAGGAAGCTGCGGAGAAAGAGAGGGAGATGACCACGAAGTCCAAAAGAATGAAGCTGGGATAGAATATGATATCGCCAAGTGGTGTCGTAAGCCTTTTCCATGCCAAAAATGACGGCAACAACGGATTTCCTCGCAGCAAAAGCAGTACGAATATAGACCTCCAAGTTCACCAGAACATCTGTCGTGCTGCGGCACTTGCGGAAACCAAATTGAGAAGGGGAGAGGAGGTGATGGTGTTCCAGGAACCACATCAGGCGAACGTTAACCATACGTTCATAGAGTTTGCAGACACAACTTGTGAGGGCAATAGGGCGAAAGTCCTTAGGGGATGTTTCCAGAGACCCTGGTTTGCGAACAAGGAGGACAACAGCATCGAGCCAGTCCTCAGGGACTGACGACGACTCCCAGATCCGATTATACAGACTCAGTAAATACTGAGACGTGCACGGAGGGAGATGGCGATTCATCTCGTAATGAATACCATCGGAGCCCGCCGCCGTAGAACCGCAGAGGGCAATGGCAGAACGAAGTTCAGAGAGAGAGAAGGGATCGTTATAGAGGAAGTCGAAGATGAGTGCAGAAATCTAAAGGACGAGACTCAAGGACAGGTTTACGAAGAAGGAAAAATTGGGGAAGATGAAGACCAGAGCTAACAGGAGAAAAGTGGGAACCCAGTTTCGTAGCGACCTGCAACGGGTCCTCCACAAGAGTACCATGGGGGTGAAAGACCGGTGAAACATCGGGAACGAACTTTCTCGCTATCTTGTGGATACGCTTCTAGATCTGCAGCAGAGGAGTTTCGGACGTAATGGTGGAGACATAAGATGCCCAACATTCACGTTTAGCTGTATGGATGGCCCTACGGGCCACCGCACTCGCCTTCCGAAAGTAAAGAAAAGAATCGGCCGTCTGCCAACGGTGGTGTCTCTTCCAGGCTGCACACTTACAGCGGACAGCCCGAGCACAGTCTGCATTCCACCAAGGAACGCACTTCGGTGGACCCCGAGAGGAAGAGCGAAGAATAGAGCAGAGGGCGGCGTCGAAGACTGTGTCATGAAAATGGAGGAGAGAGCGAGGGAGAGGTAGAAGGGAGAGGTCAGAGAGAGCAGCGCTGAGGTTAAAGAGGTCCCAGTCCGCTTTCGCAAACTGCCACCTAGGGAAGGAGAGGGTTGAGCGAAGAGAAAAAAAGGTAACAAGGATGGGGAAATGGTCACTGCCATGGCGGTCATCAAGAACCTGCAACGTGAATTTAAGTAGACGAATTTAAGAAGACGAGCAAAGAGAAAGATCAAGACAGGAAAGGGTGCGAGTTCGAGAGTCCAAATGCGTGGGCTCACCAGAATTCAGAAAAGACAAGGAAGAAGAGAGAATAAACGGCTCAAGAAGTCGACCTCGGGTGTTCGTCACAACATCACCCCAAAGGGAATGACGACAATGGAAATCACCCAGCAGGAGCACAGGCTCCGGCAAGGAGTCCAATAAGTGTTTGAGATCAGGAAAAAAAAGCGGGACACTCAGGTGGAGATAGATGGAACAAACAGTGTATCATTTCCCCACAAAGATACGAACAGCAGAACAATGGAGAGGCGAAGGAAAAAGTAAGGGGACAAAGGGAACATCAGAGCGAATCAAGAGAGCAGAAGATTTAGGAGCCTTAGCAACAGCTTGGGGGGTGGGAGAGAAAGGAATAGCCATGAAAGCGACCAGGACGAGCACCAAGCATCAGATCCTTGAGGGGCGAAAACCGCGAAATCAGAAGTTGGAGTTTGAGGAAATTGGCGTAATAACCTCGAACGTTCCATTGAAGAATAGACATCGACGAGAAGAGAAAGAACAACAACAGAGAACAAGGAAGAAACAAAGGCGAAAGAGCAACACAGCACGTTAAAGAAGATCAGGGTCAGCAAAGTCAGGGTTAGGGGGCATGGGTAAACTGAGCAAAGACGGAGGGAAGGAAGCGGGAGAACAGACCAGAGGTGGGCGGGCGGGGTCCGGAGGAGGAGGAGGAGGAAGAGGAAGAGGAGGAGGAGGAGGAAGAGGAGGAGGAAGAGGAGGAGGAGGAGGAGGAGGAAGAGGAGGAGGAGGAAGAGGAAGAGGAAGAGGGGGAGGAGGAAGAGGAAGAGGGGGAGGAGGAAGAGGAAGAGGGGGAGGAGGAAGAGGAAGAGGAGACAACAGAGAGGAGCAGTCAAGGACAGCAGCAGGAAGAGGGGGAGTAGAAAGAGGGGAGCGCACCTCAGCAAGGGCAGCAACCGAGAGGGAAGCGGGGGCCAAAGAAACCTCCATAGCAGGAACAGGGGGCGCAATCACCGAAACGGGAGGGGAAGGAGGAATAGAGTCAGTAGTAGGGGCCGAGGAAGAAAGCGGAGCCATCTTACCCGCCGGGGAGGAGGAGGAAGAAGAGGAGCCAGGCTTATGCTTCTGACTTAGAGACCGGTTTCCCAGCAACTACGTACCGGGCAACGGATTCCAACGTCTTAACAGGAAAAGCTGAACGAGAGCACACACGACGGCCGTTAGGAGAGCGATGGACATCAGCCCACACCGACAAGCGGCGGGAAGAGTCAATAGACGGAGGAGAAGGATGGGAAGAAGGATCGGAGGGAGACGAGGAAGAAGAGACAGGAGACATGACAGACCGGGTAGAAAGAAGGGGAACCCCAGACATAGGACCAGGAGGGAGACCCTTCGGGACAGAACTCAAAGGAACAGAAGAGGGGGCAGTGGGCGTATCAGGGTCCAAGGCCCGGAAACGGAAACGGTTGTGAGTTGAGGAAGGTGGAAAGGACGAGGAGAGGAAGAGCGCAACACGTGAGCATAAGAGACGTTAGCATAAAGCGGGAGCCGGCGAACCTGGCACCTCCCCTCAGGAAAAGATAAACGCTCCAGGTGCTTTTGGTGAGGACGGCTGCCTCAAGCTTGTAATGGATACACGCACGGGAGAAAGTAGGATGGGCCTCACTGCAGTTGAGGCAGCGAACCTGCGGAGAAGTGCACTCCGACTTAGTGACCTCCGCCCCCACACAAAGGACAGAGAGAGATAGTCCCAGAGGAGCGGAGGGCACCATGCCCAAACCTCCAGCTCTTGTTACAGAGCCTAGGAGAAGGAATGTACTCCTGGACAGAGCACCTGGCACCTGCAAGAATGACAGAGGATGGAAGGGTCCTACCACCAAAGGTAATCCTCACAACCCGAAGGGGTTGACGGCGACGACCACGAGGGGGACGAGAAAACGTGTCCACCTGGAGGACAGAATGGCCCTGGGCATCGAAGACATGCCGAAAATCATCGTAGCAGTCCTGCAGATTCTGAACCCCAGTCGCAACATGGGGCGGGAGGAAAATAGTGCCAACACTGGCATTCAACTAAGCGTTCTTTGAGACCCGAACAGGAGTCTCGTCAAGGTAGGATAAAGCAGCCAAGTTGGAAGCGGCATCCTGAGGAGCAGCAGCAACGACACGTGTACCGAGATGAGTAGGGTTGAAGGTAACAGAGGCATCCACGGAATCAACAAGATGTCGATTGAGGGATATATCATCATTTGGCGCAGAATCAAGAGAGAGGAGATTAAAGTATTTGGCCCACGAAGCGGGACCAAACAAGGCTTGATAGGCATCAGAACGGGAAGGAATCGAGCGAGTGTGGCCGTGTCGAGGACGGAGTTGAGAACCCCCAGAGAGAGAGGGGTTAAAAGGCGCAGTAGTCACAACCAGAGATGGAGCCATGCCATGGGACGAGGTAGTCACCACTGGGGGCTTGGAGCTCGACCCAACTACAGAGGAGGGAGGGAAGCCGAGGGGAGTAGTCAGAGAGGCCAAAGGAGGAGCAAGGTCGGGGCCCAATGCAGAGGAGGCAACAGAGCCCGGTCTTCCAACACGGACCGACTCGGGGGCTTGGTCGCCCATTACACGAGGCTGAGAAGGTAAAGGAGGAACAGAACACAACATAGGCACAAAACAAACATTCACGAATGTGCCCCCACACCCACCATGGAGCCACAAATAGAGGCAGGACACCCAACAAGAAGCTATCGCCGATCATGCTGGGGCCTCCTAGGGGTGCGTCGTGAGTATACGCCCCACAAACGCCACCTTAAGAACCGTCAATCCGTCGAGATCAGGTTCAGTGACGAAAGGGGGATTGACAATAAAAGGTTCCCCTCGCTCTCGACGTTGGGTACTACAGTTCAACGGGTGCAAGAGTATGCCTCCTCAAGCACCCGGGCGTCAAAATAGAAGAAGTCCAAAGGAATAACCAAAACAAGCAAAAGGTCGGCAGGAAACGACAAGCAAATAGGAGAAGAGAGGGGGAGAAAAACGTAACGGAAGGAAAAGGAAAAGTTGTTCAGCAAAATTTGAGTGGACAACAGCAGGAGCACAAGGCTACAAAAGGACAGAGGACTGTCCCAAGGAGCATCACACTCTGGCAGCCGTTCACTGAGCCTACCTCACGGCATCAACGAGCTGAATGGGAAGTGGGCCTCCGGAGGAAGGCGACACATGTATGTGCGGTCAGGAAACACAACAGAGTAGCCCACACCGTCAGCAGACTTTTACCCGTCGATGAAAATTGGCTACGGTAACACAATGTTCTCCGCCGTGATCGCTACTGTCTTCGCTATCTTGCGCGCTCCTTGCAACATCCTTCCTATCGCCTCTGTTGTGCTTTAACTATTGCCCCTCCTGGGGTTCCTGTTCCTCTTCACCACCTCCCTCTTTCTGTCCGGTTATCTCGCTTACAGGATTCTCTTTCAGTTCGTATTTCTAATATTTCTCCTCGTGTTTTTCCTTCTTTGCCCCGGTGGAGAGTCCCACTTCCACAGTTTTGTACAACCTTAACCCGCATAACTAAAGCTTATACCCCTCCTGTTCTAATACGCCTTTTCCTTGAGCACGTCTCACTCCTGCTCCACTTTCGTTTTCACCGATGGGTCTAAGTCTTCGGACGGTGTAGGCAACTCTGTTGTTTTTCCTGATTGCACTAATATGTGTCGCTTACCTCCGGAGACTAGCATCTTCACAGCGGAACTTTATGCAATTCTATATGCTCTTCTTCTCCTACTTTCTCGTTGTCACTTTGTAGTTGTTGTTGATTCTGTTATTGCCCTTATGGCTCTCAGGTCGTTTAATCCGGTTCATCCAGTTGTTGTCGAGATTAAGCATTGACTGTTTCTTGTTCACAGTAAATTTAAGTCGGTTGAGTTTTGTTTGATTGTCAGCCATATTGGTGTCTCTTTATATGTGCTTGCGGATGCTGCCGCGAGGGAAGCTGTCTGCTCTTGTCCCATCTCTCATAAAAGAATTCCTTATTCCAACTTATACCCCAGTTATCCATTCTTCCATCCTTACCTGTTGGCAGGCTTCTTGGTTGTCTGTTACTGGTAACAAACTGCGTCCTCTTAAGAGTTGTGTGTCCTCGTGGCCGTCCTCCTACCACCATAACCGGCGATGGGAAATGGCTCTGGCGAGGTTGCGTATTGGCTATACTCGCTTAACTCATGGTCACCTGATGGAGCGCCGCCCTGCTCGTTATTGTTCTAATTGCCTTGTCCCTCTTATGGTCGTGCATATCCTTGTTGTATGTCAAAACTTCCGGGACGAGCATGTGTCTTGTTTTCCGACCGTCCCCTGCGGTTGCTTGTTCCTCGATAACATTCTTGGTGACTGGATACTTTTGGTATCGTTCGCCTTATGCGTTTCTGTTCTCGTATTGGCTTCCTTGGTCATATTTAGCGCCCTTTGATTATCCCACACATTTGATGGTGCTACATAGCCTTCCCAGTTTGGTGCCTTCTTTTGATAATTACTTCCCATACTAATTCATACCGTACTTTGTTTGGGCCTGCTTCTTGGACTAAGTACTTTGACCTCCATCCTTTAGATTCATCCCCTCCTGACGATTTTTCCCTTCATAGGAATCTTGTAGATTCAGTAGATGCTTCTGTGATCCCACCCCACCAGTCTTGGTACCCGTATCGTTGCTGCTCCTCCGCAGGATGCTGCCACTCGCTTGGCCGCCTTATCCTGCATTGGCAAGACCCCTGTTCAGGTCTCCAAGAACGCTCTGTTAAATGCCGGTGTTGGCACTGTTCTCCTCCCGCACCATGTTGCAACCAGTGTTAGGAATCTAGAAGACTGCCACGAAGATATCAAGCATATGGATGGCCCTTGGATCATCCATGTGGTCTAGGGTCATTCAGTCCTTCAGGTGAATATGTTTACTCGTTCCCCTCGTGGTCATCGCCGTCTGCCCGTTCGGATTGTGAAGATTATCTTTGATGGTAGGTCGCTTCCACCCTCTGTCATTCATGCTGGTGCCAGATACTCCGTTCAGGAGTGTATTCCATCTTCTCGGCTCTTCATTAAGTGCTGGAGGTTTGGGCATGGAGCCCTCAAGTCCTCTAGTCCTGTCTTCCTCTGTCCCATGTGTGGAGGCGAGGGTCCCTCGCCTCCACACATGGGCAGTGGAGATAGTGCACGCCCTAAGTTGGCGCACAGTTCTCCCCAGGCCCGCTGCCTCAATTGCGCTGACGCCCACCCTACCTTCTCCCGCACGTGTATACGTTACAAACTTGAGGCAGCTGTCCTCAACTTGAAGCACCAGGACAGTTTTTTTCCTTAGGCTAGGCGCCAAGTTCATCGTCTCCCCCCTTTCGCTGCCGTCTCTTATGCTAGCTTGGTGCGCTCTTCCTCTCCTCGTCCTTCCCACATTCCTCCACCTTTCTTTCTTCCTGGGCCACCATGATTGGTGGCCCAAGATAACAGGGCATCAATTGCAAGTTGAAGCCGCCGTTGAAGGAGAGGCGAATCATCACCCTGACAGCAAAGAGTAAGATCGTCAACATAAAGAGCGGAGAAGATGCCAGAAGGAAGGGAGGAAAGAAGACCGTTGAGGGCAACCAGAAAAATAGTACTAAGAACTACCTTGGGGCACACCTTCATACTGCCGAAAAGAGGCAGAGAGAGTGGTACCAAGCCTGATTGGAAGTCCGATGAGAGAGAAAGCTTCGAAGGAAGAGAGGGAGATTACCACGAAGGCCAAAAGAACGAAGTTTGGACAGAATATGGTATCTCCAAGTCGTGTCATAAGCCTTTTCCAGGTAAAAAAGGACAGCAACAACGGAGGTCTTCGCAGCAAAAGCAGTATGAATATAGACCTAAAAGTTCACCAGGACATCAGTCGTGCTGCGGAACTTGCGAAAACCAAATTGAAAAGGTGAGAGGTGATGATGTTCCAAGAACCACATCAGACGGACATTTACCATACGCTCAAACAGCTTGCAAACACAACTCGTGAGAGCAATAGGGCGGAAGTCCTTAGGGGACGTACCGAGAGACCCTAGTTTCCGAATAGGGAGTACAACGGCATCGAGCCAGTCCTCAGGGACGGACGACGACTCCCAGACCGGGTTATACAGACTCGGTAAATACTGAGACGTGCACGAAGGGAGATGGCGAAGCATCTCAATGAACGTCATCCAAGCCCGCCGCCATAGATCCGCGGAGGGCCAGGGCAGACTGTAGTTCAGAATGAGAGAAAGGATTGTTATAGGGAAGACGGAGATGAGTGCGGAAATCTAAAGTATAAGATAAGAACAGGCTTACGAAGAAGGAAGGATTGAGGAAGATGAGAAACAGAGCTAACAGAAAAAAGTGGGAATCCAGTTCGGTCGTGACCTTCACTGGATCCGCCACAAGAGTACCACAGACGTGGAGAACCAGCGAGACATCTGGAACGAACTTGCTCGCAATCTTGCGGATCTTCTTCCAGATTTGAGAGGAGATTGTGAGGAAACATTCACATATGGGACTAGGAAAACAAGAACCCGTCAATGTGATGTTATAGTGGCCAGAATACGCCTGGGATATACACATATCTGGCAGCTTTCTCAAAACCCAAATGTCGAGTACACAATGCGTCAACTTTGTGAAACAGAAAACATGCACTCTCTTGAACATTATATTGTAGAATGTCCCATATTGACTGACTTTCGCCCTCTTGGGCGAAAGTCAGTCTGAAAGTATGCTGAACTGCGTAATTGCTATTTGAGTACTGGAACACTTGATGATATATTGGACTTGTATCCAAGATTGACCATGTAATGTATTAATTATACAATGTATGCATGTGATGTTATATAACCACAACTTGTAAAAGCACCTTAATCACGTTCAGTGATCAATTTCTAATTGCACACTAGTTTCTCTATCGGCTATCTCACCTTGTCAGAGTAAAAGACAAATGTATGTGAATGCATGTGTGTGTATATATGAATGTATATGAACGTATATGTGTGTGTGTATGTATATGTGTATAAAGTATATATACTTTATACACATATACTTTTTCCATCAGCTATGGAAGCTGATGAGAAATACATTGCACCTTTGTAAATGCACATTATTGACACTAAAAGACACATCGAACATTTTATGTAGGTCATATGTAAATCTGTCTATCTATGTATTTACATATGTAGGTTAGCTTAACATTTTAAAAGCACCGAATCACCTTATGTGGTTCATTGTTCAATAAACCCCCTGAACTATATGTTTAACACATCTCTAACCTTGTCCATGGAGAACAGAAGAAAATGTATATATGCTGGTTAGCATAGTAAATGTGTGGCCACGTCTGTGGTAGAAAAAAAACTACTACCACACCACAACTAGTACACCACTACTACACATACTACTACACATCGCAACTAGTACATCACCACTACCACATAGCAACTAGTACACCACTACTTCCACACCAAAACTAGTACACCACTACTAAAACACCACAACTAGTACACCACCACTACCACACCACAACTAGTACATCACTACTACCACACAACAACTAGTACACAACTAATACACCACTACTTCCACACCACAACTAGTACACCACTACTACCACACAACAACTAGTACATCACTACTACCAAACCACAACTAGTGCACCACATCTAGTACAACATTACTACCATACCACAACTAATACACCACTACTACCACACCACAACTAGTACACCACCACTACCACACAACAACTAGTACACCACTACTACAACACCACAACTAGTACACCACTACTACAACACCACAACCAGTACACCACAACTAATATACCACAACTAGTTCCACACTAGTACACCACTACTACACACCACTACTACCACACCACAACTAGTTCCACACTACTACCACGCCACAACTAATACACCACTACTACCACACCACAACTAGTACACCACCACTACCACACCACAACTAGTACACCACTACTACAACACTACAACCAGTACACCACAACTAATACACCACAAATAGTTCCACACTACTACCACACCACCACAAGTACACCACTGCTACCACTCCTGATCAATGGGAACTTACATCAAGCTACGACTCACTCCCAATTAACATACAGCACAAACTTAATAACACACGCCCCATCAGACAATGAACCATCAATCTTGCCTGTACAGCTATCGACGTGTCGGTCCTTAATGATGTAACTGAATGGGAATTAAATCAAGCACTAAAGATGGAAAAATCAACTGCTCCTGGAGAGGACGGTATTAGTCTCCTGGGATTAGTCTCACACGTACAAGGTAATCCACTTTTAGTGTTGTACAGAATGAAATTATTTGAAGGAATATTACCTGATGCTTGACAAAGAGTGACATTGTTCCCATCCCCAAATCACACTCAGATAATTATAGACCCATATCTCTAACATCGTGTGTTTGTAAAGTACTTGAACGTATTGTTCTTAACCGACTCATGTATCGTATACAGGGGCACCTGTCACCCCAACTGTTTGGATTTATGCCTGGGCTCAGTACACAACACTGTTTTGCTGAGTACTCCGCACATATTGAAGCTTCCCCTCAAACAGTCTTCTTCGAACTAGCAGCAGCTTTTGATCCAGCAAACAGAGAAATCATACTGGAACAGCTTGCCGAGCTGGGAATACAAGGAAAACTATTGAAATGGATAAAGGGCTATTTGTCTAATCGAACAGCATACGTTTTGTTTAATGGTGTTAAAATAACAAAGAGGAAACACTTTGAACTGGGTACTCCACAAGGAGGGGTCCTCAGCCCCTTGTTGTTCAAAATTCTGATGCATAAACTTATTAAAGATCTTCCAACTAATAATGAAGACACTGTCATTTGTTATGCTGATGATATATGTTTACAGGCTGCCTCTGAACCTAGAATGCAAGTTCTGCTTGATGCTTTTCATACTAGAGCTGAGGAATGTGGCCTCCTTATCTATGTACAGAAAACTCGTGCCCTCATTCCGTGTGGTATTCCACCAGCCAATTATCTTATAGATGGGCGAGCACTTGAGAACTGTGAGTCTTACAGATACCTTGGTGTCCCCATTAACGACCCTGGGTACCTTTTTTCTCTCAAGAGGAGACTCTGGGAGAGAATAAAGTCCTTGCGGGTCCTTGTTGGTGTCAATCATCCAATTAACGTGAGACTTGCTAGAATGCTTTATGTATCATTTATACGCTCTGTGATTGACTACAATGCTCTACATCTCACACTGTATACAGACAGAGCTGAAATCTCTTGAAACCTTGCAAAATGAAGCTATGCGTCTCATCCTTGGGGTCCAAAGTCCACGAGAATAGTTAATATGAGAGCAGAGTTAAAATTACCTACCATAAGTGAGAGAATTTTGTTTATTAGCACAGTGTTCGGCGTGAAGGCATTTCGTAGATCTAGACAACACATGAAGTTTCAAGCTAAACTTTCCAATATGCTGCACTCATCTGAAGTCTATAGAAGAAGAACGAAATCTGATTATGTATTTTGGTTCTACAAGGAAGCTAACTCCATCAAAATATTAAACACGTACCCAACTCATTTAATGATTAATCAACCAATTACTCCATGGGATAACTGGGATCTATCAGTTGATTTTGTAAATGCGCCCAAGAAAGATAGTGTGCACTCTACATTATTAAAACAGTTAACACTGAAAAGCATCACTGAAAGAACTCTGAGTATGGGTAACGAGGTGTATCGGCGCTATATCGACCGCTCTGTAGAAAAAGGTGGACGATGTACCGGTTGGCCATGTAATATATTTGAACAATCTTCTCTCGTACATACAGCAATGAAGCGCGTCAATGACTGGGCAAGTACAACTCAAACCGAGCTTGCAGGCATACCTTGCCACTGAATTTTTAAAAGACAAAGGCAGTGGAAATGTATACTGTGACTCGCAGAGTGCACTCCTGACATTGAACGCACATAGTAGTGACACCCAGAAAATAGTCAGTGATATTCGAATGAATGTTTTAGCTGCTAAAGAAAACATATTTAAAATTAAATTCCTATGGATATTATCACATGTTGTCATCTTAAGGCATGACACTGTTAATATGCTTGCAAAGACAGCCTGTAGAAACCCAGTGGTAGAAATTGATATGGGCGTTTCATTAGCAGTGACAAAGAGAATACTTAAACAAATATCTAATGAAGATCTCACCGACCTAACAAATTCACAAAGACCTGAAAGTTGTAGCATTAAATATGATAGATATCGTGAGGAGACATTCACATATGGGACTAAGAGAACAAGAACCCGGCAATGTGATGTTATAGTGGCCAGAATATGCCTGGGATATACACGTATCTGGCAGCTTTATCAAAACCCAAATGTCGAGTACACAATGTGTCAACTTTGTGAAAGAGAAAACATGCACTCTCTAGAACATTATATTATAGAATGTCCCATATTGACTGACTTTCGCCCTCCTGGGCTTAGGTATGCTGAACTGTGTAATTACTATATAAGTACTGGAACACTTGATGATATATTGGACTTGTACCCAAGATTGACCATGTAATGTATCAATTATACAATGTATGTATGTGATGTAACTATATAGCAACAACTTGTAAAAGCACCTTAATCACCTTCAGTGATTAATTGCTTAATTGCACACTAGTTTTTCTATCAGCTATCTCAAACTGTCAGAGTAAAAGAGACAAATGTATGTGAATGCATGTATGTGTAAATATGTATGTATATATGTATATGAACGTATATTTGTGTGTGTATGTATATGTATGTGTATAAAGTATATAAGGAAGCTTATTAGAATTACATTTCACCTTTGGAAATGCACATTAATGACACTATGTAAAAAACACATCGAACACTTTATGTAGGGCATACGTAAATCTGTGTATCTATGTATTTACATGTAGGTTAGCTTAGTATTTTAAAGCACCGAATAACCTTCTGTGGTTGATTGTTCAATAAACCCCTGAACTATATGTTTAACACATCTCTAACCCTGTCCATGGAGGACAGAAAAAAATTTATATATTTTGGTTAGCATTGTAAATGTGTGGCCACGTCTGTGGTAGAAAATAATAAAAAAACTACCACACCACAACTAGTACACCCCTACTACCACACCACAACCAGTATACCATTACTACCACACACCACAACTAGTATCTCACTACTGCCAAACCACTACTACCACACCACAACTAGTACACCACTACTACCACACCACAACTAGAACACCACTACTACCACACTACAACGAGTACCCCACTATTACCACACCACAACTAGTTCACCACAATTACCACACCGCAACTAGTACATCACAATTACCACACCACAACTAGTTCACCACAATTACCACACCGCAACTAGTACATCACAATTACCACACCGCAACTAGTACACCACTACTACTGCACCACAACTAGTAAACCACTACTACCACACCACCACAACTAGTACATCACTACTACCACACCACAACTAGTACACCATTACTGCCACACAACAACTAGTACACCACCACTACTATCACACCACAACAAGTACACCACTCTACCACACCACAACTAGTACACCACTACTACCTCCCGATCACTAAAATACTATCACTACCGCACCACACTCATGGGGTCATGGGGCCTCGCAGCCTGGTGGATAGCGCTCAGAACTCGTAATTCTGTGGTGCGGGTTCGATTCCCGCACGAGGCAGAAACAAATGGGCAAAGTTTCTTTCACCCTGAGTGCCCCTGTTACCTAGTAGTAAATAGGTACCTGGGAGTTATTCAGCTGTCACGGGCTGCTTCCTGGGGTGTGTGTGTGTGTGTGTGGTGTGAAAAAAATAGTTGATGATTGACAGCTGAGAGGCGGGACGAAAGAGCAGAGTTCAACCCCCGCAAACACAACTAGGTGAATACACTAACATGCACCGCAACCACGAACATCATCAATCATTACCACCAACTGTGACCATAACTCATTAGTACCAACTGTGACCATCACTCACTACTGACACCAACCACCACTACCACCAACCACAACCCACCAAAAACAACATCGCCCCCCATGGATTCTCCAATAAGTGAAAACATAAATAAAAAGGATGTACCAACCTTTATTATGATTCTGTTTTATTTTACTATATGTAGAAATATATTTTTCTATTTCTACATTTTTATATATAACACCAATATCAAAAACTACATTTATGAAACATTTGAGATTGCCATAAGGTTTCAATTTTCTTTTTAGCCAACGTTTCGTGCATACCGTTTTGGAACTTTGGCGCTTTTCCCTGAAAACTCCCTCCCTCCCACCGTCACCGGAAGGACCACACTCGTCGAAGTCGCCAACGTCAGCACACGCAGAAGAAGAACGCCGCGAACGCTTAGGCTCGGGCTGCACATCATCAGACCCGGAGGCAGACTCGGCGACATGCGCAACACTAGCCGGGTGAACCGACACACGCCGCAGTATGGCAGCATCCTCAACCACATGGGGCACCAAGCTAGGCACAGGAGGAAGCGCCGGATCCACCCCAGCACAGTTGGAGCAGACGGCGAGGGTGCAAGGACCGGGACAGACGCAGCAGAGGAAGAACTGGAAGACGAGGGGTCCGAGTAGACGGCAGTCGGAAAAGGCTCAGGGACACCAGCCGGAGCAGGCTGAGCACCAGGCGAGGACACAACCTCCGGAGGAGAGGCGACAACAACAGGGGGCGCAACAGCTGACACAGAGGTCACCTCCTCAGCCGAAGAGACGTCCACATCCACCGAATCATCCCCCACAGGAAGCGGCGGAAAATCCTCCTCACTGAAGAGATTCACCGGCGCAACGGCAAGCACAGAACAGTCAGCAGCCTGATGGCCCAAAAGGCCACAACGATAACACATCCGCAGCTGGCAGGCGTAAAACACCCGAACGTTGCACCCCATAAGGCGCACAGAGGACGGAATATCTGCCCGGAGTCTCATGCCCAGGGTGCGAATGTTAGTCCTCACACCCTTAAGTGGACTGGAAGACACCACGTTCACCCATATACTAACCACTGCTCTAAACCGGCCGAAATACCCTCCGGAAACTCCAAGGGAGCCCCATGCACACTGACGTAAGTGAGGGCACCACTTCCATCAGAGAGGGTCACAGTGCCCGCACCATCTGGCAGGGGTAATGTCCGCCCCTCGTATTGCCGGAGAAAATCACGATACGCCATCTCCTCCGTGAATTTCACTATCGCCCGACGGGCCGTTACCAACTCGACCAAATAAATTGCTAACACAGGGACAGATAGCAAATCACAAGCCAGCGCAATCTCCGGGTAACCGGCCCGCACAGAGAATTCGAGTCCCACAGACTGAGCCCGGACGACGGGGAGGAGAGGGACCCCCATTGTAACTCCACGTTAGCACAGGCGGGCAGAGACACACCCGCCCCCAACCGGCCAAAGTGGTAAACAAGCACCAACTGCCGGAGCGCCGAGGCAACACGTCTGCCCCCTACTGAAGCTAGGGCCAGACTCCAGTCAAATAGTATTTGGTCAACTACTATGGCCTGTACAAGTCGGGCATAACCACCTAGGCATACAAGAGGCTGGACTACTCTGTAATCTTGGAGTCCTCTGTTTAACATGAACCCTGAAAGATTTAATTTTTCCTGTGTTAAAGGTTTTACTTTTAGCTTAACTGCCACTTCCTGTGTGACAAAGTTTTTCTGGGACCCGTGATCAAATACCCCACGAGTGGTGATCTTGGTCCCTTTGTTCTTGATTACAAAGTTAGTTATGCAATCGGCATAGTTATGCAATCGGCAAGTGTACCTCCGCCACCACCGGTTGTGGTGCACACTACGGTGGTGGCGGAGGTGCACTTGCCTGAGGGTGCCGGTGCCGATGTTTCGGCCTCCCCTTCTGGTCTGGTGTCCGAGGGTCCTGCTTCAGGTGCGTTGCCTGCGTCGGATGGCTCCGGTTCTTCGTGGGGGTGGTTTCCCCTGCTGCGGTTGGTGGTGAGTGGGGTGGTCTGGTGATGGTGTTAAGAAAGGATGCTCGCTCTGGGAGTTCTGTGGCCCCTTCCTCGGCAGCAGTCATGCCGCCTCTTCCGTCTCCAGCAGTCTCTTCTGTCTCTCCTGCGGTCTCCGTGGAGGTGCTACCGTCTCATCGTCCGGCCCCTGCTCCTGTGCGTACGACGGCAAGGCAGTCTTGGCAGCCCTCATCCGCTTCTCCAGTGTCGTCTGCTGCCTCGAAGGGCGTGGATGGCTCTCCCGGCCTCGTTATGCGACTTGCATCAGTGACCTCGGGCGTTGGCCGATGCCACCCGATCTGGATGTTCCTGAGTTTATGGTATCCCTTCGGCAGCGGGGGATCAAAAACCCTACCGACCTTGAAGATTTGGTCTGGGAAGCTTACAAGAGGAAGTATCCTTACGATTTTTTCCCGGAGAAGTACACTTCTCACATTGTTCCTCCCAAATGATTTTTGTATATTCTGTTTCATGTTGTGTGCATGGTTGTGGGGTGCAGATGGTGTGTGTGTGTGAGTGGGTGGGGTGGGTTTTGTTCCCGGTTCCTGCGTGCTCTGGTTTGTGTTGTGGGTTTTCTTTGTATGGCTGGTGGGTGGGTGTGCGGTTCCTGTGTGTTTGTGTGTTCGGATGTGGATGTCGTGTGCACTTGTTTATGTCATATTGTGTGCCCTTCAAGCTGTTGGCGTGTTCCAGCCAGGGGTTGTGCTTTGTTCTGTTTTGCCATTTTGTTTTGCCTCCCGTTTGTTATGGCAGATCTGTTTCCTTTATTGTTATTATCCTTATTATTGTATGTTTCTCGTTTTGTGTTGGTGCCTCTCCGTCTGTGTTTGAGGTGTTAGTGAGCTTGTTTTGTGTGCATTTTGTTCTGGGGTTTTCGCCTATGTTTGTCTTCTGCTGTGTTTATATTTGTGTTATGTTTGTGTATGCATTTTTGTTTTGTGGTCAGCCCTTCTGGCTGGTCTTCTCTTGTTTTATTCCTTTATTCGTGTACATGTGTGCTTTGTGCTTTGTACTTTTGTTCTATGTTATATTTGTTTCTGCTTTTATTGTAACTTATACGCATGCCTGCATGTAAAAAAAAAAAAATCCTATTTGACTTAAATGTTAATGGTCTAAGGAAACAGCCAGATTCCTACAATAAAGAGGAATCAAATTGGCTGATAACAAATTAAGTTCTGACTTCCTCACCGATGTAGGTATACTTGTAGGGGCAGATTATTATTACCTGTTTATCACTAGACAGACTAAACAACAGGGAATGAACCTGTTAGGGTCAGCAGGAGGACATTTACTCATAGATACAGTCTTAAACCTGCAGAACCCTATGCCTGCTGACAACCAGTACTACTAGTAAATACATATTGTCAGCTGAATATAAATCTCTAGGAACTAAGCATAAACAGCACTGTCAAGGCTGTGTATTGGCCATACGCGCTTAACTCACGGACATTTAATGAAACGCCACCCTGCTCCTTATTGTCTGAACTGCATTGACCCTCTTACAGCTGTGCATATCCTTGTTGAATGTCCTGACTTCCAGGACGAGCGTGTGTCTTGTTTACCGACCATCCAATCACTTTTCCCTCAATAAAATTCTTGGTGAATCGGAAACTTTATATCGTTCGCCTTTGGTATGCGTTTGTGGTCTCTTATTGGCATGCTCAGTGAAATTTAGCACCCTCTGATTATTCGGCACTTTTGATGGTGCTACATAGCCTTCCCAGCTTGGTGCCATCTTTGATAATTACTTACTTATTAATCATAAATGAGAATACATCTGACTATATATAACGAAGATTGAGTTTGGTACAATTATTATTAGCCGAGGTGGTTTTTATGGGTCTCGGTGGATAGTCAGTGACCAGTAGCCTAAACAGCTACAAGTTATAGCGACAAATGCCACTGACCCCACTGCAGTCCCAAAACTTCATTTGACTGTGGGCCACCGATCTTGGCTTCAAGTTCTCTACTTCTAAGACTTGTGCCATGACTTTTACGCGGAAACGGGTCGTTCTTCGTCCCTCTTTGTCATCCCCTATTGTCATCCCCTTGAGTACAAAGATTCCGTGAAGCTTTTGGGGTTATTCCTTGACACTCGTTTGTCTTGGTCTCCCCATATCTCTTACCTCCGTGTTGAGTGCTCTAAGGCCCTTATCCTCCTTCAGGTCTTGTCCCATACTTCTTGGGGGGCAGATAGGCGCACTCTCCTTGCTTTACATTCCTCTCTCGTCCTGTCTAAGCTCGATTATGGTTGCCCTGCTTACTCGTCTGCTTCTCCTTCTACTCTTCGCCGTCTTGATGCTTTGCACCATACTGGGTTGCGCCTCAGTTTTGGTGCCTTTCGTTCGACTCCCGTCCTTAGCTTGTATGTTGACACTGGCTTCCTGTCTCTCCAGGACCGCCGTGATCGCTACTGTCTTCGCTATCTTGCGCGGTCCTTACAACATCCTTCCTCTTGTCTCTGTCGTGCTTTCACTTTTACCCCTCCTGCGGTTCCTGTTCCTCTTCACCACCTCCCTCTTTCTGTCCGGTTATCTCGTCTACAGGATTCTCTTTCAATTCGTATTTCTAATGTTTCTCCTCGTGTTGTTCCTTCTTTGCCCCGTGGAGAGTCCCTCTTCCGCGGTTTTGTACATCCTTGACCCGTATCATTAAAGCTTTACCCCTCCTACGGTTCTAAAACGCCTTTTCCTCGAGCACTTTTCTTCTCACTCCAACTCCGTTTCTGTCTTCATCGATGGGTCTAAGTCTGCAGACGGTGTTGGCTACTCTGTTGTTTTTCCTGATCGCACTTATATGTGTCGCTTACCTCCGGAGACTAGCATCTTTACAGCAGAGCTTTATGCTATTCTCTATGCTCTTCGTCTCCTCATTTCTCGTTGTCAGTCTTCTTTTGTAGTTGTTGTTGACTCTCGTAGTGCCTTCATGGCTCTCGGGTCCTTTAATCCGGTTCATCCAGTAGTTGTCGAGATCCAGCATTGGCTGTTTCTTGTTCACAGTAAATTTAAGTCGGTTGAGTTTTGTTGGGTTCCCAGTCATATTGGTGTGTCTTTAAATGAGCGTGCGGATGCTGCCGCCAAGGAAGCTGTCCGCTCTTGTCCCATCTCTCGTAAAGGTATTCCATATTCTGACTTTTACCCGGTTATCCATTCCTCCGTCATTACCCGTTGCCAGGCTTCTTGGTCGTCTGTTACTGGTAACAAACTACGTACTCTTAAATGTTGTTTCCTCGTGGCCGTCCTCCTACCCCCGTAACCGGCGATGGGAAACAGCTCTGGCGAGGTTGCGTAATGGCCATACTCACTTAACCCATGGTCACTTGATGGAGCGCCGCCCTGCTGCTTATTGTCCTAGTTGCATTGCCCCTCTTATGGTCGTGCATGTCCTTCTTGAATGTCCTGACTTCCAGGACGAGCGTGTGTCTTGCTTTCCAACCGCCCCTCGCAGTCACCTGTCTCTCAATAGAATTCTTGGTGACTCGGATACTTTTGATATCATTAGCCTTAAGCGTTTTTGTTCTCGTATTGGCATCCTTGGTGATATTTAGCGCCCTCTGATTATTCTGCGCATTTCATGGTGCTACATAGCCTTCCCGGTTGGTGCCTTCTTTTGATAATTACTTACTTCATTTGACTGTAGCAATTTACCACATTCAGTTCTCTAAGCAAAACAAAATACAATAAAGATAGGAAAGCCTAGCACCCAAGGAATTAAGTGAGAAAGTGAAGTCACAAAGAAACTTGCCACACCTGCAAATCCCTACAAAGATAATAGTCGAGTACAAGCTGACGCACAAGATCAGCTAATTGTAACAATAAAATACCTTAGTGTAAGTCTTCAGGGGAGAATACTGCAGCTAAAATACCTTAGGGTAAGTCTTCAAAAGAGAAAACCGCAGCTAAAATACCTTAGAATAGATCTTCAAATGAGAAGACTGAAACCACACAAAGTTTTTCTGGTCCAGGATTTCAATTATCTACTTAATGAAATATTCACCTGCAGGGCAGCATTAGTTTTGTTTTGTGCTACTTCTTCTTCCTCGTTTCTGCCTTAAGCAACCTTAGATGCGTCTTTGAAGAAGCACCTTAGCACAAACAAAACTGAAAACTTACATTAGCCTGTAAGTGAATACTTACTAGAGGAATACCAGTAGCGAAACAAATAGGTAGGGATGATCCATTACCAAATACCTTCCAAGAAAGATTGGTTGCAGTAACAACGAATCCAATTATCTTAAACAACCTTAAGTTTCTCATTTCAAAATAAACTGAAAACATCGTTCAGCTACATGTGCTCTGTGATGTCTGAAGAAAGGCTTACATCACTGAAGCCTATCAAGTTACAAATGAACAAGCCCCACACTGCTCAAAAATTAGGTAGGGTGGCACCGTTAAAGGATGCGGTAAATTGCCGCAATTAGCATTAACCTTCTGCTTACGTAGGCTTTAGGGAATTTAGTTGGGGTCAGCAGAGTACAAGTTGAACTTACGAAATACAGCAGACTATATTAACAGAGGCTGATTCCAATATCTTCTTTTAAAGTTGAGGATGAGTTCGTGAGTCTTCAGTGAAAACCCTGCGGACAGTAGCCTAAATAGATACAATCACAACGACCAAGCCACTGGTCTCACTTTGGTCTCAAGGTCATCCTCGATTTAATGAATGAATACCTTCAATTCTCTCAATTAAGTAAAACTTAAATAGGTTAGAAACTTTGTATCACTGTGGAGCAGGCAGCCCATACAATAAAATAATTGTCAAGGTTCAGTGATGAGCACTACCACCCTTAAACCATTAGAAAAATTAATTCCTCTGGAATTGGCGGAACTTGAGGCCACTCAAACGCCAGATATACCTTAAGTTCCAATAGGAAACAACAACTTTTTAGAAACAAATACCCGTCCGTAAAGGACTGCTGCACGACAGTGCAAACTTATTCTTAGGCAATATTTTGATTATGCATAAATTCAGAGAATTTGTCATTTAAATTGAGGGAGACTCATAAATCTCCAGTGATGAATCAATGGATAGTAACATAACCAGTTGCAAGCCACAGTGACCAAGTTCACTGACACCACTATTGATTCAGAAGCCCTTTGATTTAATGACAGAATAATTAATTCTCTGATGAATCTCATTTAGGCTAGAATTTAACCAGTAATTAAATGCACCCAAGTTGATAGGACAAGATAACTTAGGTTTCACATCACGTTAAACTCTTAATACAGGACATCCGTACTTTACGTACAGACATACTACTATGCTAACACAAATTTAAGTTATAATTTCGAGTGGGCTGGGGGGCATCAGTGAACATCAGTACTACAATAGGAACTGCGACCCTTGTTCCACCCCCTCCCCGAAATTTTGTCGGAAATTTCGGAAAGCCAAAGCACTACCCCTAAGCACATCAAGATAAATGCTTTGTGTTAGGAAATTAAGATTACTAATAATATTAATTTCTAGTGATTGAATGCCAAAAGTTTCCTAGTATCAATAATGGGCTATTGCATCAGCCACCCCATCTCACACAGTGATGAGTTCTTTATCTAACTCTTCTTAAACCAGTCTGCAATTTGCTTTGATTTGTATTTGTTATTTAGATTGGAAATTAATGAATCTTAACAGGAATAGAGTGTACTTCCGTCCCAAGGTGAATTTCCACATTAGTGGCATGTTGATTCAGAGGCAGAATAATAATCACATCACGTATTCATCATTTCTTAAATGTGCTTTAAATCACGAAAGTCTTTTAATCCAGTGTTATGAACAATGGAAACTTGTTTTCTAGAATTTGATGTAAAATATTAGGTCATAAAATGATGCTAATATCGTCTCCTCAGTGAACGGCATGAATTAAATAGCGTGACTAATTTCCTGGACGTTCGCCGAAATCAAGGCAGGAAGACTCGCCACTTGTGTGTCTTCCTTGCGAGATATTGTGGTGGACTATTATGGAGGGTTATTTTAGTGTATTATTATTGAGGGTTATTGTGGTGGATTATTATTGAGAGTTATTGTGGTGGATTATTATGGAGTTTTTTTTTTGCAGTGGATTAATGTTGAGGGTTATTGTTGTGGTTTATTGTGATGGAAAATTAAGGAGGGTTATTGTGGTGGAAAATTAAGGAGGGTTATTGTAGTTGACTAGTAAGGAGGGGTTATTGTGATAGATTTTATGGAGGATTATTTAGGTGGATAATTATAGTGGGTTATTGTGGTGGTTTATTATTGAGGGTAAATTGTGATGAATTATTATGGAGGGTTATTGTGGTGGATTATTATAGAGGGTTATTGTGGTGGTTTATTATAAAGGGTTTATTGTGGTGGATTATTATGAAGGGTTATTGCAGTGGATTATTATAGAAGGTTATTTTAGTGGATTATTATGGAGGCTTAATGTGGTGGATTATTATGGAGAGTTATTGTAGTGGATTATTTTGGAGGGTTATTGTAGTGGGTAATTTAGAGGGTTATTGTGATGGATAATTATGGAGGGTTATTGTGGTGGCTATTATGGTGGGTTATTGCAGTGGATTATTAGTAAGGTTTATTGTGGTAAATTTTTATGAAGGGTTATTGTGGTGAATTATTATGGTGGCTTATTATGGTGGATTATTATGGATGGGTATTGTCGTTGATTATTATGATGGTTTATTATGGTGGCTTATTGTGGTGAATTATTATGGATGGTTATTGTGAGGGATTATTATGATGGTTTATTGTGGTGGATTATTATAGTCTTATTGTAGTGGAATATTATGGAAGGTAATTGTGGTGGATTATTTTGGAGTGTTTATTGCGGTTGACTATTATCGAGGAATATAGTGGTGGATTATTAAGGATGCTTATTGTGGTTGATTATTATGAAGGATTATTGTAGTGATTTACATGGAAGGGTTATTGTATTAGGTAATTTGGAATGTTATAGTAGTAGATTATTATGGAGGGTTAATGTGGTGGATTATTATGCAGGATTAGTGTTTTGGATTATTATGGAGTGTTATTGTGGTGGATTATTATGGATGGTTATTGTGGTGGAATATTATGGATGTTTAATGTGGTGGATTATTATGAAGGTATATTGTGATGCATTATTAATGAGTGTTACTGTGGTTGATTATTATGGGGTGTTATTTTGGTGGCTAACTTTGTACCGTCATTGTGGTGGATTATTTTCGAGGGGTATTGGGGTTGAAAATTTTAGAGGGTTATTGTGGTGGATTATTATGGATTTTTATTGTGGTAAATTATTTTGGAGATTTATTGCGGTGGATTATTATGGACACGATTTGTAGTGGACTGATATGGAGGGTTAGTGTGAATGATTATTATTGAGGTGAGTGTGATGTATTATTTTGTGGTGTTGATTATTATGGAGGTTTACACTGGTGGATTACTATGAATGCTTAGAGTAGTGGATTATTATAGATGCTTTGTTAGGTGGATTATTATAGAGGGTTATTACTGTGGATTATTATTGAGGGTTATTGTTGTTGATTATTATGGAGTGTTATTGTGGTGGATTATTATTGAGGGTTTTTGTGGTGGATTACTTTGGAACGTAATTCCAAATTAATGGCTGGATACTTGTGGTGATTTTTTTGGAGGGTTATTGTGGCGGGGTACTTTGGTGTATTATTATGGAGGGTATTGTGGAGGATTATTATAGACGGTTATTGTGGTAGATTATTATGGAGATTTATTGTGCTGGATTATTATGGACGGTTATTGTAGTGGATAATTATAGAGGGTTTTTGTGGTGGATTATATTGGAGTGTTATTGTTGTTGTGGATTATTTATGTAGGGGTTATTGTGGTGGATTACTTTGGAGCGTTAATTTGGGTGGATTATTTTTGAGAGATTTTGTTATAGAATATATTGAAGCATTATTGTAGAGATTATTATGCTTGGTTTTTCTGATGTCTTTTTGTGGATGGTTCTTGCAGATTATTATTATGGAGATTTTTTGTGGTGGATTATTGTTGAGGGTTATTATTGTGGTTTATTATTCAGGTTTATTGATGAGGATTATATTGAAGTGTTATTGTGGAGGGTTATTATGGAGGATTATTGTGGTGGATTATTGTGTAGGGTTATTGTAGTGGAATATTATAGAGGTTTATTGTGATGGATGATTTTGGATTGCAATGGTGGTGGATTATTATTGAGTTATTATGGTGGATTTTTATGGAGGGATATTGTGGTGGATTCTTTTTTTTTGGAGGGGGGTTAATGTTGTGGATTATTAAGGAGGGTTATTGTGGTGGATTAATTTGGAGGATTTTTGGTGGATTATTTAGGAAAGTTATTGTGTTAGATAATTTTGGAGGGTTATTTTGGTGCATTATTATGGAGGTTTCTTGTAGTGGATTATTATGGAGTGTTATTCTGGTGGATTATTATTGTGAGATTTTTTTCTACGCCTACCTCCCTTAGGAGGTGGACTACAAGTTTAAGGGCTGCTCACGGCAGTTAAGCATGAGTCCAATAGAAAAAGGAAAAGCGGGAGCAAACCGCCAGGCCTCCACCACTAGGGGTGAAAACCTGTCCACAATAGGCCGCTGGCTCCTCCTAGTTAAACTGGACGTTAAAACTAATAAAGGGTAACCGACGGGTTCTCACAATCAAATATTTATATTTGATGTGGCGCTATGAATTGGAATTTGAATTCCCAAGAACAGCCGTCTTATCAAGATCACATCAACATTTAAACGTAATATGCAGAAATATAGAAATATGGTAGAACAATATGGTTGAGGGTTGACATCAAAGACCGTTTTCTATAACATAACAATTTATTAATAACAAGAGACTAACTACTAGATTACCGAGTTTACGTTACGTTAATTTCCATCCAGTGGCATGATAACAAACAGCTAAATAGCAACCCATGCTGTGAGGCTGCATACTGAACTAACCTGAACACAGGTGTGCCCCTTGATGACGCAATATTGCAAATCAAAGAAAAATATTCTCTTTCGTCATCGGAGCCTTCCGATGTTAATTACTCCACTAATTAACATGAGCCACTAATTGCTATATCCCAGAAAGGTAATTAGTCTCGAGCAAATTACGTTAACACAAATACTGACAGACTCTGACAGATCCTCTCCCACTACGTGAATTCATGATGAGAAGGCTAATTACATAATTAGCTAGAGTGGTCAATTAGTTGTCACACGGATAAATTAATTGCTCCCGAGACGTATCTCACTCAAGCTCAACACTGTTCTCTCTCATAACAGCCGTCACTCACTCCACAATAAGTGTGCACCCCTTATCCAGTTAATTTCCCAATTATTAACTCACTGAATCCTTAAGTCCTCAACACAACTTAAAGAAACAAAGTAACCCCAGTGTTACATAGGTCACACTACAATGGCATGCAACAACACAAATGCACTGCCCACATACGGTTGCGGCTACTGCAACTCGTTAATTACTGTGCCCACACAATAATGACACACGGTTGTGCAACACACAAGAGTATACCAATATTACTGCCCCCCTTTTCTTCCAACCGTTGCAAAGGACTACTGTGAACACACACTTACCTCAGCAAGGCAATTAACCCATCAACTGCCTGCTCTCATTAAGTACTGTGAATTCCCCTGAATAATCCTAGAGGTCCCTTAAACCCTCAACACAGTTCCTAGGGCAATAATATCGTATAAACTGATAACAATACTGCACAAACCTGCAACATAATGATGCCGTCAGCATACCCCACATGCTAATGACATCATTAGGCAATCAGTCAGCAATCACATCTACTGACTTACCACACAACACAGTACATAAAGCATGCAAATGAACACATAGAAATGGCATTCACATAATCAATGAAAATTATATCATCAGGTAAATGTATCTCTAACTACATAGACCTCAGGGGTACCCACTGACATCCCTGCAACCTGGCCTGCCTACCTCTAATGATTATAATTTTACATGCTGATACTCATAGCACTAATCCAGTCTGACCGATTATATAGAATCGACAACTGGATCATTTATATGGTAAATCTCTACACTGACCGGTACATACTCGAGTCAGTCTACACACATATATACATCATGATACTACTGTGTGGTCCCGTGTACAACATCTATCTCCAGGTACCGCCCTACCAGTCACCTGGACGTGCTACAGACAGCTGTCTCTCAGCTGCTTCCCTAGCCTGGCGAGGCTCTGAGACAACTCTTACTGGGAATTTCCACCGGTACTCATCACACTGTACACAATGATAAATTTTACTCACGTCTAACCTCCTCATTTTCTACACATTTCCCAGGTCACTACCACTCTAGCTGTCAACACTTAGCTTGCTCCTCATGTGTCGACAAGATGTGGCCCTAGGCCGTCCCGGGAAAGTGGCCAAGTGGCCCAAGGAGGTGGCCAAGGCATGTGGCCACCGCGTGGCCCTAAGGGGGTGGCCACGGGTAGCGCATGACGTCATAGCACCCAACCCGGCTGAGCTGGTGCGCGGGGTGGGGTGGGGGTTTGGCCGCGCGGGTGGCCCCCCCAAGCAGCTGGCCAAGGTGGGTGGCTGCGCACATGGGTGCCTCGGGCTGGCAGGCTGCCGCCCACAGGCGTACACACGCGGATGGGGAATCACTAACAACCCCATCAAACCAGAGCCTGCCTTGCTCTACACTGGGGTGACAATGGCCGGCGGCGTCCCCACACTGACGCAGCCTGGCGGAATTCAAAGTCCCACAGGGGCCTGTAATCTCACCACAATGACACGAGGAGGCCCTGCCTGATTTCCGCTAATTGTCCATCACTACTAGACAGGTTATTTGAACCACCTGTTACACCATGAGGCTCTGCCAGCTGCCTCATGGGTGCCCACTGTCTCTGAGGCTATTTTATTGGTCCTTCCGTACCTCGTTGGCCCTCGAATTTCACGAAAATTGGGCCTAGACACAACCCGGAATGGCGGGAGTGCCATCCCTGCTAGACAACACGGTAACGTCCGTGATTAACGGGGTTGGAGGGGGAAAACTCCCCCCCTCCACCCAGACACGTCCTCATCCACCTGCTACCCTGCTCAGACTGACGATTTCCTGGGCTAGGGAAACTCAAAATACCCATATCTCCCCCCTACCTTGTCTTGACCAATCAGCAGGGAGCCGGTACACTACCAAGATGCCGCTTCCAACCACAGCTCTTCGCGCCAAAACTCAGCTTGGAGCACAGGTGCCTAAACCAATCACATGCCTCAGTCACCATCAGGCGTCCTGTGACTCACAAGGAGGGGGAGGCCTAAAAGACAGTGGCGTACTGTCTCACATGGTGGTGAGGGGGGGGGGGAAGGCAACGTTCACCCAACTGTCCCTCCCCCCTGTAAAACCGTTGGGAGAGTCAAGTACCTCCCTACACCACTTCACTCTCAACTCCCATCCTATTTCACAGAAACAGGAAAATTTCTGTAATTCTCTCTACAGAGCAATCACAGGCCTATAACCAGTCCCAACCGATAGTCCTTAACATAAGCTTTCATTCAACAACCCACAAGTATATGTTAGTTTGAAAGCTACAGTTTCTAGAGTTTCCTAGAGCGACTAGCCTAATCTAGAAACTAGGAAAACTAGCTGAGGGAATCTAGATTCCCTCACAATTATTGACAGTTATTGTGGTGGATTATCTTGGAGTGTCATTGTGGTGAATTATTTTGAAGAGTTATTGTGGTGGAATATTAAGGAGGGTTATTGTAGTGGTTTATTATTGTAGGTTATTGTGGTGGATTATTATGGAGGTTTATTGGGATGGAATATTATAGAATGTTATGTTATTGTAGTGAATTATTTTGGTGTGTTATTGTGGTGCATTATTATGGAACATTTTTGCTGTGAATTATTATGGAGGCTTATTCTGGTGGATTATTATGTAGGGTTATTATTGTGGATTATTTGGAGGTTTTTTTAGTGGATTATTATTGAGGGTTATTGTGGTGGATTATTATTGAGGGTTATTTTAGAGGATTATTATAAAGGGTTATTATGGTGGTTTATTGTGGAAGGTTTTTGTGGTGGAATATTTCTAGGTTATTGTGTTGGATTATTTTAGAGGTTTATTGTAATGACTTATTATGGAGAGTTATTGTGGTGGACTATTATTGAGGGTTATTGTAGTGGATTATTTTGGAGGGATATTGTGGTGGCTTATTATGGAGGGTTATTGCAATAGAATATTTTGGAGGGATGTTGTGGTGTGTTACAAATTTAAGTGCTGTTATGGGGGGTATAGAGTATTAAAGAGAAAGGCCAGCAGTTAGAATCAGGATGTATCAAAATCAGTGAAGATCAGATAGGCCTGGCCCCCAATAAGAATACAAACAATATTCAATATCTGGCTTTAAGTTTAATATGTCTGTCTAGCGGCTGATCACTGTTCCACTCTACAGGAAGAATGGATACTCCTTTATAAACTAACTTATTTATTAAATCCTCTTAACAACCACCCCATATATATTAACAACAATAACAATAACTACTTTACCACACTATCTTACGTTAAAAGCCTTTGGTCCACATAAGCAGGATACAAGGTTTTACAATTAGGACAAGCTAGGGTAAAGTCTACTAGCGAAGAACTCGAAAGCTTGAGGCAGCTTGGGGTAGTAAACCCACGTGGTACCCTGTCACAACACAAACACTTAGGGATGCCCAAAACACTGGCTTATACTCCACAATAACTATACAAATCACACATAAGCCTAGCTAGGGAGCAAAGTAACACAGGTTTTGCACTTATCTTTGTAGTGTATAGTAGCTTAAGGTAAGGGCAAGGGAGAAGGAGGAGAAGAATCGAGGCAGAGCCCCCACAGGAAGATGTTGACACCGCACAGCCAGACCAGAGAAGGGCGCAGGAGCCTCCAGTCTGAGCTCTCTCCAGTTGTTGCCGGGGAGACAACAGCTGATTGTGCAGCTTATAAACATTACAAATTTTCACCGACGTAAAAACTGGTTACTTTAATAGTTTTAGAATAGTTGATAATTAGTTCACTTATTAATAAACAAAAACAAGCTCAAGTCTGAATGCTCTGTGAGAAACAAGATTCGTGTTAAGTCTGGCAAGGAATATTGGAACAAAGGCACAACAGCAATCAGTACAATCAGCACATCAGTATCAAATAATGTAAAATAAATTATTTAGAGCTCAATTTGACCTCTGGTTTCCAACTATGGAACCCAGGGTCGTAACACTCCTCCCCCCCTTCAGAGAAAAAAAAAATGTTGCTACTAGAATAGTAGTCATATTTTTTTGTAAGAGTATACAAAGAATTAAAAGGAAAACTATGCAATAAAAGAAAATCAAACAAAAACTAAAATTTCTCTGCAAGAAAAAGTACAAAGGAATTCTCTGAAAGAAAAGCACACAAAATAAATTTTCTGAAAGAAAAAGCACATACTCAAAAAAAAAAAAAAACGGGGAAGTAAATAAATTTACACGGAATATTTGATGTCACAGGAGAACATAAAAAAATAACTAAAGCATGACAGTTGGTATATGGCTTCCTGTGGCTCAGATGAATGTTACTCGGGTAACTGGGACAGAGCGTCGGCTATCACGTTGAGCCGGGCCGGTAGGTGAGTAATGGAAAGATTGACGTCCTGTAGGTACAATGCCCACCTGAGGATGCGTTTATGTTTCGCCTTCACCTGGTTTAAGAACACTAGTGGGTTATGGTCTGTGTACACTTCCACTATATTTCCTGTTAGGTATACTTCAAACTTTTTACATGTTAACACTAGTGCCAACGCCTCTTTTCCTACCACTGAATAAATGCTTTGCGCCTTGTCAAATTTCACAGAGTAATAGTATACTGGGTGGTCCACTTGATCATCCCCAGTTTGCAACAACACCGCACCAGCACCCGAGTCAGACCCGTCAACATGAATTTTAAACGATCGGTCGAACCTTGGACTGGGGCGAAAGCTAATATCAATTTCAAATTTTTAAACGCCTCTGCACAGTCTGTTGACCACTTAAATTTAATGGCCTTCCACAACAAGTCTGTGAGAGGAGTGCCGACACTGGAAAAGTTCTGACAAAAACGTCGGTAGTATGCACACATACCAATAAACCTTTGAAAGTCCTTTTTAGACCGGAGCACTGGATTCTCCAGAATGGCACTGATTTTATCTTGCTGAGGTAATACTTTTCCTTGCCCCACTTCATGACCAAGGTATGTCACTGTACCTTGGCCAAAATGACACTTTTTTGCATTTAAGGTTTAGATTCGCATTTTTCAAAACTGTGAACAACTGGCGTAACCTAGCTATGTGGTCAGTCCAAATACTATAAAAAAACACAATGTCATCTACATACGCCCGATAATTTGGCATATTAGCGAGCAGAGAGTTCATTAGCCTCTGGAACGTGGCAGGGGCATTACGCAAGCCGATTGGTAACACTTGATACTCAAAGACACCATCGGGTGTTACGAACGCAGTTAGTTGCTTGGCATGTTCGATGAGCGGGATCTGATAATAACCACTTGAGACGTCGAATTTCGAGATGTACGTGGAGTTTCCGATCTCGTCGATGCTGTCTTGGCGGAGGGACAGCGGATAGGCATCCACAATGGCCCAGTGGTGAGCTGCTGATAGTCGGTGCATAATCGCGAGGAGCCGTCTGGTTTGGGGATCAAAAGGCAGGGTGAGCACCAAGAGCCCTGGCTCGGTCGGATGAGGCCGTGCTGGAGCAGGAAGTCGACCTCTTTCCGTACTATGGCCTTCTTTTCCAGACTCATCTGGTAGGGTTGAAGGCGAATGGGGGTGTAGTCCGTCAACTTGACATCATGGTAGATGGCATCAGTCTGGGTCGGGACCTCCCCGAACAGACTGGAGAATTCGTCAAGCAACGACTGCACCTCTTCATGTAGGGCCATCTGCAAATGGGACAGTCCCTCCTCCACAGCATTCACAGAATTAGAATTATTGAGAATGAGATTAGTTGGGTCCACAAAACAATCATCCCCTCCCTCACTGGAAAAGGAAACATTAGTTAGTGTGACGGGCCTGGGGCCCTGGAACTTCTTCAGCCGGTTCAAGTGTACGAGCATCACCTGGTTACGCTTGTCAGAGTGCATCACTTTGTACATGAGGTCCCCAGCCTTTTCTGTCACAATATAGGGGCCTTCGTACTTGTGAGACATATTATTCCTGAGTTGAGGCTTTAATACCAGGACAGGGTCACCAGGTTGAAATACCCGCAACTTAGCCTTAGCATCGTGTCGTTCTCTTATATTTTCTTGGGCCTTCCCAAGATACTTTAGTGCAGCCGCCTTGCAGTCCCTGAGTCTCTGGTGGTGTTGCGCAAAGAAAGCCGAATCTTCGGTCAACGTTTCGTTCCCTAACAGATTCTCCTGTAACATTTGCAAGGGTCCACGAACTTTATGGCCAAAGACTAACTCAAAAGGAGAACAACCAAGTGAACTTTCTAACCCCTCTCGAGCAGCAAACAAAACATAAGACAAGTTCTCATCCCAGAAGTTGTGGGAACTCTTGCACGATGTCTTCAACATCTGCTTCAGAGTTAGATGGAACTGCTCAATTACCCCCTGACTCTGTAGATGGTATGGGCTGGAAACCTTAGGAGTTATTCAATGGTCCTTACAAAATTATTCAAAAATATCAGACTTAAAATTAGTACCATTATCAGTTTGCACGACCCGAGGCAATCCAAAAGTAGAACAAATTGCAACATACGAGCAACAACAGTCTTTGGCCGGATGTTCCTTACAGAAAAAGCCTCAGGGTAACAGGTCGTGATACACATCATCGTGATTAGGTAAATTTTACCAGACTTAGTTCTAGGTAATGGACCAACACAGTCCATTACCACATGAGAGAATGGTTCCTCCAGCACGACAATAAGCCTTAGAGGAGTTTTAGGTGGCGTCTAGTTAGGTTTCCCAACAAGCTGACAAGGAATACATGAGTTACAAATTTTTGCCACATCGCTTTTCACCTTGGGCCAAAAGAAGTATTTAAAGATTTCATGATAAGTAATATTAATACCTTGCTGTCCCCCCATAGGATCATCATGAGCAGCTGCCAAAACTCTCTCTCTATAGCAGGTCAGCAAAATAACCTGGTGGACTACCTCCCACTCATTTGACAAGGGAGAACTCTGTGGTCTCCATTTTCTCATCAAAATCTGATCATTGTAGTAGAACTCAGTTGCTGCATCTATAATCTCCTCCTTAGAGAGAGCTACCTTGTGGCATTCTGCAAGACTGGGGTCAGCTTTCTGCAAATCACTCAAGGAGGCGTCCAGGCCTTAGTCAGATGCCAGTGGCCGAGGCTCAACAGTGTTCTCCACCTCCTCACTACTCTTGGTAGGAGGCGATGGTAAGCTCTCCACAATGTCCTCCGAATCTTCATCGAGCCGGGCCATGAACGTGTCCGCAAAGTCCAATTGGCTTTCACCACTCGAAAAGTTCCTCATGTCCTCAGGATTTACCACCTTCACAACCACAGCGCTGGCCTTACATTTAAGTCCCATAGACCTGGTCACCGCGCACGCAGGGTATCTTCTGGAGGTTATCTTGAGATTATTTCAAGGCTTTAGTGTCTCCACGGCCCGGTCCTCGACCAGGCCTCCACCCCCAGGAAGCAGCCCGTGACAGTTGACTAACATCCATTTTACTGCTAGGTAACAGGGGCATAGGGTGAAAGAAACTCTGCCCATTGTTTCTCGCCAGCGCCCGGGATCGAACCCGGGACCACAAGATCACAAGTCCAGCGTGCTGTCCGCTCGGCCGACCGGCTCAAACTGTAAAGCATTCTCCACCATTCTCCTCCATTCTCCAGCCGGTGGAGAATGTTGTGTACTCGGTCAGGGTCCAACACATTGTGGAGAGTGTTGTGTACCCGGTCAGGGTACACAACATTATCCTCTGCAGCGGGTAGATCCAGGGAAACCTTAGGGGTAGGCGACATAATAGGCAGTCAGGAGTCCCCTAGCTTATCCCCTGCTAAATCATTACCAGATATTACATCAACATTAGGGAAAGGTAGGTACGAAGTGACTCCGACTGTACAAACAACCTTGTGGAAATCAGATTCCAGGGTAACTTTTCGGAGGGGTATTGCTCGAGTATCACTAGTGACACCCTCGACCAGTACTACCTCTCCAGTGTCGAGAGTGTTGGCACCTTGCAATGCACTCTCTAAAATTAAAGTCTGGATGGCACCGGTGTCTCGGAAGATCACCACGTCCTATTAAGGAAGAACCCTCAGACAAAAGTAGTCTCCCTTTCGATAAGAATGGGGAAAGCAGGTCCAACCTCTGTGGGTTGGAGGTCTTACTCCCTAACCCTTCAGAAGGCCCCAAGCCCTGTGTCATAACAAGAGCAATGGGTCTTTTTTCTGGGTACCAACAACGGCTAGTAATGTGGTTTGCACGTTTACAGTGACCACAGACTCGTCGGGGAGAAGAGACATTACTAACAGGATTGCCTTTTAGTTCACCCTTATGTGTCGTGGGGGCTAGACAATTTAACAGGGTTAGTTATGTCTGAAAGAGAAGGTGCATTAGTTGCAGGGTTAGAATGGGCTGGTCTGGACTGGCTGTGGGTATACGTTTAGTTACTCTGTTGGATATAATTATTTTTTTTGGGCCTTTTGCCCGCCAACTGGTAGTTTTCTGCCATCTTAGCCAAAGCCATAACATTAGAATCTACCTCTGTCCTTCCTCTAAGGTAACGTGCTACCAGCTCTGGCATATTATCTATAAAATTCTCCACTAAAACTAAATTCTTGAGTGCCTCGTATGATTCGGCTTTAGCCAAGCGAATCCATTTTTCAAATAATCTAATTTAGTCATTAGCAAATTCAGTGAGAGGTTGGTTGTGAGTAGACATAAGGTTGCAATAAGCTTGGAGATGAGCTTCAGGCGTAATTTCATATGCCCTCAAAATTCGTTCCCTGACTTTACTATATTCAAAACACTCATCGTCAGGCATGTTTATAAAAATAGCTTGTGCTTTACCCCTAAGCTGCCCCTGTAAGATTTTCACCCACTCTTCCCTTGTCCAGTTCATGGACATGGCCAATCTCTGAAAATGGTTGAAAAGTCTTTAGGGTTTGACTCTGAAAATTCAGTCAAGTTATGCTTCTTATCAGAATGCCTGGGGTTTGAGTCCCCGACAGGTGGTGGTACAGTGGTATCTGCTTTAATTCTTGCCGCCTCATTTTTGAGCCTTTGCTCTTCTACTTTAGCATTTTGTTCTAACAATTTAGCCTCTTGCTCTGCTACTCAAGCCTTTTGCTCTGCCAGTCTTAACTGGGCTAGTTGTAATTCTAACTCTATATTTCTACTAGCTACACTTTCAGCTGGACTGGGCTGGCATAAAATTGTATCACTTGGCAATACTTCTTGGTCTATACAATACTGTAAAATTTCATTCACCAAGGTCCACTTTTTATCAGTGTCGTTTAACTCGAGGCCAAATTCCTTGCCTAACAATACTAAATTTGATTTGGTGAGCTTCTTAATCTCTACCACTTAAGGGTCATTTGCCAATTCCTGCATTTTAGATGCCATTAATAATAAATTTAGCCAAAGAAAAAATTAAAAAATAAAAATTGAAAAACAAAACAAAAATTGGCACGGCCCCTATCACAAGGGTACACTTACCTCTATCGTGAAGGGATCCAGCTGGGTATCGAGTCAGTGCAAGATGTATCCTTTGCTAGTTGAGCTGGACCCTAGGCTAACACATAACCATTCTGCGGAAAACAAAAATTTTTAGTTTTGGCACTGAAAAATTAAATTTTTTACAATTAAAATGTTCATCCCGGACAGGCCCCCACTTGTTACAAATTTAAGTGTTGTTATGGGGGTATAGAGTATTAAAGAGAAAGGACAGCAGTTAGAATCAGGATGTATCAAAATCAGTGGAGATCAGATAGGCCCGGCCCCCAATAGGAATACAAATAATTTCAAATAAATACAAATTAATTTAACAATTAATATAATAATACAATTTCTCCCACCCTACCCATCAACATTGGTGTTCCTCAGGGCAGCATACTTGGCCCTCTCCTCTTTCTCATCTACATTAATGACCTTCCAAATGCCTCCCAACACCTCAAACCAATTCTATTTGCTGACGACACAACCTTCATTTACTCCAGTCCTGATCCCCTTGCTCTAAATGCCACAGTAAATACTGAGCTTAATAAAGTCCATCTTTGGCTAACTGCCAACAAACTCACCCTTAACATTGACAAAACTTTCTATATTCTGTTTGGCAATAAATCCTCTAATCAAATAAATCTCAAAATAAACAATACCCAAATTTGTAACAAATTAGATGGCAAATTCCTTGGCATTCTCATTGACCACAAGCTGAATTTCCAGGGACACATTCTAAATATATCAAAAAAAGTTTCAAAAACTGTGGGCATTCTTTCTAAGATCAGATATTATGTACCACGCCCTGTCCTGGTGACTCTCTATTACTCCCTTATCTATCCATATCTCAACTATGGTATTTGTGCTTGGGGCTCTACTACCCAAAATAACTTACGTCCTCTAATTACTCAACACAAAGCTGCTATTAGGACAATATCCAACTCTGGCCCCAGACATCACTCGGTACCCCTACTCAAATCTCTGAATATGTTAGACATTAAGTCTCTGCACATTCTCTCATGTGTATTATACATATATAAAACGCTAAACTATAATGCCAATCCTGATCTCAAAAGCTTCATAGAAGGTTGAAACAGAACCCATGAGCACCACACCAGAAATAAATACAGTTTTGATATTCCTAGAGTACGACTTAATCAAACTAGAAATGCTCTACAAATCAAGGGGCCCAGAATGTGGAATGACCTTCCCGACCATGTTAAAGACTGTACCTCTCTCAACCAGTTTAAGTTAAAAACGAAGCTATTCCTAATAAATTCCCTGTAACCTACCTTACCCTTCTATTGTCAACCAATGTCTGTTTTTCTTTAAAGAGCGCTGTTTGTCGACATATTTGTATTTGTGCTGCTTTTTCATCTATGTTTTCATTTCTTGTTTTCATCTACTCATTATGCTCAATTAGTATTAAGCTTGTCATTTAAGTTTATCATGCCCGAAACGCTTTGCGTAATAGTGGCTTTAGGCATTGTATGTACTAGCTCTATCTATAAGTCAACCAATCTTTGTAAAAATTTATTGTATGTATGTACCTTACCTAAATAAAATATTATTATTATTATTATTATTATTATATTATTATTATTATTATTATTATTATTATTATAATATTCACTATCAGGCTTTAAGATTAATATGTCTGTCTAGCGGCTGATCACTGTTCCACTATACAGGAAGAATGGATACTCCTTTAAAAAAAACTTATTTATTAAACCCTCTTAACAACCCCCCATATACATTAACAACAATAACAATAACTACTTTACCATACTATCTTATGTTAAAAGCCTTGGTCCACATAAGCAGGATACAAGGTTTTACAATTAGGACAAGCTAGGGTAAAGTCTACTAGTGAAGAACTCGAAAGCTTGAGGCAGCTTGGGATAGTAAACCCACGTGGTACCCTATCACAGCACAAACACTTAGGAATGCCCAAAGCACTGGCTTATACTCCACAATAACTATACAAATCACACATAAGCCTAGCTAGTAGCACAGTAACACAGGTTTTGCACTTATCTTCGTAGTGTATAGTAGCTTAAGGTAAGGGAAAGGGAGAAGGAGGAGAAGAATCGAGGCAGAGCCCCCACAGGAAGATGTTGACATGACACAACCAGACCAGAGAAGAACGCAGGAGCCTCCAGTCTGAGCTCTCTCCAGTTGTTGCCGGGGAGACAACAGCTGATTGTGCAGCTTATAAACATTACAAATTTTCACCGACATAAAAACTGGTTACTTTAATGATGACCAGACCACACACTAGAATGTGAAGGGACGACGACGTTTCGGTCCGTCCTGGACCATTCTCAAGTCGATTGTGATGAGGAAGTAGAGACAGGCAATAAATAGGCACGAGAGGGAAAGAGTGCATCTCGTGAATCTCTCGTGTCTATTTATTGCCTGTCTCTACTTCCTCATCACAATCGACTTGAGAATGGTCCAGGATGGACCGAAACGTCGTCGTCCCTTCACATTCTAGTGTGTGGTCTGGTTATCATACTTTAGCCACGTTATTGTGACTCATCGCCTGCATATGGTTACTTTAATAGTTCTAAGAATAGTTGATAATTAGTTCACTCATTAATAAACAAAAACAAGCTCAAGTCTGAATGCTCTGTGAAAAACAAGATTGGTCTTACGTCTGGCAAAGAAGATAGGAACAAAGGCGCATCAGGAATCGTATCATAATAATGTAAAGTAAATTATTTAGAGTTCAATTTGACCTGTGGTTTCCAACTAAGGAACCCAGGGTCATAACACTGTGGCTTATTATGGAGGGTTATTGTAATGGAATATTTTGGAAGGTTATTGTGGTGTATTATTTTATAAGTTTTGTGTGGAGGATTTATTATTGATGATTATTGTGGTGGAATATTGTGAAGGGTTATTGTGGTGGTTTATTATGCAGTGTTTTTGTGGTGGATTATTATACAGGGTTATTTTGTGGAAGTATTTTCGAGGGTTATTATAGAGGTTATTGTTCTGGATTATTATAGAAGGTTATTGTGGTGGATTATTTTGGAGGTTTATTGTGGTGGAATATTAAATACGGTTATTATGGTGGATTATTTTGGTGGTTTATTATGGGGGTTATAGTGGTGAATTATTATGGAGGTTTATTGTAGTGGATTATTATGGAGGGTTATTGTAGTGTATTATCATGGAGTTATTGTGGTTGATTATTTGGAGTATTATTGTGGATGATTATTTTGGAGGATTATAGTGGTGGAATAATATTTAGGCTTATTGTGGTGGATTATTATAGAGGGTTATTGTAATGGAAGATTATAGTGGGTTATTACAGTGGATTATTTTGGAGGGTTATTGTGGTGGATAATTATGGAGGGTTATTATTAATGATTATTATGGAGGATTATTAATTATGATTATTATGGAAGGTTATTATTAATGATTATTATGGAGGGTTATTATTAATGATTATTATGGAGGGTTATTGTGGATGATTGTTATTGAGTATTTTTGTGGTGGATTACTACGGAGGTTTTTTGGTGGATTAATTTTTGAGCGTCATTGTGGAGGTTTATTTTGGAGGGTTATTGTGGTGGAATATTTTGAAGGGATATTGTGATCGATAATTATGGAAGGTTCTTATAGTGGATTATTATGGAGGGTTATTGTGGTGGAATTTTGGGGAGGTTTATTGTGGTGGATTATAATGGAGTGTTATTATGGTGGTTTTAGTGACTGATTATTATGGAGGGTTATTGTGGTAGATTTTTATGGATGCTTATAATGGTGGATTATTCTGGACAATTATTATAGTAGATTATTATGGAGCCTTATTGTGGTGGATTATATTGGAGTATTTTTGTTGTAGTGGATTATTATGGTGTTTTTTGTGGTTGATTAATATGAAGAGTTATTAAGGAGTGTTATTGTGGTGGATTATTTTGGAGGGTTATTGGGTTGGATTACTTTGGAGTGTCAGTGTTGTGGATTATTTTGGACGGGTTATTGTTATGGAATGTTTTGGAGGGTTCTTGTGGTGGATTATTCTAACGGGTTATTGTTATGGATTATTATGGATGGGTATTGCAGTGGATAATTATGGAAATTGATTGTGGTGGATTATTGTGGCGGGCTATTGTTGTGGATTAATAATTTTGAGGGTTATGTGGTGGATAATTTTGGAGGGTTATTGTGGAGGAATTTTATTGGGAGTTATTGTGGTGGTTTATAAGGAAAGTTATTATGATGGCATATTGTGGAGGTTTTTTTGTGATGGAATTATTTTAGAGAATTATTGTGGTGGATTACCTTGGAGGATTATTGTGGTGGAATATTTCGGATGGTAACCGTTCTGGAATATTTTTGAGGGTTAATGTGGTGCATTATTATGGTGGGTTACTGTGATGGATTGTTGTATAGGGTTATTGCAGTGGTATATATTGGAAGGTTAATGTGGTGGATTTTTTTGGAGGGTTATTGTGGTGAAATATTATTGAGGGTTATTATTGCTGATTATTATGGAGTGTTATTGTTGTGGATTATTTTGAAGGGTTGTTGTTGTGGAATACTCTGGAGCATCATTGTGATGAATTATTTTGGAGTTTTTTTGTTGGAATATTTTGGAGGATTATTGTGGTGGAATATTTTAGAGGGTTATTGCAGTAGATTATTATTGAGGGTTAATGTGGTGGTTTTTTTATGGAT
This sequence comes from Procambarus clarkii, assembly GCF_040958095.1. Classification (NCBI taxonomy): domain Eukaryota; kingdom Metazoa; phylum Arthropoda; class Malacostraca; order Decapoda; family Cambaridae; genus Procambarus; species Procambarus clarkii. The sequence goes on along the minus strand of NC_091209.1, from coordinate 5,943,382 downwards.
GGTTATTATGGTGGTTTATTGGTATGGTTATTATGATGACTTTGTTGTAATGGAATTTTTTAGAGGGTTATTGTGGTGGATTATTTTGGAGGTTTACTGTGGTAGAATATTTTGGATGGTAACTGTTGTGGAATATTTTTTAGGGTTAATGCGGTGCATTATTATGGTGGGTTACTGTGGTGGATTATTATGGAAGGTTATTGTAGTTGAATATTTTGGAGGGTTAAGGTTGTGGATTATTTTGGAGTTATTGTGGTGGATTACTCTGGAACGTAATTGTGATGAATTGTTTTGGAGGGTTTTTGTGGTGGAATATTTTGGAGGATTATTATGGATGGTTATTGTGGTAGGATTATTATGGAGATTTATTGTTGTGGATTATTATGGACAGTTATTATAGTGGATTATTATGGAGGGAAATTATTGTGGATAATATTGGAGTGTTATTGTTGTAGTGTATTATTATGATGGTTTTTGTGGTTGACTATTATGGAAGGTTATTGTGGTAGATTATTATGGAGTGTTATAGTGGATGATTATTATGGAGGGTTATTGTGGTGGATTACTTTATAGTGTTACTTTCGAGGGTTTATTTTGGAGAGTTATTTTTGTGGAATATTTTGAAGGTTTATTGTGGTGGATTACTTTGTAGAGTTACTTTGGAGGGTTTAGTTTGGAGAGTTATTTTTGTGGAATATTTTGGAGGATTATTGTGGTGGATTATTTTGGCGGATTTTTGTTATGGAATATTGTGGATGGATATTGTGGTGGGTTATCATTGAGTTTTTTTGTGATATATTATTTTGGAGGGTTATTATTGTGGATTATTTAGTAGTGTTATTGTGGTGGATAATTATGGAACTTCATTGTGGAGGATTATTATGGAGGATTATTGAAGTGGATTATTGTATAGGGATTATTGTGATATGGGATATTATATAGGGTTATTGTGGTGCATGATTTTGTACGGTTATTGTGGAATGTTATTACTGATTTATTGTTTGTGGATTTTTTTGGAGGTCTATTGTGGTGGCTTGTTATGGAGGGTTATTGTGGTGGATTACTTAGTGGGAATATTGTGGTGGATTATTTTAGAATTTGGAGTATTTGTTTGGAGGCTTAATTTGGTGCATTATTATGGAGGTTTATTGTTGTGGAATATTATGGAGTGTAATTGGGATGGATTATTATAGACACATATTGTGGTGGATTATCTTGGTGGGTTATTGTAATGGATTATTATGGTGGGTTAACGTGGCAGATTATTGTGAAAGTTTTTTTGGTTGATTATTATAAAACGTTATTGTAGTGGATTATTTTGGAGGGTTAATGTGGTGGATTGTTTTGGAGTCATTGTGGAGCATTATTATGAAACGTTCTTGTGGATAATTATGGAGGGTTATTGTGGTGGATAATTATGGAGGGTTATTGTGGTGGATAATTGTGAAAGGTTATTGTGGTGGCTTATTATGTAGGATTATTGTGGGGGATTATTATGTAGGATTATTGTGGGGGATTATTATGTAGGATTATTGTGGGGGATTATTTTGGTTTTGGAAGTTTTGGTTTTGGTTTTTATTTTAGTTTGGGAAGGTTTTGTAGTGGATTAGTATTGAGGGTTATTGTTGTAGATTATTATGGTGGGTTATTTTAGTGGATTATTATGAAGGGTTATTATTGGTGTTTTTGTGATGGAATGTTTTTAGAGGGTTATTGTGGTGGTTTATTATGGATGGGTATTGTAGTGGTATATTATTGAGTGTTACTGTAGTATAATATTTCGGAAGGTGATGCATTCATTCATGCATTCCCTCTGAATCATTCATATCTATGGGTCCCCCATTGATGTCTTAGTACTCATGAAACACCCTGGGCCAAATAAGGAATTTTGAGCTCAGGCTATGGGCTCACCCGGGGATTGGGAGGGGGTGCATATGGAGGGTGGGTAGGTGATTAGGGGGACTGGGTCTGGAGGTAAAGGCCACCACCCTACCCCACCATCTAGTCAGGCCCACACCGAGTGACTGGTGTCCTAACCCAACCGCTTAAAAAAATAAGTTTTTCTCGATTTGGCCCACTGGGGTTGAGCCGGCACGGCAGTGCTCAATCGTTTCTCAAAATCAATTCTTTATTTGTCTCCTTTCTGACTACTTTCTTGCATGCTGTTTATTGATATTGGTGCTGAATAGTGAGGCATATTATTATAACAGGTTACTAGGGAAGTTTTAACAGCTGGTTGTTAAGTATCATCATATACACAAGTTGATTGTTGTGCCTGGTAATTACACCCAGGCTATTAGGAAAAAGTTTGTTCGGAAAGTTATTACGAGAGGATATTAAGGCAGGTTATTGGGATGAGGACTTATGAGGAAGTTGTTATACAGGGTGCTACAACATGTTTTTGTGTTTTATTATTTCTGCAAGATATTACGTGCAAAAATAACTTTGATATTGTATATGCACATTATTGTGTCAGGTTATTATGATATGTTATTACAGGAGATTATTAGAGCGAGTTATTATGTCAAAAATTTTCAGGATAATACTTCTGGTTATTGCTACTATTTTTTTTACATTTGGGTATTACGTAAGATCACTACGAGCGGTTATTACAGCATTATAGTTCTGCAGTTTCCTACCACTGATAATTAAGATTATAATTATTTAATTTTTGTTTCTTTCAGACTATTAATATAAATTCCTAACACGTAATTTATTAACCTCACCTGAGGTGTATAAATTACTGGGTTGAGAACTTTAATAATAAGGAAGAATTAAGGTCAATTTGGTCAACCCGTTCTCGCACTTTCTTACAGTCAGTATTGACTTATTAAATAAGTGCATATGTGCACGTATTTAATAAGTCAATATTGACTATACGAAAGTGCGAGAACGGGTTGATTTGGTGAGTCACCTGTTGGGGTCACGACGGACTTCAGGTCGACCCCATGGAGTATAGAACCTTAATTTTACCTTAAGTCAACAGTTTAATACAAATGCCACGAACACGTAATAAACTCACTAGCTGATATAAACAGATGAAACATAAAATCAGCTCAATTTTTTGGCTTCAATAACAATTAAAACTCAACATATAGGTTTGTACTACTGGATATTATTACAACAGTCTATTATTAAAGGTTATTACCGTGAGTTATTATTACATAGGCTCTTCTCATACCTTTTTAGTGCAAGGTATAATTGCAGGTAGTTATTCCAGTTTGCTGTTCACTCAAGATATCGAGACAGATTATAGAGGTGATATATTATAACAGGTCACAAGGGATATTTTTATAACTGATTGTTACCTCTGGTCATTTACACAAACTAATTGTTGTGGTCGGTTATTATATCAGGATATTACGTAAGGGTTATTAGGCTATTTAAGACGGGTTATTGGGGCAGGTAATTACGTAAGCTGGTTATGCAGGGTGTTGCAGCATGTTTTTGTGCTGGATATTACCTGGAACTATAGCAAGCTGGGTGGACCAACTGTGCCTGGGTATGGTGCCAGTGCTCTCACTATAGCAAGCCTGTGGTCCATCTGTATATGGGCGCTTTGGTATTGTGTCAGGCCTTTCACTATAGCCAGCTGGGTGGATCAGTTGTATATGGGTGCTGGGTATAGTGCCAGGCCTGTCACTATAGCAAGCTGGGTGGACCAGCTCAATATTGAAGCCTAGGTATGGTGTCACTATTGCTGGGTGGTCACCTTTCCGATATTTTACATTTCTTAAAAACCTAAAAGTTCCTGGCCCAGTGACAGTATCAACACAGAGGGTTGTGTGGCGTGTAAACCATAGGTTATTATGGAGGGTTATTGTGGTGGATTTTTGTGGAGGGTTATTGTGGTGAATTATTATGGAGGTTATCTTGAGTTGATTTCGGAGCTTTTTTAATGTCCTCGCGGCCCGGACAGCTGACTAACTCCCAGGTACCTATTTACTGCTAGGTAACAGGGGCATAGGGTGAAAGAAACTCTGCCCATCGTTTCTCGCTGGCACCCGGGATCGAACCCGGAACCACAGGTTCACAAGTCCAGTGTGCTGTCTGCTCGGCTGACCAGCTCCTAAGGAGGGTTATTGTGGTGGAGGGTTACTGTGGTGGATTATTATGGAGGGTTATTGTGATGGATTATTATTGAAGATTATTATGGTAGTAATACAGGACTACGTGGCTGTCAGGTCAGCTCTACAGTATACATAACTACATTGTGTGCGAGCGGGAGAGATACATAATAATTTACACGTGGAAAATATTAGAGGGGCTGGTCCCAAACCTGCACACAGAAATAACATCACATGAGACCAGAAGACATGGCAGGATGTGCAGAATACCCCCGTTGAAAAGCAGAGGTGCAACAGGTACTCTGAGAGAGAACTCTATCAACATCAGAGGCCCGAGACTGTTCAACACGCTTCCGCTACACAAAAGGGGCATAACTGGCAATCTCTTCATAGTGTTCAGGAGTGAACTGGATAAGCACCTCCAAAGGATACCTGATGAACCAGGCTGTGACTCATACGTCAGGCTATGAGCAGCCACGTTCAACAGCCTGGTTGATCAGTCCAGCAACCAGGAGGTCTGGTCGACGACCGGGCCGCGGGGACGCTAAGCCCCGGAAGCACCTCAAGGTAACCTCAAGGTAAGGAGCTACAAAGTATCCATGATCACGTAATATCTACAGTGCAACCGTTGATTAATGCCAACATAAGTAAACACACTGGTGACCTCTGATGACCCAGAGGTCATAACTGTCTTGACACAAGTCAACGTTTTCATTCTGAAAATAACAGGAGTCTTGTATTAAGACTTTTCTCAAAAGCACTTGATGGCAATTTTAACTCCTTAATGGTTATCACTGCCTTCAGATAAAGGTTCTTAGTTTCACTTAGTGTTGAGGTGAAGGTCTATATACAACCCGTCCTCCAAATAGAAAGTTTCATTTTGGCGTATACTCTACCTAAGACCAAAAATTGTTGTACTAGAAAATGGAATCGGCTAGCAAAATTTTCATACTCTCCAGTTTTCTGTTTTGGGTCGTCTGGTAGATTAGAATAATGGGACTTTAGTACGACAGTCTCTTGACTTTGGGAAACCATAGGAGGACGGACAACTATATAATACTTAGTCTTGACTAATCAGGGAGAATCATTGTCAGTGTGTGTGGTCACCCGCTGGAGTCACGGCGGTCCTCAGGTCGACCCTTTCAAACAGGGATCATCCTTTTACCTTAAATCAACATTTTAATATAATTTCTCAAAACACGTAATAAACTCAGCAACCGAACATGTTGAATAAAGTCACGAACAGCAGATGAAACAAAGTCAACGCAGAATTTTCGCTTCAATAACAATTAGAAGCGATTCAGAATAAAAAAAATAACTAGGGGTTTAAATGATTCTTAATATATAAAGGCCACTATGGGCTCAGCGTAGCCCGTGCTATCTTGAGGTTATCTTGAGATGATTTCGGGGCTTTAGTGTCCCCGTGGCCCGGTCCTCGACCAGGCCTCCACCCCCAGGAAGCAGCCCGTGACAGCTGACTAATACTCAGATACCTATTTTACTGCTAGGTAACAGGGGCAAAGGGTGAAAGAAACTCTGCCGGGCGCAATCCTGTGCGCCCGGGATTGAACCCGGGACCACAGGATTACAAGTCCAGTGTGCTGTCCGCTACTTGGAACTTTTTGTTCCGATTAAATGAATCTCACACAACAACAACAACAGATATTTAAAATAATATTTTGTTGCACAATTTTTTACAGGATGTTATTACAACAGGACGGGACGTTATTATTGAAGGTTATTACTATGGGTTATGATAACAACATGCTATTATTTTAGATTATTACTACAGATTATTATTACAACAGGTTAATATTGAATGTTATTACTGAAGGTTATTATTACAACAGGCTATTATTGGAAGGTTCTAGTGCTGCTTAGAAGGGCAGGTTGTAATTCCGGTTTGCTGGTAATTTATATTGATTTTGAATTGTGAGACTGATTATTATAACAGGATTTTAGGGAAATTTTACACAACTGGTTGTTAAGTCTAAACATTTACACAGGTTGGTTGTTGTGGCTGGTAAATACACTAGGCTATTAGAAAAAGATTAATTTGGAAAGTTATTACGGGAGGATATTAACGTAGGTTATTGGGGCGAGGAGTTATGAGGAAACCTGTTATACAGGGTGTTACAACATGTTTTTGTATTTTGTTACTTCTGTAAGATATTACGTGCAGAAATAACTTTGATGTTATATATGCACATTATGGCGTCAGGTTATTATGATGTGTTATTACTGGAGATTATTATGACGAGTTATTATGTCAAACTTTTGCAGAAGGTGATTACTTCCGGGTTTTGTTACTATTAAATACAGTTGGTAATTACCTGAGATCACTACGAGCGGTTATTACAGCAAGATGATACTGCAGTTTAATACTGCTGATAAATAAAATTGATTACTTTTCCTTTTTTTTGTCTTTATTTATTAATATTCAATATAAATCATATATACATCAATTTAACAAGGAATTACTACTACATTACATATACAGTAGTATAATTCTCAGTAAACATGTAATTCATATTATCACAGAGCACGAACTTTAAACCCCCAAATGTTATACTTATTTTTCTTTAAATGATGTAAAGTTTTAGAAATTATGTTTACATTAATTTACGGCGGAAATTATTACATTTATATATATTTGATATATTTCTCAGTAAACACATTTTCTGTATCATCACCGAGCATGAGCCGTAAACCCGAAATGTTATACCTGATCCTGCCTCGCAAGAACTTTCAATATTTGGTCTACTGAGTAACCCTCCTGCCTGCCTATCACACGCAAAAAATGTAATCATAAAGTAGCATTATTGTTGTATTCTTAGTTTTCTTGCATTTTATGTCAATATGAAACATTAAAAACCTTATTAACTCCACTCTAAATCTTGGTCCACATCAAGCTTTAAGAATGCCTGTAATCCAGTTTACAAGAACAACTTTCTGCTTACACAAACAAAATATTGCATATTATTCTCAATTTCAGTACATTGGTCACACCTATTGTTGTCCTTAATTCCCAACGTCAACAACCTATCATTAGTAGGGAGGGTCTCAAGAATACAGCGATACAATAGCTCACGTTGTTCTGGGGCCATAAATTTAACATGAGGGTTTGCCCATACTACTTGCCAGCTAAATAGTAGATATGCCTCCTCTACTCTAGGAACTATATTTGGGAGTAGATCATCATACACTTGTTTACTGTTCATCATTAAAAAACCTTCAATATTACAAATTCGCCTGAGAACATCAATTGCACATGAATAAAAGTGAGGTGAAATAAAGGCAAGGTCAGTATACTCTGGCATATGTCTCAAGTAGCTAACACGTAATTTACAAAAATAATGTCCTAGCGCATTTACACTATTCCTCTACATTATCTCCTTTCTAAACGTAACACATAAGATTGCCAATGACTTGTGGTATACATTCAGTATTAATATTCCACCGTTTATCTTACCATTACATAGAGTAGTCCATTTAATTGATTGGTATCAACCATACCATACATATCTAAAAATAATTTTTCCAATCTACATAGCACTTTTTTTATAAATTGGAAAGTTGTGAGACAAATACCACACTTTAGACAAAATTTTGCAGTTGATTATTACAGCCTTCTGAAACAGGGTTAATTTCCTATTTGACAACATATTCGTAGCTACTATTATATTTCCATATAGTACTTGCAAATTCGTAATCAATGTCGTTTCATATGTTTTACACCAGCAAATACCAAGAGCTTTAATAGACTCCACTACCTTGAACCATGAACCTGTCCAGGTAACATTATTACACCCACTGCCAAGCCCCATCATACACGTTTTATTCTTGTTAATGACATCACCTGTTGCTCTTTCAAAGTCTACTAACTCATTTAGAACATTCACCACGGAGTCTTCTGTCGACACAAAAAGTCGTATCTTCTGCATAACAGGAAGTGTCATAGCATTAGGAAGACAAGGTGGAACAATAAAGTAATTTATTTTTATTACCAAGTACAATGGCTCTGGAAATATAACATACAAAATCATTGAAAAAGGACATCCCTGACGTACCGATCGTTCAACTGAAAAAGGTTTACTTAAGACACCATTGATACACACGCTGCTCCGACACTGTTAATAAAGCATACGGATCCTATTATGAAATTCTTGTGCCACTCCTACGCTATCCAATATTTCTAATACAAACTGAACATCAACACGGTCAAAGCTTTCGACCAGTCGAGGTTTATCATGGAGGAATGGACATTATTCTTAGACACATAATAACACAACAGCCCTAATTACATTATTTAAACTGCTTATGGATCTTCCAGGCACATTGCAGAACTGTTCCTTGATATAATTTTATCCATTGCAATCCTAGGTCTGTTTGCCAGCAATTTCGATATTATTTGATAATCCTGGCTTAGCAAGGAAAGTGGCCTCCAGTCGTTAAAATATGCAAATCACCCATTTTATGTATCATCTTAATAACCCCATGGGTTTGTGACATGCTAAGCTTCCTATGCTGTATGCTACACTGTACCACTTATACAAAGTCTTTACCAATGACATCCCATAGATAGAAATATAATTCCGCCTGGAACCCATCACAACCAGGTGATTTACCCTTCTTTTAAACTCTTGACCACACTCCACATCTGCTTATCTACATCTTCCAAAAATGACATGTTGTCATCCTGGGTTAAAACCTGTGTACATTTCCCAAGGAAATACTCCCGCATTCCTTGGTCTACGTCCACTTTTTTTAACAATTTCTCTATTTCACCTGGAATATAACATACAATCCCATCCGTATTTGTCATATCCGCTCCATCACCTACTTTGATACTAGTCACAGGTGCTGTACCCTTGTTATTCTTGACTGTACTTAACAAATATGGAGAGAGTTTTTCACCATACATCCTATCTTTAATGTGTAGGCGAACATTGACTTCTTCAGATATTTCATCCCGCATTTTGTTAATTCTGTCCTTTAAAATTGTAATTTCTTCATACTTGTCTAATCTTTTTTTGAACTTTGCAAATAGTTGTTTTAATCTGTGTTGGAATAAGGTTAAAAGGCCAACTTTTTCAGCAGCCTTTCTTCTGGACACTTTCACGAAGAAAATTGTGCATGCAATTTTGCACATGTTCCACCACTCCAACAGACATCTGAACTTATGATTTTGCCCAGCCAGGTATTCCCACAATGCTTTAAAATTATCACATACATCTCTACTCTGTAACAGAAGGCAAGTGAGCTTCCATGACCCTGTCCCCCTCTTTAACCTGATCGTCAATAACAAGCTTCACCACAGCCAAACAATGATCTGAACAGCTAACCGGAATAGTACTGCAAGAGTTAATTTTATCATGTAATGTGTGCATATATATTCTGTCAGGTCTAGAACCATAATTCTGGCGAACATATGTGTACTCAGAGACACCCCCGTTAATGCTAATTCCATCCTTGAGACCAATACATTTCAAAAGTGTAATTAAAGCAGGAGATACACATGTGTTCGACTGAGTGCAACGATCTCTCACAGAAGTGACAATTAAAGTCGCCACCAAAAATAACATTACGTGTATCATGTCTGAAAAAATACAACAACACTTCAGAGAATAATTCCTCCCTCACCTTCTTCCTGCGGGTGCCAGAGGGAGCATACACATTAAGGAGAGTAATTATTGTGTCAAAAAAGAAAATCCTCGCATATAAAACATTACCATTAATATCCATTTTGGTATTAATAACCTTCATGTAGGCCTGTTTAGCAATCATTATCAACGTACCACCTTTCAACAAGTTAGTAGAATTTATTAGGATTTCAAACTAATCAAGAAACACCCCAAGTTTCTTAATATCTTCTACATTGTGTTCTTGGAGTAAAAGCACATTCAATATATGATATTTAAACAAAGAGATTAGTTGCAACTGTTTGCTTCTACAATTGAGTCCATTTATTTGAGTCCATTCTGATGCCAATATTTGGCTCCATTGTGATGGCTAGTTCACCTTCTACTGATATATATATATATATATATATATATATATATATATATATATATATATATATATATATATATATATATATATATATCTTATCAAGGTCTTCCTAAAGCCTTGTATGGTCCTCTCCCCTTGTATGCAACCCTGCGACAATTGCCTAACTCCTGGATACCTATTCTTCACTGCTAGGTGAACAGAGGCATTAGGTAATGTGCCCCAAGCGTTATTGTTTGGCTAGGGAAGTGTATCCGTCTGTCGACTCTGAGCCAAGGACGTAGACTACTGAGGTACGTGATCAAGATCAATAACATGTATTTATCCCATCGTCTTGGACTGGTTGGTACAACGACGGGTTTGCTATGTGCAGGGTCGGTGTTCGATCCCCGATGGCCCAAGTGCTCGGGCTCATCGTTCCTTCACTCTGTCCTCATATCCCAGCTCCTTGTTCTCGAATCCCAGCTCCTTGTTCTTGTATCCTAGCTCCATGTTCTCGTATCCCGGCTCCTGGTCTTCGTATCCCAGCTCCTTGTCCTCGTATCCCAGCTCCTTGTCCTCATATCCCAGTTCCTTGTCCTCGTATCCCAGCTCCTGGTCCTCATATCCCAGCTCCTTGTCCTCATATCCCAGCTCCTTGTTCTCGTATCCCAGCTCCTTGCCCTTACATCCCAGCTCCTTGTCCTCATATCCCAGCTCCTTGTCCTCATATCCCAGCTCCTTGTCCTCATATCCCAGCTCCTTGTCCTCATATCCCAGCTCCTTGTCCTCATATCCCAGCTCCTTGTCTTATATGTCATCCAAGTGCTATATTGTCATAGTGGCTTGGGGCTTTCTTCTGGTAATGACCTTAACATGTTGGAAGGTTTCAGTAAGTGTGTCAAGCAAGAGTGTGTGAGGAGACGCTGATGGAGGTTTGGTGTTTACCTTTCAAGGAGAGAGATATTATCTCAAATTATGGCATTTGGTCACTAATTGGGGTTGTTTATTTCTCTTTTTACTGTTTGTACTCACCTAGATGTGCTTGCGGGGGCTGAGCTTCGTCTCTTTGGTCCCGTCTCTCAACTGTCAATCAACTGGTGTACAGGTTTTTGAGCCTATTGGGATCTATTATATCTACATTTCAAACTGTGTATGGAGTCTGCCTCTACCACATTACTGCCTAGTGCATTCCATTTGTTAACTACTCTGACACTTAAATTTTGTTCTAATGTCTCTGTGGCTCATTTGGGTACTTAATTTCCATTTGTGTCCCGTTATTCGTGTTCCAACAATTGCAGATAGTTTGTCTTTATCCACCTGTCAATTCCTCTGAACATTTTGTAGGTGGTGATCATGTCTCCCCCCCTAACTCTTCTGTCTTCCAGGGACGTGAGGCTTAATTCCCGTAGTCTTTCTTTGTAACTCATTCCTCTCTGCTCTGGGACTAGTCTGGTGGCATACCTCTGAATCTTCTCTAACCTTGTCTTGTGTTTAATTAGGTATGGACTCCAGGCTGGAGCTGCATACTCCAGGGTTCATCTGACATACTGTGTGTGTGTGTGTGTGTGTGTGTGTGTGTGTGTGTGTGTGTGTGTGTGTGTGTGTGTGTGTGTGTGACACACACACACACAGTGACTAGCTTAATTTAGACTCATAGTTTTCCCAACCTTTGTAGATTTGTGGAATCCTTGAAATAATTTTCATGTCTCGTGGAACTCCTGCTTATAAACACATATAATATATATATATATATATATATATATATATATATATAATGATGTCTTTGAAGCCAGTTCAGATAATGACATTTGTTTCTGTAATATGGCTCCTGAGTTTGTCGTTTGGTACACAAATACATAATTCAGGGACGAACTTTAGATAAACACACAAAGATTTCATTTTCAACTGAAGGGAGACGATTTCAGTCTTTTTCTCCTGAAGCTAGTTAATTGAGGAAGACTTGTCTCATGTAAGGAAGTTGACAACTGCAACAATGTTTCTTATTAATGACAGGATAAACATCTTTTAATCCAGAACTTATCGAGAGATAGGTCAGTGTCTCTCATCTTGAGTGCTCGTTCAAGCAGCACCTCACATAGGTCTTCCTCATCTCTTAAGGTCAAGTTCTAAGGACGACCTCAAGGTGGAGTGGATTTTCCCATCACCAACGAAAGAGAAGAAAAACGTTCGTGTATAATAACATTACAAATATGAAATTAAATACTAAAATGACTGACAAATATATTTACATGTGATTAGCAGTAGTTTATT
>NC_091209.1:5896053-5926053 GCF_040958095.1 Procambarus clarkii | reverse complement strand
GTTTGGTCACTTGGATCACCAGCTGTTGTTTCTGGGGGCATTGTTTGGTCACTAGGATCACCAGCTGTTGTTTCTGGGGGCATTGTTTGGTCACCAGGATCACCAGCTGTTGTTTCTGGGGGCATTGTTTGGTCACTTGGATCACCAGCTGTTGTTTCTCAGGACAACCAAACAATCAACAAACAGACAAACAGACAAGGTACTCCGATAGAACGCAAATAGTCTGTTTATTTAACTCGCTCTCTGATTGGCTCACAGTGAACGGAAAAAAAAACTCGAACCAAAATGCAATTTTCGATTAATAAATTCTGCACAACGTGAGCGAAACATTTTGGGCAATGTTCAGGGAGGAATTAAAGGAAGCCGTCTTAGCGAATATTGCAAAGATGATAAAGATTAAATTACCGTTGCAGAGAACAAGTAAACGATCAGAGGAATTGCAAATATGATTTTTTTGTTGTTTTTGCAATTTGATAACGGATATTTCGTCCCAGTTATTGTCAAGGGTTAAAAAGGATTTTGGAATATACGAAATGCAAAAAAAAAAAAAAATGGCAGCAGCAAATGAATATATTGGATGGTGTTTGTATATATATATGTATATATATATATATATATATATATATATATATATATATATATATATATATATATATATATATATATATATTTGAGTGAGGTGGGAAGGGTGATGTGGCATTAACACAAGACAGAACAGGAGGGGATATTAATAGGGTATTAAAAGTATCAACACAAGACAGAACAGAAACAATGGGTATTGAATAGAAGTGTTTGTAGAAAGCCTATTGGTCCATATTTCTTGATGCTTCTATATTGGAGCGGAGTCTTGAGGTGGGTAGAATATAGTTGTGCAATAATTGGCTGTTGATTGCTGGTGTTGACTTCTTGATGTGTAGTGCCTCGCAAACGTCAAGCCGCCTGCTATCGCTGTATCTATCGATGATTTCTGTGTTGTTTACTAGGATTTCTCTGGCGATGGTTTGGTTATGGGAAGAGATTATATGTTCCTTAATGGAGCCCTGTTGCTTATGCATCGTTAAACGCCTAGAAAGAGATGTTGTTGTCTTGCCTATATACTGGGTTTTTTGGAGCTTACAGTCCCCAAGTGGGCATTTGAATGCATAGACGACATTAGTCTCTTTTAAAGCGTTCTGTTTTGTGTCTGGAGAGTTTCTCATGAGTAGGCTGGCCGTTTTTCTGGTTTTATAGTAAATATATATATATATATATATATATATATATATATATATATATATATATATATATATATATATTTATGTATATATATATATATATATATATATATACATATATATATATATATATATATATATATATATATATATATATATATATATATATATATATAAATAAGCAGTGACCTTGTACTTGGTCACTGCTTTGGAATATATATATATATATATATATATATATATATATATATATATATATATATATATATATATATATATATATATATATATATATATATATATATATATATATATGCAACAATGATCACAAAAACACTGATCCAAGTATGCAGAATAACCACATGTGAAAAATAGAAAATGCTTAACGCGTTTTCGGCTAATTCGCCTTCATCAGAGCAAAGTAGATATCATTCTACTTTGCTCTGATGAAGGCGAATTAGCCGAAAACGCGTTAAGCATTTTCTATTTTTCACATGTGGTTATTCTGCATACTTGGATCAGTGTTTTTGTGATCATTGTTGCATATATATATATATATATATATATATATATATATATATATATATATATATATATATATATATATATATATATATATATATATATATATATATATATTCCAAAGCAGTGACCAAGTACAAGGTCACTGCTTATTTATATATATATATATATATATATATATATATATATATATATATATATATATATGTATATATATATATATATATATATATATATATATATATATATATATATATATACTTGGATCAGTGTTTTTGTGATCATTGTTGCATATATATATATATATATATATATATATATATATATATATATATATATATATATATATATATATATATATATATATATATATATATATATATTATTAAATATGACCGAAAAAGTAAGATTAATAATTCTAACACGAATTTTCTCAATCTTTCGTACATTATGCTTCACTGTTGGAGGTAAATCAAAAATCACTTCTCCAAAATTCATTTTTATTTCTAGTCTGACGCGACACGGGCGCGTTTCGTAAAACTTATTACATTTTCAAAGACTTCACAAATACACAACTGATTAGAACTTGCGTTTCCCTGATTTTATATCTACATTTGAGTGAGGTGGGAAGGGTGATGTGGCATTACATTTGAGTGAGGTGGGAAGGATGATGTGGCATTAACACAAGACAGAACACTAGAGGATATTAATAGGGTATTAAAAGTATCAACACAAGACAGAACAGAAACAATGGGTATTGAATAGAAGTGTTTGTAGAAAGCCTATTGGTCCATATTTCTTGATGCTTCTATATTGGAGCGGAGTCTTGAGGTGGGTAGAATATAGTTGTGCAATAATTGGCTGTTGATTGCTGGTGTTGACTTCTTGATGTGTAGTGCCTCGCAAACGTCAAGCCGCCTGCTATCGCTGTATCTATCGATGATTTCTGTGTTGTTTACTAGGATTTCTCTGGCGATGGTTTGGTTATGGGAAGAGATTATATGTTCCTTAATGGAGCCCTGTTGTTTATGCATCGTTAAACGCCTAGAAAGAGATGTTGTTGTCTTGCCTATATACTGGGTTTTTTGGAGCTTACAGTCCCCAAGTGGGCATTTGAAGGCATAGACGACGTTAGTCTCTTTTAAAGCGTTCTGTTTCGTGTCTGGAGAGTTTCTCATGAGTAGGCTGGCCGTTTTTCTGGTTTTATAGTAAATCGTCAGTTGTATCCTCTGATTTTTGTCTGTAGGGATAACGTTTCTATTAACAATATCTTTCAGGACCCTTTCCTCTGTTTTATGAGCTGTGGAAAAGAAGTTCCTGTAAAATAGTCTAATAGGGGGTATAGGTGTTGTGTTAGTTGTCTCTTCGGAGGTTGCATGGCTTTTCACTTTCCTTCTTATGATGTCTTCGATGAAACCATTGGAGAAGCCGTTATTGACTAGAACCTGCCTTACCCTACAGAGTTCTTCGTCGACTTGCTTCCATTCTGAGCTGTGGCTGAGAGCACGGTCGACGTATGCGTTAACAACACTCCTCTTGTACCTGTCAGGGCAGTCGCTGTTGGCATTTAGGCACATTCCTATGTTTGTTTCCTTTGTGTAGACTGCAGTGTGGAAACCTCCGCCCTTTTCCATGACTGTTACATCTAGAAAAGGCAGCTTCCCATCCTTTTCCGTCTCGTAAGTGAAACGCAGCACGGAACTCTGCTCAAATGCCTCCTTCAGCTCCTGCAGATGTCTGACATCAGGTACCTGTGTAAAAATGTCGTCAACATACCTGCAGTATATGGCCGGTTTCAAGTTCATGTCGACTATATATATATATATATATATATATATATATATATATATATATATATATATATATATATATATATATATATAGGGGAAATGCCTGTTGCGTCTTGGGCACTAGTCCAACTTCAGAGGAATTCGAAGAAGTGTTTGACTTGCAACAATGATCGAACCCGTCTGTGACATTCATCAATGTTTCCCATTGTTGTGTTTTTCAAGAGATCCATAACCTTTAATCACCTTTTTGCATTATTATTTTTGTATCAACCCATGTATATCTTGTAACCATCAAATGCATAATAAAGCACAAAAAATAAAAATAGGAGGGGGGTGGTAGGAGAAAAGCACACAGAAACTGTATTGGAGGGGATCTAAACATTCCCTCTAATGCGTTATGCGTGGTTTCCTCCGAGGCTATGGGTCCCCCTTCTTCCAGCTAGAGGTGGTACTCCCTTCCATATTTATATATATATATATATATATATATATATATATATATATATATATATATATATATATATATATATTTGATCAGTGATACAGGCTGGTAGAGAATTGTTGAGATCAGTGATCAAAGTCTGAGATCAATAGTTAAGGTCTTAGATCACTGATAAAGATCTGAGATCAATAATCAAAGTCTGAGATCAATGGCTAGTGTCTCAAACCATTGATAAACGTCTATAATGCATACATTAATTACTCAACCTATCCAAACATATACACAATGCAGGCGAGGAGTCACAATAACGGGGCTAAAGTATGTTGACCAGACCACACACTAGAAGGTGAAGGGACGACGACGTTTCGGTCCGTCCTGGACCATTCTCAAGACAATCGACTTGAGAATGGTCCAGGACGGACCGAAACGTCGTCGTCCCTTCACCTTCTAGTGTGTGGTCTGGTCAGCATATGCACAATCAAAATATAAACCCATTATTGTTTCACAACACACACTAGAAGGTGAAGGGACGACGACGTTTCGGTCCGTCCTGGACCAGTCACAATCGACTTGAGAATGGTCCAGGACGGACCGAAACGTCGTCGTCCCTTCACCTTCTAGTGTGTGGTCTGGTCAGCGTATACACAATCAAAATATAAACCCATTATTGTTTCACAACACGTGGGTAAAACTGTTGGGTTGAGGCTTACCAGTGATTACTGACCATTGAAAGCCGCTTATGCAAATGAGGCCTCAATTACTCTTGAAGCTTTTTATAATGTTCGGTTGTCATGGAAACCCGAACGTTTAACTCGGTTATTATAGTTTCTCTTGTGTGTGAGTGGATGTTGGACAGTTTTGAGTAAATAGTTATGTCACCACTTGCGAAACCTGTAGATCTTTGTGCCGTCATGGCGGCTTTGTTTACATTTGGGGAAGATCAATCGGAGCACTTAGATGACTCGAACCAGTGACCAAGATATTGTCAACCGCGTACCTTACCTTTGTTCCACGTCATGGGTGTGGAGGCTCCACACCCACACACACCTCCTAGAGAGTGTGGGTGCTCCACACTCCCACCCCCCCCCCCAGAGAGTGTGGATGCTCCACCCCCCCAGAGAGTGTGGATGCTCCACCCCCCCACCCCCCCAGAGAGTGTGGATGCTCCACACCCCCCCTACCCACCCCCCAGAGAGTGTGGGTGCTCCACGCCCCCCCACCCACCCCCCCAGAGAGTGTGGATGCTCCACACACACCCCACCCACCCCCCAGAGAGTATGGGTGCTCCACCCCCCCCAGAGAGTGTGGGTGCTCCACACCCTCACCCACCACCCCAGAGAGTGTGGGTGCTCCACCCCCCCACTCACCCCCCCAGAGAGTGTGGGTGCTCCACACCCTCACCCACCACCCCAGAGAGTGTGGGTGCTCCACCCCCCCACTCACCCCTCCAGAGAGTGTGGATGCTCCACAACCCCAGAGAGTGTGGGTGCTCCACACCCCCCACCCGCACCCCCAGAGAGTGTGGATGCTCCACAACCCCAGAGAGTGTGGGTGCTCCTCACCCCCCACCCCCACCCCCAGAGAGTGTGGATGCTCCACAACCCCAGACAGTGTGGGTGCTCCACACCCCCCACTCACCCCTCCAGAGAGTGTGGGTGCTCCACCCCCCCCCCCCACCCACACCCCCCACCCACACCCCCCACCCACCCCCCAGAGAGTGTGGGTGCTCCCCCCACCCCCCAGAGAGTGTGGGTGCTCCACACCCTGGCCGTTGACATTGACCAGGTGTCTGGGGGCGCCTGTGGCTAGAGCCGTGACTCACATGGGGGGTTTGACTTTCCCTACAGCGTCACCACCTCCCGCCCTCCTCCACGCCGACCTTCTCCTCTTGAAACTCTCGAATTCCTGTGTTGCCCTTTTCCAGGACGAGGCATTAGCTCTTGGACCCCGCCTTCCAGTCGCCACCTTCCCCCATCACACGTACTCCTGTGACTGGAGTTAATCTCAGTACCGATGATGGTCCTCCTTATATTCCTCCTTATATATTAGGATGAGGGAGGTTATAGGAGGTACTTCAGGTATGACCTCTCGCGAGGGAGGTTGGTGACCTCCACCAGTGTCGACCTGGGCCCTCTGGCCACCTGCCACGAGTCCTCTGTTCTGACCTCAAAGGCCTCCAGGTACACACATAAATATAGTTAATATATAAAATTATGCTCATGTTTATGGTAATGGAATATATTATTAGTACTCAGTACTGTTCATTCTCTCTGTGTGTGTCTCTTTGTCTCTCTCTGTCTGTCTGTCTGTCTCTCTCTCTCTCTCTCTCTCTCTCTCTCTCTCTCTCTCTCTCTCTCTCTCTCTCTCTCTCTCTCTCTCTCTCTCTCTCTCTCTCTCTCTCTCTCTCTCTCTCTCTCTCTCTCTCAGTTGTTGCAAGGCCTTGCTTGTGTCAGCCATGACCTGTGGATAATACAGCGACCTTACACCCTGTCTAAGATGTGTTCCTGTATGCACCTTATTTCACGTTGTTTCGATCATTTCCACTACAATTCGAGTGCATGCTGTGCCTTGGTAGAGTGAAGGAGCCCACGGAGGCAACCCTCATTACCCAATAGACATACTCGACCTTAACAAGCTGTGATAAGACACTTAACCTCTCAACAGACACCTTAAGATTGTCACAAGTTAACAATATTGCACATTGAAACGTTGAGGTGGTTGGGGGGGGGGGGGAGGGGAAGGATTATCAGTGCCTGGTTGAAAAGTTGCCGACCTGTTGGGATGTGTTGCATATGGGTCTGGCAGTGTTGCATTTGGTCCTCGGGTACCGGTGTGTGTGTGTTGCATCGCCCGGTACTGTTACTCCCGGTCACTCTGAGAACCGGTTCTGATGACAAGGTTAGATGCTTAAGTTTATTGTCCATGCGTGTTCATGGTGTGGTCGTGCAGGCCTCCACATGGTGTGGTCGTGCAGGCCTCCACATGGTGTGGTCGTGCAGGCCTCCACATGGTGTGGTCGTGCAGGCCTCCACATGGTGTGGTCGTGCAGGCCTCCACATGGTGTGGTCGTGCAGGCCTCCACATGGTGTGGTCGTGCTGGCCTCCACATGGTGTGGTCGTGCTGGCCTCCACATGGTGTGGTCGTGCAGGCCTCCACATGGTGTGGTCGTGCTGGCCTCCACATGGTGTGGTCGTGCTGGCCTCCACATGGTGTGGTCGTGCAGGCCTCCACATGGTGTGGTCGTGCTGGCCTCCACATGGTGTGGTCGTGCAGGCCTCCACATGGTGTGGTCGTGCAGGCCTCCACATGGTGTGGTCGTGCTGGCCTCCACATGGTGTGGTCGTGCAGGCCTCCACATGGTGTGGTCGTGCAGGCCTCCACATGGTGTGGTCGTGCAGGCCTCCACATGGTGTGGTCGTGCAGGCCTCCACATGGTGTGGTCGTGCTGGCCTCCACATGGTGTGGTCGTGCAGGCCTCCACATGGTGTGGTCGTGCAGGCCTCCACATGGTGTGGTCGTGCAGGCCTCCACATGGTGTGGTCGTGCAGGCCTCCACATGGTGTGGTCGTGCTGGCCTCCACATGGTGTGGTCGTGCAGGCCTCCACATGGTGTGGTCGTGCAGGCCTCCACATGGTGTGGTCGTGCAGGCCTCCACATGGTGTGGTCGTGCAGGCCTCCACATGGTGTGGTCGTGCAGGCCTCCACATGGTGTGGTCGTGCAGGCCTCCACATGGTGTGGTCGTGGTCATCTGAGACTCACCAATCACCTGTGGTCAAAGTCCTCCCACACCTGCTACTCCACACCTGTGGCTCTTGGACACAGGCAGAATGTCCAGGTCCAGGTTTACCGGTGCTGGACATGTCTTGGCCACGATGGTGTGTGAAGCAGAACATGGCCACTCAGGTCACTAAAGACAAGGATGGTCTGGGGCCAACGCACTCGGTGTTCCGTTCCTTCGTTCCTGATTTGGTGTAGTGTAGGTGGTGATGGTGGTGGGGGGATGGGGGGATGCCATGTGCCAGCCACAACAGACCCCCCCCCCACCCACACAGGACCGGTCTGTGTAACTGTCAATCGCCTCCCCCTCCCCCCACCAGCAAGTACATATGCATGTCATATATATAAGGCCTCAGCAACGATCCTTCTTTATCTGCAACACACACACACACACACACACACACACACACATACACACACACACACACATACACACACACACACACACACACACACACACACACACACACACACACACACACACACACACACACACACACACACACACACACACACACACACACAGTATGCGGCCCCAACATGGAGCCCGTACCTTGTCAAGCATTAAGACGAAGCTGGAAAAAGTTCAGAGGTATGCCACTAGGTTAGTGCCAGAACTAAGAGGCATGAGCTACGAGGAAAGGCTGCGGGAAATGCACCTCACGACACTGGAAGACATGATCACTACCTACAAAATCATCAGAGGAATTGACAGGGTAGAAAAAGCTAAACTATTCAACACTGGTGGGACGCGAACAAGGGGACACAGGTGGAAGCTCAGTACACAAATGAGCCATAAAGACATTAGAAATAACTTTTTCAGTGTCAGAGTAGTTAACAAATTATTCTTATTAATAATAAGAACAGTAGAGATGTGATGTTTAGTAGACTTCCTCAGTGTAGATCAGTGTTCAAGATCAGTGTTGTACAAGATCAGTGTAGATCAGTGTTGTACAAGATCAGTGTTGTACAAGATCAGTGTAGATCAGTGTTGTACATGATCAGTGTAGATCAGTGTTGTACAAGATCAGTGTTGTACAAGATCAGTGTAGATCAGTGTTGTTCAAGATCAGTGTTGTACAAGATCAGTGTAGATCAGTGTTGTACAAGATCAGTGTAGATCAGTGTAGTACAAGATCAGTGTTGTACAATATCAGTGTAGATCAGTGTTGTACATGATCAGTGTAGATCAGTGTTGTACAAGATCAGTGTTGTACAAGATCAGTGTAGATCAGTGTTGTACATGATCAGTGTAGATCAGTGTTGTACAAGATCAGTGTTGTACAAGATCAGTGTAGATCAGTGTTGTACATGATCAGTGTAGATCAGTGTTGTACAAGATCAGTGTTGTACAAGATCAGTGTAGATCAGTGTTGTACAAGATCAGTGTTGTACAAGATCAGTGTAGTACAAGATCAGTGTAGATCAGTGTTGTACATGATCAGTGTAGTACAAGATCAGTGTAGATCAGTGTAGTACAAGATCAGTGTTGTACAAGATCAGTGTTGTACAAGATCAGTGTAGATCAGTGTTGTACAAGATCAGTGTAGATCAGTGTTGTACAAGATCAGTGTTGTACAAGATCAGTGTAGATCAGTGTTGTACAAGATCAGTGTTGTACAAGATCAGTGTAGATCAGTGTAGTACAAGATCAGTGTTGTACAAGATCAGTGTAGATCAGTGTTGTACAAGATCAGTGTTGTACAATATCAGTGTAGATCAGTGTAGTACAAGATCAGTGTTGTACAAGATCAGTGTTGTACAAGATCAGTGTTGTACAAGATCAGTGTAGATCAGTGTTGTACAAGATCAGTGTAGATCAGTGTTGTACAAGATCAGTGTAGATCAGTGTTGTACAAGATCAGTATAGATCAGTGTTGTACAAGATCAGTGTAGATCAGTGTTGTACAAGATCAGTGTTGTACAAGATCAGTGTAGATCAGTGTTGTACAAGATCAGTGTTGTACAAGATCAGTGTTGTACAAGATCAGTGTAGATCAGTGTTGTACAAGATCAGTGTAGATCAGTGTTGTACATGATCAGTGTTGTACAAGATCAGTGTAGTACAAGATCAGTATAGATCAGTGTTGTACAAGATCAGTGTTGTACAAGATCAGTATAGATCAGTGTTGTACATGATCAGTGTAGATCAGTGTTGTACATGATCAGTGTAGATCAGTGTAGATCAGTGTTTACAAGATCAGTGTAGATCAGTGTTGTACAAGATCAGTGTAGATCAGTGTAGTACAAGATCAGTGTAGATCAGTGTTGTACAAGATCAGTGTAGATCAGTGTAGTACAAGATCAGTGTAGATCAGTGTTGTACAAGATCAGTGTTGTACATGATCAGTGTAGATCAGTGTTGTACAAGATCAGTGTAGATCAGTGTTGTACAAGATCAGTGTTGTACAAGATCAGTGTTGTACATGATCAGTGTAGATCAGTGTTGTACAAGATCAGTGTAGATCAGTGTAGTACAAGATCAGTGTAGATCAGTGTTGTACAAGATCAGTGTAGATCAGTGTTGTACATGATCAGTGTAGATCAGTGTTGTACAAGATCAGTGTAGATCAGTGTTGTACAAGATCAGTGTTGTACAAGATCAGTGTAGATCAGTGTTGTACAAGATCAGTGTAGATCAGTGTTGTACAAGATCAGTGTTGTACAAGATCAGTGTAGATCAGTGTAGTACAAGATCAGTGTAGATCAGTGTTGTACAAGATCAGTGTTGTACAAGATCAGTGTTGTACAAGATCAGTGTTGTACAAGATCAGTGTAGATCAGTGTTGTACAAGATCAGTGTAGATCAGTGTTGTACAAGATCAGTGTAGATCAGTGTTGTACAAGATCAGTGTAGATCAGTGTTGTACATGATCAGTGTAGATCAGTGTTGTACAAGATCAGTGTAGATCAGTGTTGTACATGATCAGTGTTGTACAAGATCAGTGTAGATCAGTGTTGTACAAGATCAGTGTAGATCAGTGTTGTACATGATCAGTGTTGTACAAGATCAGTGTTGTACAAGATCAGTGTAGATCAGTGTTGTACATGATCAGTGTAGATCAGTGTTGTACAAGATCAGTGTTGTACAAGATCAGTGTTGTACAAGATCAGTGTAGTACAAGATCAGTGTAGATCAGTGTTGTACAAGATCAGTGTAGTACAAGATCAGTGTAGATCAGTGTTGTACATGATCAGTGTAGATCAGTGTTGTACAAGATCAGTGTTGTACAAGATCAGTGTTGTACAAGATCAGTGTAGATCAGTGTTGTACAAGATCAGTGTTGTACAAGATCAGTGTAGATCAGTGTTGTACAAGATCAGTGTAGATCAGTGTTGTACAAGATCAGTGTAGATCAGTGTTGTACAAGATCAGTGTAGATCAGTGTTGTACATGATCAGTGTAGATCAGTGTTGTACAAGATCAGTGTAGATCAGTGTTGTACATGATCAGTGTTGTACAAGATCAGTGTAGATCAGTGTTGTACAAGATCAGTGTAGATCAGTGTTGTACATGATCAGTGTTGTACAAGATCAGTGTTGTACAAGATCAGTGTAGATCAGTGTTGTACATGATCAGTGTTGTACAAGATCAGTGTAGATCAGTGTTGTACATGATCAGTGTAGATCAGTGTTGTACATGATCAGTGTAGATCAGTGTTGTACATGATCAGTGTAGATCAGTGTTGTACAAGATCAGTGTTGTACAAGATCAGTGTAGATCAGTGTTGTACATGATCAGTGTAGATCAGTGTTGTACAAGATCAGTGTAGATCAGTGTTGTACATGATCAGTGTTGTACAAGATCAGTGTAGATCAGTGTTGTACAAGATCAGTGTAGATCAGTGTTGTACAAGATCAGTGTAGTACAAGATCAGTGTAGATCAGTGTTGTACATGATCAGTGTAGATCAGTGTTGTACATGATCAGTGTAGTACAAGATCAGTGTAGATCAGTGTTGTACATGATCAGTGTAGATCAGTGTTGTACAAGATCAGTGTAGTACAAGATCAGTGTAGATCAGTGTTGTACAAGATCAGTGTAGATCAGTGTTGTACAAGATCAGTGTTGTACAAGATCAGTGTTGTACAAGATCAGTGTAGATCAGTGTTGTACAAGATCAGTGTAGATCAGTGTTGTACAAGATCAGTGTAGATCAGTGTTGTACATGATCAGTGTTGTACAAGATCAGTGTAGTACAAGATCAGTGTAGATCAGTGTTGTACAAGATCAGTGTTGTACAAGATCAGTGTAGATCAGTGTTGTACAAGATCAGTGTAGATCAGTGTTGTACATGATCAGTGTTGTACAAGATCAGTGTTGTACAAGATCAGTGTAGTACAAGATCAGTGTTGTACAAGATCAGTGTAGATCAGTGTTGTACAAGATCAGTGTTGTACAAGATCAGTGTTGTACAAGATCAGTGTTGTACAAGATCAGTGTAGATCAGTGTAGTACAAGATCAGTGTTGTACAAGATCAGTGTTGTACAAGATCAGTGTAGATCCAGTGTGTACAAGATCAGTGTAGATCAGTGTGTACAAGATCAGTGTTGTACAAGATCAGTGTAGATCAGTGTTGTACAAGATCAGTGTTGTACAAGATCAGTGTTGTACAAGATCAGTGTAGTACAAGATCAGTGTAGTACAAGATCAGTGTTGTACAAGATCAGTGTTGTACAAGATCAGTGTAGATCAGTGTTGTACAAGATCAGTGTAGATCAGTGTTGTACAAGATCAGTGTTGTACAAGATCAGTGTAGATCAGTGTTGTACAAGATCAGTGTTGTACAAGATCAGTGTTGTACAAGATCAGTGTTGTACAAGATCAGTGTAGATCAGTGTTGTACAAGATCAGTGTAGATCAGTGTTGTACAAGATCAGTGTAGATCAGTGTTGTACAAGATCAGTGTTGTACAAGATCAGTGTTGTACAAGATCAGTGTTGTACAAGATCAGTGTTGTACAAGATCAGTGTAGATCAGTGTTGTACAAGATCAGTGTAGATCAGTGTTGTACAAGATCAGTGTAGATCAGTGTTGTACATGATCAGTGTTGTACAAGATCAGTGTAGTACAAGATCAGTGTTGTACAAGATCAGTGTTGTACAAGATCAGTGTTGTACAAGATCAGTGTTGTACAAGATCAGTGTTGTACAAGATCAGTGTTGTACAAGATCAGTGTAGATCAGTGTAGATCAGTGTTGTACAAGATCAGTGTTGTACAAGATCAGTGTAGATCAGTGTTGTACAAGATCAGTGTTGTACAAGATCAGTGTTGTACAAGATCAGTGTTGTACAAGATCAGTGTAGATCAGTGTAGATCAGTGTTGTACAAGATCAGTGTTGTACAAGATCAGTGTAGATCAGTGTTGTACAAGATCAGTGTTGTACAAGATCAGTGTTGTACAAGATCAGTGTTGTACAAGATCAGTGTTGTACAAGATCAGTGTAGATCAGTGTTGTACAAGATCAGTGTTGTACAAGATCAGTGTTGTACAAGATCAGTGTTGTACAAGATCAGTGTTGTACAAGATCAGTGTAGATCAGTGTTGTACAAGATCAGTGTTGTACAAGATCAGTGTTGTACAAGATCAGTGTTGTACAAGATCAGTGTTGTACAAGATCAGTGTAGATCAGTGTTGTACAAGATCAGTGTTGTACAAGATCAGTGTTGTACAAGATCAGTGTTGTACAAGATCAGTGTAGATCAGTGTTGTACAAGATCAGTGTTGTACAAGATCAGTGTAGTACAAGATCAGTGTTGTACAAGATCAGTGTTGTACAAGATCAGTGTTGTACAAGATCAGTGTAGATCAGTGTTGTACAAGATCAGTGTAGATCAGTGTAGTACAAGATCAGTGTTGTACAAGATCAGTGTTGTACAAGATCAGTGTTGTACAAGATCAGTGTTGTACAAGATCAGTGTTGTACAAGATCAGTGTAGATCAGTGTAGTACAAGATCAGTGTTGTACAAGATCAGTGTTGTACATGATCAGTGTTGTACAAGATCAGTGTTGTACAAGATCAGTGTTGTACAAGATCAGTGTTGTACAAGATCAGTGTTGTACAAGATCAGTGTAGATCAGTGTTGTACAAGATCAGTGTAGATCAGTGTAGTACAAGATCAGTGTTGTACAAGATCAGTGTTGTACAAGATCAGTGTAGATCAGTGTTGTACAAGATCAGTGTTGTACAAGATCAGTGTAGATCAGTGTTGTACAAGATCAGTGTAGATCAGTGTTGTACAAGATCAGTGTTGTACAAGATCAGTGTTGTACAAGATCAGTGTTGTACAAGATCAGTGTTGTACAAGATCAGTGTAGATCAGTGTTGTACAAGATCAGTGTTGTACAAGATCAGTGTTGTACATGATCAGTGTAGATCAGTGTTGTACAAGATCAGTGTTGTACAAGATCAGTGTTGTACAAGATCAGTGTTGTACATGATCAGTGTAGATCAGTGTTGTACAAGATCAGTGTTGTACAAGATCAGTGTTGTACAAGATCAGTGTAGATCAGTGTTGTACAAGATCAGTGTTGTACAAGATCAGTGTTGTACAAGATCAGTGTAGATCAGTGTTGTACAAGATCAGTGTTGTACAAGATCAGTGTAGATCAGTGTTGTACAAGATCAGTGTTGTACAAGATCAGTGTAGATCAGTGTTGTACAAGATCAGTGTTGTACAAGATCAGTGTTGTACAAGATCAGTGTAGATCAGTGTAGTACAAGATCAGTGTTGTACAAGATCAGTGTTGTACAAGATCAGTGTTGTACAAGATCAGTGTAGATCAGTGTTGTACAAGATCAGTGTAGATCAGTGTAGTACAAGATCAGTGTTGTACAAGATCAGTGTTGTACAAGATCAGTGTTGTACAAGATCAGTGTAGATCAGTGTTGTACAAGATCAGTGTAGATCAGTGTTGTACATGATCAGTGTAGTACAAGATCAGTGTTGTACAAGATCAGTGTAGATCAGTGTTGTACAAGATCAGTGTTGTACAAGATCAGTGTTGTACAAGATCAGTGTTGTACAAGATCAGTGTTGTACAAGATCAGTGTAGATCAGTGTTGTACAAGATCAGTGTAGATCAGTGTTGTACAAGATCAGTGTTGTACAAGATCAGTGTAGATCAGTGTTGTACATGATCAGTGTAGATCAGTGTTGTACATGATCAGTGTAGATCAGTGTTGTACATGATCAGTGTAGATCAGTGTTGTACAAGATCAGTGTAGATCAGTGTACCCTAAATGGTGCTGCCAACCACTACAGTCAAAAATAATTGATACGATGAACGATAATTAGTTTCCATATTACTGCGACGTACTCCTGGATTATTTTCGTCTGATGTATATGAAATATATCTTACGTTTTAACGAAACCCGTAGGTGATCCGTCTCCCTGTTGTGTCTCGTCTTATGCATACGTTATTTGTCCCCTACGGTTATCTTGAGATGATTTCGGGGCATAGGGTCCCCGCGGCCCGGTCCTCTAATCTGAGCGTAATCCCTGCTCTCTGTCTGACGACTGTTCCTTGCCCCATGATTGTGCAGCGGGCTCGCTAATGCCTTCAGTTCCTGCCCGCTGTTTACTGTTGTGTACGGGAATGCTGTTTTGCTGGGTCGGGGTTCACTCACCTCTGGTTGTGACCTGCAACAGGAGACAGAGAGTGCGGCTGCCTGCCCTCGGGGCGGCCTCTCGTTCACTCACCTCACACACACATGCCTCCCAAAGCTGACCTACAGTTGCCGTTGTAATATATGGAAAAATATACGATATTGTTTGGTAGAGAGAAAAATCATTGTGCCATCAACCCTGGTAACAGTATATTAGATTATAGGTCACACTCGGGAATGTTTGTATATTGTAAGTGATCAGAAGTCTTACTTGATATATCAACCCGTTCTCGCAAATTCGTAAAGTCAATATTGACTTATTAACTACGTGCATAGGTGATATACTAAACATAATAGATACCCTTAAAAAGATTCATAGAAAACACCGACCTTACCTAACCTTGTTAGTATCTTAAGATAAGCATCTTATTGCTTCGTAATTACAATTATTACCTAACCTATACCTATTATAGGTTAGGTAATAATTGTAATTACGAAGCAATAAGATGCTTATCTTAACATACTAAGTAGGTTAGGTAAGGTCGGTGTTTTCTATGAATCTTTTTAAGGGTATCTATTATGTTAAGTATGTCACCTATGCACATATTTAATAAGTCAATATTGACTTATTAAATTTGCGAGAACGGGTTGGATATATACATGTGTGGGTGTTGTTGAATATAATGGGACATGTCACATCCATTATTCTATTAAGAACACTTTAAACTAACATTCTAAAGTTCAGTATATTATCCTGCGTGTCGCTGAAGGACGAGTTAAAACATTCTTCAGCATCTACGGAGGTTAAGTAGATGTAGATAGTTAGCAGGACGTTACATTATACATACACCACCTAAATGATGTGTTATATGATGAGTGTCGCGTGGAGCAGTGTGCTGTGAGTAGGAAGCTTAGCGTTGATCAGGAAGATTGAAACTGAAATTGAAATAAGTTTATTGAGGTAAAATACACACAAAGGGATGAGGTAGCTCAAGCTATTCTCACCCCGTTCAGTACATCGTGTTAATACATACATCTTGAGGTTATCTTGAGATGATTTCGGGGCTTTAGTGTCACCGCGGCCCGGTCCTTGGCCAGGCCTCCACCCCCCAGGAAGCAGCCCGTGACAGCTGACTAACACCCAGGTACCTATTTTACTGCTAGGTAACAGGGGCATAGGGTGAAAGAAACTCTGCCCATTGTCTCTCGCCGGCGCCCGGGATCCAACATGGGACCACAGGATCACAAGTCCAGTGTGCTGTCCGCTCGGCCGACCGGCTCCTCACATCACAAACAATAAACATATTACAAAAAATTCTGAGAGAAAAACATCAGATGGTATGTCTAACTGTCATCTTGTCGAACAAATTCACAAGGGGCCGTGATGAGGTTTCGAACCTACGTCTGAGAGGATCCCAGACGCTGCCTTAATCGACTAGGCCACAACATGGAAAAATAATTGCAACCGGGAGTTCCACTGGACTCACACGGGTGAATCCTCTCAGACGTAGGTTCGAACCCTCATCACGGCCCTTGTGGATTTGTTCATTGATGCATCACGCTATTGTGATTTGTGTTATAATCTTCTCATTGATAGTTGCCCAAGTGTTTGATATGTAATGATTTGGTTATATCTAATCATTTATTTTCTCTGTGTCTTTCAATTACATGGGTGTTGCTGGTCGACTTATGGTTCTATATAGAAAAGGGATCTTTGTCGTAGCTCAGTCGATTAAGGCAGTGTCTGGGATGCTCCCGGACGCAGGTTCGAATCCTCGTCACGGCCCTTGTGGATTTGTTCATTTGATAGAGCAGTATTGTTAAATACATTGCCAGACACCTTGGACAAAAACATTGTTGTCTTGCCCATGTTTTGAGAACGTTGGAGCTGACAGTCCCCAAGCGGGCGTGTAAAGCCATAGATCACATGCGTCTCTTTTAAAGACGTTTCGCTTAGTGTCTTGAGTAAGTACTTAGTCTTCAGGAGTAAGATGACGGGTTTGATGTTCTTGTAGTAAATGTTAAGCTTATCTTCTGGTTAGTATTGGTTGGTGTTAGGCTTGTGTGTTACACCACTGGCACTCCCTCTTAGAGCAGGTAGGTACCCATGGCACCACTGGCACTCTTACAGCAGGTAGGTACCCATGGCACCACTGGCACTCTTACAGCAGGTACCCATGGCACCACTGGCACTCTTACAGCAGGTACCCATGGCACCACTGGCTCTTACAGCAGGTACCCATGGCACCACTGGCACTTACAGCAGGTACCCATGGCACCACTGGCACTCTTACAGCAGGCACCCATGGCAAGACCTCCTGTCTGCTGGAACTGGCCTTCCCAGGATCTTATGTCTCTTTTGCTATGCTTCTGTAACTTAAAGTTGTCCTTTTGTCATGAGTTACAGTGTTACAGTGTCCTTACTGCTTGTTCCTGTAAGTTACAGTGTCCTTACTGCTTGTTCTTGTAAGTTACAGTGTCCTTACTGCATGTTCTTGTAAGTTACAGTTTCCTTACTGCTTGTTCCTGTAAGTTACAGTTTCCTTACTGCTTGTTCTTGTAAGTTACAGTGTCCTTACTGCATGTTCCTGTAAGTTACAGTGTCCTTACTGCATGTTCCTGTAAGTTACAGTGTCCTTACTGCATGTTCCTGTAAGTTACAGTGTCCTTACTGCATGTTCCTGTAAGTTACAGTGTCCTTACTGCTAGTTCCTGTAAGTTACAGTGTCCTTACTGCATGTTCCTGTAAGTTACAGTGTCCTTACTGCATGTTCCTGTAAGTTACAGTGTCCTTACTGCATGTTCCTGTAAGTTACAGTGTCCTTACTGCATGTTCCTGTAAGTTACAGTGTCCTTACTGCATGTTCCTGTAAGTTACAGCGTCCTTACTGCTTGTTCCTGTAAGTTACAGTGTTGTCTACTAGTTGAGTGAAGCGTCCTCGAGTACATTGAAGCACTCAACAACACCACCACTGAAACACGTTTCAGTAACACGTTTCACTCGTTACTGAACGAGTGAAACAAGTGAGTATCACACAATGGTCAGCAGGTACTCACTCTCTCTCAGGAGGCCTGGTCGACGACCGGGCCGCGGGGACGCTAAGCCCCGGAAGCACCTCAAGGTAAGGTATGCCTTACACACACACACATGTAAAAGCTGTTAATGAAAGAGTCTGAAACATTTAAGCTTTAGTTCATGCATAATGTAGAATGACTCGCACTCTGGTCCACCTGACGGAGTGAATACTAGAGGAGGCTTGGAGGTTATATTAGGGTACACGGGGTTTACATCCACGAGTGAATGCTAGTGGAGGCTTGGAGGTTATATTAGGGTACACGGGGTTTACATCCACGAGTGAATACTAGAGGAGGCTTGGAGGTTATATTAGGGTACACGGGGTTCACATCCACGAGTGAATGCTAGTGGAGGCTTGGAGGTTATATTAGGGTACACGGGGTTCACATCCACGAGTGAATACTAGTGGAGGCTTGGAGGTTATATTAGGGTACACGGGGTTCACATCCACGAGTGAATACTAGTGGAGGCTTGGAGGTTATGTTAGGGTACACGGGGTTCACATCCACGAGTGAATACTAGAGGAGGCTTGGAGGTTATATTAGGGTACACGGGGTTCACATCCACGAGTGAATGCTAGTGGAGGCTTGGAGGTTATATTAGGGTACACGGGGTTTACATCCACGAGTGAATGCTAGTGGAGGCTTGGAGGTTATATTAGGGTACACGGGGTTCACATCCACGAGTGAATGCTAGTGGAGGCTTGGAGGTTATGTTAGGGTACTCGGGGTTTACATCCACGAGTGAATACTAGTGGAGGTTTGAAGGTTAGGTTCTTGCACTGATGCATCTCTCTGAGGGTATCTTTGTGGGTACTTAATTAGTAGTAAATGGTTGTGTTTACATATGTACGTGTGTGTGTTCACCTTACATATGTACGTGTGTGTGTTCACCTTACATATGTACGTGTGTGTGTTTATCTTACATATGTATGTGTGTGTTCACCTTACATATGTACGTGTGTGTTCACCTTACATATGTACATGTGTGTGTGTGTGTTCATCTTACATATGTACATGTGTGTTCACCTTACATATGTATGTGTGTTCACCTTACATATGTACGTGTGTGTGTTTATCTTATATATGTATGTGTGTGTTCACCTTACATATGTACTTATGTGTGAGTTCACGTTACATATGTGCATGTGTGTGTGCATTTTACATATGTACATGTGTGTTTACCTTACATATGTACATATGTTTGTGTTCATCTTACATATGTGTATTCACCTTACATATGCACATATTTACCTGGTACCTAGTTAAGGTACCAGGTACGCCAAGGTGCATAGTGTTCCTGGCTGTCTGGGTTCGAATCCTTCTGGGGTGTGGAGTTTTCAGTTATATGTACATGTGTGTGTTGATACAACAGAGCTTGTCTCAAGAGCTCTCAGACGTGTTAATTGCATTGGAGCTACTCAGAAGGACCTGTCCATGTAGCACGGGCTATGGTGAGCCCGTCAGGGAGGGTGGCAGATGGGAACACCCTTAAGTATTGAGGGGTAAGTGGCTTAATCACTGATAGGTAAGCACTGGTAGGTAAGTGTTCAAAGGTAGGTTGAAGGTCCTAACCTTTGGCACTCTGGGGGTCACCGCCTGCACTCGTCAGTCCTGCCTTCGATCCCTGATCACCCTCTACCTTGACCAGTAGGTGAAATGAATTCAGCACGTGTGTGTGTGTGTGTGTGTGTGTGTGTGTGTGTGTGTGTGTGTATGTGTGTGTGTGTGTGTGTGTGTGTGTGTGTGTGTGTGTGTGTGTGTGTATGTGTGTGTGTGTGTGTGTGTGTGTGTGTGTGTGTGTGTGTGTGTGTGTGTGTGTGTGTGTGTGTGAGACGTTTGTTGCAGAAACTGTGTGTGTGTGTGTGTGTGTGTGTGTGTGTGTGTGTGTGTGTGTGTGTGTGTGTGTGTGTGTGTGTGTGTGTGTGTGTGTGTGTGTGTGTGTGTGTGTGTGTGTGTGTGTGTGAGACGTTTGTTGCAGAAACTGTGTGTGTGTGTGTGTGTGTGTGTGTGTGTGTGTGTGTGTGTGTGTGTATGTGTGTGTGTGTGTGTGTGTGTGTGTGTGTGTGTGTGTGTGTGTGTGTGTGTGTGTTAGGGGCTGTATATATATTTGCTCGTGGCTGTATATATGTGTGTGTGTGTGATTACTTAAGTGTAGTTACAGGATGAGAGCTACGCTCGTGGTGTCCCGTCTTCCCAGCACTCTTTGTCATATAACTCTTTGTGTATGTGTGTGTGTCCTTGCGCATCGACGCTCGCCTATCAGTGTCAAGGGAAGGGGGGCAAGGGAGAGCAGGGTTGAAGTTTCTTTTGTACTGTGCGTGGTGTAGAGTCTATGCCAGTGGTGTGTATCTTCTGTGTTCATCTAGTTGTGTTTGCAGGGGTTGAGCTCTGCTCTTTTGGCCCGCCTCTCAACTGTCAATCAACTGTTTACTAACCACTGTGCTGTGGAGATTGCCTGGACATATTGTTTGCTTAGGTCTATAATCACCTTTCTTCTGTTTTTCTAGTTCATCATATTATACTGACCTGTTTCTGTGTACTTCCTGGGTTATTGTATTATTATCATTCTTAAATCTATTTTCTCTCTCTGCTATTCATGCAGTTGCCTTCCCTTTATCATGGAGGTCTCTTCCAGTCTCCTGACCTCATTTCCCATCTTATATTTGTTAAGTTTGACCTCTAGCAACTTTCTGTGTCCACTCTAGGACTTGTCAAGGTCTACCTGCAGCCGTCTCCAGTCTTCCTCTGTCTCTCACCATTATCATA
This sequence comes from Procambarus clarkii, assembly GCF_040958095.1. Classification (NCBI taxonomy): domain Eukaryota; kingdom Metazoa; phylum Arthropoda; class Malacostraca; order Decapoda; family Cambaridae; genus Procambarus; species Procambarus clarkii. Next base: position 5,904,848 of record NC_091209.1, on the reverse strand, counting down.
AATCCCTTAAGGATTGTTATATTTGTTAGAGTTGGTAGCTATTGTAATGATTTGAGGCTGTCGTTCTTGCAGTTCAGCTACCTTATTTGTAATTACGTCCGCATTTGTATATATAATTCTTATATGGCTCGTCTCTATTATGGGGCTTAGTCCATGGTCGTGGGATAGGATTTCCGGCACAATTTGTGGTAATTTGAGGAGAGGGTTAATTTTGTTCAATTCATTCTTTCGTCCCACATTGTGATGATGAATGCTCTGGCTGGACTGGGTTTATACATTATAGCAGTTACTGCAATCGTGAATCTGTTTCACCTGTCCTTCTTGTGTCCAGGTATTATCACATTTCTATATGTCATCTTTATTTACTATTTTTCTTTGCTCCTTTTCTTTTCTTTGCTCGACATGTGCTGGCTCAGGTACATATCACAGTGTCTTTGTCTCTCAAATACCACTTATGTGCTAGTGTGTATTTCACTGAGGTTACTGTATCGAAAAGTGACCTTCACTGGTCGTTTGTATTCTTCCTGCAACTGTCCTAGCCAACAATAAATTTCGACCTTGTCAGCTACATTACTTGCCCCGACTCTGATCCCAAATACTAACGGCAAGCATTTTCCCGTTTGTGTGGCCATCTCTCCTGTTGGCGCTTGGCACCTTGTAAATAATGTGGTGTTTGTCTTGTCTATATATCAAGCATTCTTTGTTGTCTGTCTGCCACCGTCTTCTGGCCTCTAAAGCGGGGATATAATTGTATCGCTTCTTCGCGAACTTTAACTCCTTGATCAGAAGTTTATATTGTGTGTCCATTGTCTCTGTTTCTCATTGACTTTATACCTCTTCCACATGTGTTCTATTTTAGCGTCGATATCTGCTGCCTCTGAATGTCTCGCTCTCTACTTCTACCTCTCTGAATGTCTCCCCCCATCTACTTCTACTCTTTCGTGTGTCCCTGTGTCACCTTCCTCTTATTGTTGTGTGTATATTCCTTGTATGTTGATCATACCTGTGGCATATATTACTGAGTAGTGCCAACCCTTTATTACCTTCGTAAATATTCCAGGTTTCTGTCTCTCTCTTGTGTCTTGCGAGGCCCAGTTGTGCTCCCTAGCTCCTCAGATGTGCAACTTCCTTGTTCATGTGTCTTGTCCTCTGAAGGTGTGGGTGAGAGTGTTGCAATGTTCTCTCTCTCTCTCTCTCTCTCTCTCTCTCTCTCTCTCTCTCTCTCTCTCTCTCTCTCTCTCTCTCTCTCTCTCTCTCTCTCTCTCTCTCTCTCTCTCTCTCTCTCTCTCTCTCTCTCTCTCTCTCTCTCTCTCTCTCTCATGTGATCCTTCACGATCTCATTTGCACACTCAAGAGTAATTGTCTTCCAGTTGGTTAATTTGATGTCCTTGATAGAAGGAGTTTCTTCTCGTCACCTGTGGCTTGGTAACGTGTTCCTTCTCACTCCCGTCATCCCGCTGTTGCTCAGGATTACTGTTCGCCTCTCTGGGAAAGCTTAATGACGTCTGTTAACATGTTGATTACTTCCACGCCCTTGTCTTGCTTATTTTGTTGAGTCTTTGCATCAAGAAAATTCTGTGTTGTGGTCAGTTGTGTTGACATTAATGTGTGATGTACGAGCGGGCAACACTCCACCACTCGTACAGTTGCCAGCGGTTGCTGCATGGTGCTACGGTTACTAGTCAATTAATAACTCGTTTAAATGCTTCTGTCACTCATTTCTCTAGGTTGATTAGCTTCTCTATTTCTTGTACTTCTGCCAACACAGTTGTCTTGTCTGTGTTCCCTTGTACCTGCGTACGAGGGAATACAGCTCTGTTTACCTGTACTAGGTGCAGTTGACAGCTCTGGCTGGCTAATTTACTACTCTTTTTGTTTTTAGTTACAACCTTTCTCAGTCATTTAATTTCCCGCTAATTGTTTCATTTATGGAAGGCTCTCCTCTGGCTCCAAGTGATGTGGTCTGCCCCAGGAGAACGAGTCGCTGTGTTCACCTAGTTGTGCTAGTTGAGCTTCGGCTCTTTGGTCCCGCCTCGCAACCAAAAGTGTGTGCGTGTACTCACCTAGTTGTACTCACCTAGTTGTGTTTGCGGGGGTTGAGCTCTGGCTCTTTGGTCCCGCCTCTCAACCGTCAATCAACAGGTGTACAGATTCCTGAGCCTATCGGGCTCTGTCATATCTACACTTGAAACTGTGTATGGAGTCAGCCTCCACCACATCACCCCCTAATGCATTCCATTTGTCAACCACTCTGACACTAAAAAAGTTCTTTCTAATATCTCTGTGGCTCATTTGGGCACTCAGTTTCCACCTGTGTCCCCTTGTGCGTGTTCCCCTTGTGTTAAATAGACTGTCTTTATCTACCCTATCAATCCCCTTCAGAATCTTGAATGTGGTGATCATGTCCCCCCTAACTCTTCTGTCTTCCAGCGAAGTGAGGTTTAATTCCCGTAGTCTCTCCTCGTAGCTCATACCTCTCAGCTCGGGTACTAGTCTGGTGGCAAACCTTTGAACCTTTTCCAGTTTAGTCTTATCCTTGACTAGATATGGACTCCATGCTGGGGCTGCATACTCCAGGATTGGCCTGACATATGTGGTATACAAAGTTCTGAATGATTCTTTACACAAGTTTCTGAATGCCGTTCGTATGTTGGCCAGCCTGGCATATGCCGCTGATGTTATCCGCTTGATATGTGCTGCAGGAGACAGGTCTGGCGTGATATCAACCCCCAAGTCTTTTTCCTTCTCTGACTCCTGAAGAATTTCCTCTCCCAGATGATACCTTGTATCTGGCCTCCTGCTCCCTACACCTATCTTCATTACATTACATTTGGTTGGGTTAAACTCTAACAACCATTTGTTCGACCATTCCTTCAGCTTGTCTAGGTCTTCTTGAAGCCTCAAACAGTCCTCTTCTGTTTTAATCCTTCTCATAATTTTGGCATCGTCCGCAAACATTGAGAGAAATGAATCGATACCCTCCGGGAGATCATTTACATATATCAGAAACAAGATAGGACCGAGTACAGAGCCCTGTGGGACTCCACTGGTGACTTCACGCCAATCGGAGGTCTCACCCCTCACCGTAACTCTCTGCTTCCTATTGCTTAGATACTCCCTTATCCACTGGAGCACCTTACCAGCTACACCTGCCTGTCTCTCCAGCTTATGTACCAGCCTCTTATGCGGTACTGTGTCAAAGGCTTTCCGACAATCCAAGAAAATGCAGTCCGCCCAGCCCTCTCTTTCTTGCTTAATCTGTGTCACCTGATCGTAGAATTCTATCAAGCCTGTAAGGCAAGATTTACCCTCCCTGAATCCATGTTGGCGATTTGTCACGAAGTCCCTTCTCTCCAGATGTGTTACCAGGTTTTTTCTCACGATCTTCTCCATCACCTTGCATGGTATACAAGTCAAGGACACTGGCCTGTAGTTCAGTGCCTCTTGTCTGTCGCCCTTTTTGTATATTGGGACCACATTCGCCGTCTTCCATATTTCTGGTAGGTCTCCCGTCTCTAGTGATTTACTATACACTATGGAGAGTGGCAAGCAAAGTGCCTCTGCACACTCTTTCAGTACCCATGGTGAGATCCCATCTGGACCAACCGCCTTTCTAACATCCAGATCCAGCAGGTGTCTCTTGACCTCCTCTCTCGTAATTTCGAACTCCTCCAAGGCCGCCTGGTTTACCTCCCTTTCTCCTAGCACAGTGACCTCACCCTGTTCTATTGTGAAGACCTCCTGGAACCTCTTGTTGAGTTCCTCACACACCTCTCTGTCATTCTCTGTATACCTGTCCTCGCCTGTTCTAAGTTTCAATACCTGTTCTTTCACTGTTGTTTTCCTTCTGATGTGACTGTGGAGTAGCTTTGGTTCGGTCTTGGCTTTGTTTGCTATATCATTTTCAAAAATTTTCTCTGCTTCTCTTCTCACCCTGACGTACTCATTCCTGGTTCTCTGGTATCTCTCCCTGCTTTCTGGTGTTCTGTTATTCCGGAAGTTCCTCCACGCCTTCTTGTTCAGTTTCTTCGCTTCCATACATGCCCTATTATACCATGGATTCTTTTGTTGCTTCTCGGATTTTTCCCTTTGGGCCGGGATGAACCTGTTTACTGCCTCCTGACACTTTTGGGTAACATAGTCCATCATACCCTGTACAGACTTGTCTCTGAGGTCTGTGTCCCAAGGTATTTCACTTAGGAAACTTCTCATCTGTTCATAATTCCCCTTTCGGTATGCCAGCCTTTTGATTCCTAGTTCTTTTTGGGGGGAGATAAGTCCTAGCTCTACCAGGTACTCAAAGTTCAATACACTGTGGTCACTCATTCCCAAGGGCGCTTCCATCTTAACTTCCCTTATATCCCATTCATTTAGGGTAAATATCAAATCAAGCATTGCTGGTTCATCTTCTCCTCTCATTCTTGTTGGCTCTTTGGTATGCTGGCTTAGAAAGTTTCTTGTTGCCACGTCCAGCAGCTTAGCTCTCCATGTTTCTGGTCCTCCATGCGGGTCTCTGTTCTTCCAATCTATCTTCCCATGGTTGAAGTCTCCCATAATTAGTAGTCCAGATCCATTCCTGCTAGCAACAGAAGCTGCTCTTTCTATTATGTTAATGGTGGCCATGTTTTTTCTATCATATTCCTGTCTAGGTCTTCTGTCATTTGGTGGTGGATTATATATGACTGCTACTATAATTTTTTTCCCTCCATTTGTTACAGTACCTGCTATGTAGTCACTGAAACCTTCACAGCCTTGTGTGTGTGTGTGTGTGTGTGTGTGTGTGTGTGTGTGTGTGTGTGTGTGTGTGTGTGTGTGTGTGTGTGTGTGTGTGTGTATGCCAGGAGCATCGGACCCAACCCACAGAAAGTACCGTCCGTGACATTGAAGTGTGACCTCGAACGAGGGCCAGGAATATCTACACAATGACTGGTGACCTTCCTCACCATAGACAGTCATTCATTCACCTGTTATCTAACAGTCTTATAACTGTGTAAATCAAGCCTTCACTTCGGGACCACAAGACGTGTGTCTAAGACCTCTCCTTTTAAAGGACCTTAACGTATGACCTCCTTAATACAATATACTGTATTAATACATCAATACATTAATACATTATATGTATAAATCTGATAGGTTGTCGACACACCAGTAATACAGGAAATAAGAAATGTCTCATTTTCTGGGTGTACAGGAAATATCTCTCATAACTGAGAGATATTGAGCTTTAAAATATTGATCATATATATATTTTCCCATGAAAAAAGACAAGTTCTTTTAGTGTAGATTATAAGGTATTGTTTTTAATGGAAGTAATATTACTAAAACAATTTATCAACTCTGGCTTTATTAACGTGCTATATTGATTCTTCAGACTTGTTTCATTTTCAGAGTTTGTTCAGACTTCCAAGTTTATCTCAAATAATCTTCTTAAAGTCTTAAAAGTCGTTTGGTACAGCTAATCATCTTAAAGTCTTAAAAGTCATCTCCCTCAGCCTTATTCATAAGTCTTACACAAATACATACTGAAGCCTGTACTGAGTATATATGTGAGCTTTTCGAGCCCAGGGTTGGTTATATGTGACTTCCCTGATCCCTACACTGTTATATGTGACCACTCCGCTGGTTACATATGACCTTTTTAAGCCTTGAGCTGGTTATATGTGACCTTGCTGAACTTGAGAAATGTCAATGCACAAGCGACTAACTACTTTTTTTTGTTACTGTTAGATAACAGGTGAATGTTATCTAACAGACTGTTAGATAACAGGTGAGGGACTGTCTATGGTGAGGAAGGTCACCGGTCATTGTGTAGAGATATTCCTGGCCCCTCGTTCAAGGTCACACTTCCAGGTACGGACGGTATTTTCTGTGGGTTGGGTCCGATGCTCCTGGCACACACACACACACACACACACACACACACACACACACACACACACACACACACACACACACACACTAGGTAGATTCAATGTAACTCAAACACATTTTGCCTTGGAATTGTATTCACACTGACCCATTCCATCTGTTCCATTCCCCTGTTGGTTCTTGCCCGCCACACCACCACCCAAGTTTTCTCGTTACAGAGCTGCATAAAACAGTCTGAAAGAACGTTAAAAGCGGCCAAGTAGTGGCGTAAATAAAAAACACCTGACTTGACCTTTCCTTCAGGTGTGTGAGGAAGGTGTGAGGCAGGTGTGTGAGGCCTTGACCCCCCCCCCCCCACCCCCCTCACTGTCAATGTTTGCTTCTCTTGGCAACAAAAGAAGGCGGTCAACAAGGACATTCTGACGTCGGTTTCATTAACAAAATGTGTGACAAGAATATCTTTGTTGCGTCTGTTTTTGCTGTGGTAAATGTTGAGAATTTGTCTTCTTTGGCATTGGCGGAGTATTTCCCCGTTATTCCTGTCTTCTCCTTGTCCAGTCTTAGTGTCTTTATACCCCAGCTCCTTGTCCTCATACCCCAGCTCCTTGTCCTCATATCCCAGCTCCTTGTCCTTATATCCCAGCTCCTTGTCCTCATACCCCAGCTCCTTGTCCTCATATCCCAGCTCCTTGTCCTCGTATCCCAGCTCCTTGTCCTCATACCCCAGCTCCTTGTCTTCATACCCCAGCTCCTTGTCCTTATATCCCAGCTCCTTGTCCTCATATTCCAGCTCCTTGTCCTCATATCCCAGCTCCTTGTCCTCGTATCCCAGCTCCTTGTCCTTATATCCCAGCTCCTTGTCCTCATACCCCAGCTCCTTGTCCTCATATCCCAGCTCCTTGTCCTTTATATCCCAGCTCCTTGTCCTCATACCCCAGCTCCTTGTCTTCATACCCCAGCTCCTTGTCCTTATATCCCAGCTCCTTGTCCTCATATTCCAGCTCCTTGTCCTCATACCCCAGCTCCTTGTCTTCATACCCCAGCTCCTTGTCCTTATATCCCAGCTCCTTGTCTTCATACCCCAGCTCCTTGTCCTCATACCCCAGCTCCTTGTCCTCATACCCCAGCTCCTTGTCTTCATACCCCAGCTCCTTGTCCTTATATCCCAGCTCCTTGTCCTCATATTCCAGCTCCTTGTCCTCATACCCCAGCTCCTTGTCCTCATATCCCAGCTCCTTGTCCTCATATCCCAGCTCCTTGTCCTCATATCCCAGCTCCTTGTCCTCATATCCCAGCTCCTTGTCTTCATACCCCAGCTCCTTGTCCTCATACCCCAGCTCCTTGTCCTCATACCCCAGCTCCTTGTCTTCATACCCCAGCTCCTTGTTCTCATATTCCAGCTCCTTGTCCTCATATCCCAGCTCCTTGTTCTCATATTCCAGCTCCTTGTCCTCATACCCCAGCTCCTTGTCCTCATACCCCAGCTCCTTGTCCTCATACCCCAGCTCCTTGTCCTTATATCACAGCTCCTTGTCCTCATATCCCAGCTCCTTGTTCTCATATTCCAGCTCCTTGTCCTCATATCCCAGCTCCTTGTCCTCATATCCCAGGATCTTGTCCTTATGTCCCAGCTCCTTGTCCTCATATCCCAGCTCCTTGTCCTCATATCCCAGCTCCTTGTCCTCATATCCCAGCTCCTTGTCCTCATATCCCAGGATCTTGTCCTTATATCCCAGCTCCTTGTCCTCATATCCCAGCTCCTTGTCCTCATATCCCAGCTCCTTGTCCTCATATCCCAGCTCCTTGTCCTCATATCCCAGCTCCTTGTCCTCATATCCCAGCTCCTTGTCCTCATACCCCAGCTCCTTGTCCTCATACCCCAGCTCCTTGTCATCATACCCCAGCTCCTTGTCCTCATACCACAGCTCCTTGTCCTCATACCCCAGCTTCTTGTCCTCATATCCCAGCTCCTTGTCCTCATACCCAGCTCCTTGTCCTCATACCCCAGCTCCTTTTCCTCATACCCCAGCTCCTTGTCCTCATACCCCAGCTCCTTGTCTTCATATTCCAGCTCCTTGTCCTCATCCCAGCTTCTTGTCCTCATACCCCAGCTCCTTGTCCTCATATCCCAGCTCCTTGTCCTCATATCCCAGCTCCTTGTCCTCATACCCCAGCTCCTTGTCCTCATACCCCAGCTCCTTGTCCTCATACCCCAGCTCCTTGTCCTCATACCCCAGCTCCTTGTCCTCATACCCCAGCTCCTTGTCCTCATATCCCAGCTCCTTGTCCTCATACCCCAGCTCCTTGTCCTCATACCCCAGCTCCTTGTCCTCATACCCCAGCTCCTTGTCCTCATATTCCAGCTCCTTGTCCTCATCCCAGCTTCTTGTCCTCATACCCCAGCTCCTTGTCCTCATACCCCAGCTCCTTGTCCTCATACCCCAGCTCCTTGTCCTCATACCCCAGCTCCTTGTCCTCATATTCCAGCTCCTTGTCCTCATCCCAGCTTCTTGTCCTCATACCCCAGCTCCTTGTCCTCATACCCCAGCTCCTTGTCCTCATACCCCAGCTCCTTGTCTTCATACCCCAGCTCCTTGTCCTCATACCCCAGCTCCTTGTCCTCATATCCCTTCAAAGTGTGATACAGTGGGGTCTGGCTTAGTGGTGTCTGATAATCACCTCACCTTGCTGTGTGGCGGCTGACAGCGCCGTGTGTGGTGGCTGACAGCGCCGTGTGGGGCGGCTGACAGCGCCGTGTGTGGTGGCTGACAGCGCCGTGTGGGGCGGCTAATTGAATAAGTGCGCTCTAGATGACCTTTGTGACAAGTCTCTTGGGATATTTATTGTTGGGAACAAAAGCACTTGAAATTACACACAGAAATCACAATTGCGTGATGCATCAAACGAACAAATCCACCAGGGCCGAT
>NC_091209.1:5863553-5891053 GCF_040958095.1 Procambarus clarkii | reverse complement strand
TTAAAATATCCTTAATGCTATAGAGAAATCATTGTAGTTTCAGCTGTTTACTGTTAAAATATCCTTAATGTTATAGAGAAATCATTGTAGTTTCAGCTGTTTACTGTTAAAATATCCTTAATGTTATAGAGAAATCATTGTAGTTTCAGCTGTTTACTGTTAAAATATCCTTAATGCTATAGAGAAATCATTGTAGTTTCAGCTGTTTACTGTTAAAATATCCTTAATGCTATAGAGAAATCATTGTAGTTTCAGCTGTTTACTGTTAAAATATCCTTAATGTTATAGAGAAATCATTGTAGTTTCAGCTGTTTACTGTTAAAATATCCTTAATGCTATAGAGAAATCATTGTAGTTTCAGCTGTTTACTGTTAAAATATCCTTAATGCTATAGAGAAATCATTGTAGTTTCAGCTGTTTACTGTTAAAATATCCTTAATGTTATAGAGAAATCATTGTAGTTTCAGCTGTTTACTGCTAAAATATCCTTAATGTTATAGAGAAATCATTGTAGTTTCAGCTGTTTACTGTTAAAATATCCTTAATGTTATAGAGAAATCATTGTAGTTTCAGCTGTTTACTGCTAAAATATCCTTAATGTTATAGAGAAATCATTGTAGTTTCAGCTGTTTACTGCTAAAATATCCTTAATGTTATAGAGAAATCATTGTAGTTTCAGCTGTTTACTGCTAAAATATCCTTAATGTTATAGAGAAATCATTGTAGTTTCAGCTGTTTACTGCTAAAATATCCTTAATGTTATAGAGAAATCATTGTAGTTTCAGCTGTTTACTGCTAAAATATCCTTAATGTTATAGAGAAATCATTGTAGTTTCAGCTGTTTACTGCTAAAATATCCTTAATGTTATAGAGAAATCATTGTAGTTTCAGCTGTTTACTGCTAAAATATCGTTAATGTTATAGAGAAATCATTGTAGTTTCAGCTGTTTACTGTTAAAATATCCTTAATGTTATAGAGAAATCATTGTAGTTTCAGCTGTTTACTGTTAAAATATCCTTAATGTTATAGAGAAATCATTGTAGTTTCAGCTGTTTACTGTTAAAATATCCTTAATGTTATAGAGAAATCATTGTAGTTTCAGCTGTTTACTGTTAAAATATCCTTAATGTTATAGAGAAATCATTGTAGTTTCAGCTGTTTATTGTTAAAATATCCTTAATGTTATAGAGAAATCATTGTAGTTTCAGCTGTTTACTGTTAAAATATCCTTAATGCTATAGAGAAATCATTGTAGTTTCAGCTGTTTACTGTTAAAATATCCTTAATGCTATAGAGAAATCATTGTAGTTTCAGCTGTTTACTGTTAAAATATCCTTAATGCTATAGAGAAATCATTGTAGTTTCAGCTGTTTACTGTTAAAATATCCTTAATGTTATAGAGAAATCATTGTAGTTTCAGCTGTTTACTGTTAAAATATCCTTAATGTTATAGAGAAATCATTGTAGTTTCAGCTGTTTACTGTTAAAATATCCTTAATGTTATAGAGAAATCATTGTAGTTTCAGCTGTTTACTGTTAAAATATCCTTAATGCTATAGAGAAATCATTGTAGTTTCAGCTGTTTACTGTTAAAATATCGTTAATGTTATAGAGAAATCATTGTAGTTTCAGCTGTTTACTGTTAAAATATCGTTAATGCTCAAATATAACGTCAAGTTTAAAGCTCTAAAAACAAATGACATATAATATAATATATAGATGAGGGCGTTCATGCGGACTTAGACAACTTGTATTAAGTAAAGTGAGTCTGTAATGAGTTTGTGCAAGAGAGCCTTTAGCTAATGAAGGGGTAGTGGTGTTGCCGGCCCCAGGGGGGGGGATGGGGGGGACATGCCCCCAAGACACCCTCCCTGCCCCTGGGGCTGGGGTTGGGCAGGTCTGGGGCCAGATTCACGAAGTAGTTCCGCAAGCACTTACGAACCTGTCCATCTTTTCTCAATCTTTAGCGGCTTTGTTTACAATTATTAAACAGTTAATGAGCTCCGAAGCACCAGGAGACTGTTTATAACAATAACAACAGTTGATTGGCAAGTTTTCATGCTTGTAAACTGTTTAATAAACGTAAACAAAGTCGTTAATGATTGGGAAAAGATGTACACGTTCGTAAGTACTTGCGTAACTGCTTCGTGAATCTGGCCCAAGATGGTTACCGATGGTCGCCAATTGGTTAGTTCTCTATGTGGGTCACCGCCTTGATCGCTTTAAAAACTGGAATTATTGTTTTTTTTTTTTCAAGACTTTGGATTCTCTGTGAAATGTTTGGTGTTGTGGTTCTTGAAGAGGCTGTTAAAGATTCTCTACCTGGAACAAAGTTGCAAGTAGCACGGTCTATGGTGAGCCCGTAGTGTTCTTGACGAGGCTTGTGTGATGTTATATTGTACCTGGGAATTTTGATAATGAATTTATTTGTTTTATCAAGAGATAACGAGACTGTTCATATTTATGTTGCATAGAACTGGTTGCTTCCCTTCATGCTGTAGAGCACTGGTCGCTAGGAACACCAGGGAGCCGGTCGGCCGAGCGGACAGCACGCTGGACTTGTGATCCTGTGGTCCTGGGTTCGATCCCAGGTGCCGGCGAGAAGCAATGGGCAGAGTTTATTTCACCCTATGCCCCTGTTGCCTAGCAGTAAAATAGGTACCTGGGTGTTAGTCAGCTGTCACGGGCTGCTTCCTGGGGGTGGAGGCCTGGTCGAGGACCGGGCCGCGGGGACACTAAAGCCCCGAAATCATCTCAAGATAACCTCAAGATTGCTTGTCTCGGTGCTGCAGAGTACAGGTGCTCTAGTGTACACCACTCTAACACCAGGACACTCACTGCTCTAGTGTACACCAGGACACTCACTGCTCTAGTGTACACCACTCTAACACCAGGACACTCACTGCTCTAGTGTACACCACTCTAACACCAGGACACTCACTGCTCTAGTGTACACCACTCTAACACCAGGACACTCACTGCTCTAGTGTACACCACTCTAACACCAGGACACTCACTGCTCTAGTGTACACCACTCTAACACCAGGACACTCACTGCTCTAGTGTACACCACTCTAACACCAGGACACTCACTGCTCTAGTGTACACCACTCTAACACCAGGACACTCACTGCTCTAGTGTACACCCCTCTAACACCAGGACACTCACTGCTCTAGTGTACACCACTCTAACACCAGGACACTCACTGCTCTAGTGTACACCACTCTAACACCAGGACACTCACTGCTCTAGTGTACACCACTCTAACACCAGGACACTCACTGCTCTAGTGTACACCACTCTAACATCAGGACACTCACTGATCTAGTGTACACCACTCTAACACCAGGACACTCACTGCTCTAGTGTACACCACTCTAACACCAGGACACTCACTGCTCTAGTGGGCATTCAGGTAAACTGCTTTTCCTCACCTTCCTAGCCTGGAAAGGTCAGGGTCTGGCCACTTGCCATACAGGAACGTGACCGGGTCTGGGCCACTCCTGGCCCACTCCTGGCCCACTCCTGGCCCACTCCTGGCCCACTCCTGGGCCACTCCTGGGCTCAGTAACTGCTATACCTCCACCACAGTCTTAGCTTAGACTTGACACCATAATACACTTACGGTATTATACACCTGTTGGCCTCAGTTGCTCGAGGAAGCACTTGTATGAGGTGAGTATGTTGCTTGTTCTCTTGGCCGCAGTTTATCGCTTGACGGGAAGAGTCAAGCTGCTGTCAAGCTCATCTGTGGGGCTGTCAAGTGTAGCGGTTGACCGAGGTGTTGTTGATGTCTTGGTCTATATAATGATGGTGTCTTGTGCTCTATAATGAGGCCTATACCATCGGCCAAGTACAGTGATTAAATACGGTCATTATGGGTATTTAGTTACTAGTAATTACTAACAGTTACTAGTATAACCATCTGTTGACTAATTACCTTGAGTGATATACAGTCATTAGTTATTAATGATCATGTATTAAATATGTAATCATACTTCCACAGTTATGACGTGTCCACATCAAATACAAATATTTTGTCATCATAAAATAATTGTGAGTAAATTATAAAATAATTATACGTAAGTATTTTATGATTTTATGTTATGAAATTGTGTGTGTACTCGCCGAGTTGTGCTTGCGGGGGTTGAGCTCTGGCTCTTTGGTCCCGCCTCTCAACCGTCAATCAACTGGTGTACAGGTTCCTGAGCCTATTGGGCTCTATCATATCTACACTTGAAACTGTGTATGGAGTCAGCCTCCACCACATCACTTCCTAGTGCATTCCATTTACTAACTACTCTGACACTGAAAAAGTTCCTTCTAACGTCTCTGTGGCTCATGTGGGTACTAAGTTTCCACCTGTGTTCCCTTGTTCGCGTCCCACCAGTGTTGAATAGTTTATCCTTGTTTACCCGGTCGATTCCTCTGAGGATTTTGTAGGTTGTGATCATGTCTCCCCTTACTCTTCTGTCTTCCAGTGTGTGTGTGGAAGAAAACGATGCATGCACACTTAAAGGGAGACTTATGTATAATGAGAGCGTCCTCATGTCACCTCTTGCAAGGTCATGTCTAACAAAGTCATATCTGGCAAAGTCACCTATAACATGTCAGAGACTCAACCGTCAAGTAGCCTACTATGGCCCCTTCTTCTAGTGGGCCACTGTGGCCCGCCGTCAACCTTACCTCTGGCCACCGGTCGCAGGGCCGCAGAGGGTCAAGGGCCTCCCTGTCTGCCCAACTGTTCCACAACCTGTTCTGACGAAGCCGGTTTGTCGGTCAACGAGTAGAGTCGCTCCTGTCAAGCTCGTCTGTGGGGCCGTCAAATGTAACGGTTGCCCCGAGCTGTTGATGATGTCTGGTGGTGTATAATGATGTTGTCTTGTGGTCTATAATGATGTCTTGTGGTCTATAATGATGTTGTCTTATGGTCTATAATGTTGTCTTGTGGTCTATAATGATGTTGTCTTGTGGTCTAAAATGTTGTCTTGTGGTCTATAATGATGATGTCTTGTGGTCTATAATGATGATGTCTTGTGGTCTATAATGATGTTGTCTTGTGGTCTATAATGATGTCTTGTGGTCTATAATGGTGTTGTCTTGTGGTCTATAATGTTGTCTTGTGGTCTATAATGATGTCGTCTTGTGGTCTATAATGATGTTGTCTTGTGGTCTATAATGATGTTGTCTTGTGGTCTATAATGATGTCTTGTGGTCTATAATGATGTTGTCTTGTGGTCTATAATGATGTCTTGTGGTCTATAATGATGTTGTCTTGTGGTCTATAATGATGTTGTCTTGTGGTCTATAATGATGTTGTCTTGTGGTCTATAATGATGTTGTCTTGTGGTCTATAATAATGTTGTCTTGTGGTCTATAATGATGTTGTCTTGTGGTCTATAATGATGTTGTCTTGTGGTCTATAATGATGTTGTCTTGTGGTCTATAATAATGTTGTCTTGTGGTCTATAATGATGTTGTGTTGTGATCTATAATGATGTTGATGTGTGGTCTATAATGTTGTCTTGTGGTCTATAATGATGTTGTCTTGTGGTCTATAATGATGTTGTCTTGTGGTCTATAATGATGTCTTGTGGTCTATAATGATGTCTTGTGGTCTATAATGATGTCTTGTGGTCTATAATGATGTTGTCTTGTGGTCTATAATGATGTTGTGTTGTGGTTTATAATGATGTCTTGTGGTTTATAATGATGTTGTCTTGTGGTCTATAATGATGTTGTCTTGTGGTCTATAATGTTGTCTTGTGGTCTATAATGTTGTCTTGTGGTCTATAATGATGTTGTCTTGTGGTCTATAATGTTGTCTTGTGGTCTATAATAATGTTGTCTTGTGGTCTATAATGTTGTCTTGTGGTCTATAATGATGTCTTGTGGTCTATAATGATGTCTTGTGGTCTATAATGTTGTCTTGTGGTCTATAATGATGTTGTCTTGTGGTCTATAATGATGTCTTGTGGTCTATAATGATGTCTTGTGGTCTATAATGATGTTGTCTTGTGGTCTATAATGTTGTCTTGTGGTCTATAATGATGTCTTGTGGTTTATAATGATGTTGTCTTGTGGTCTATAATGATGTTGTCTTGTGGTCTATAATGTTGTCTTGTGGTCTATAATGTTGTCTTGTGGTCTATAATGATGTTGTCTTGTGGTCTATAATGTTGTCTTGTGGTCTATAATGATGTTGTCTTGTGGTCTATAATGATGTCTTGTGGTCTATAATGATGTTGTCTTGTGGTCTATAATGATGTCTTGTGGTCTATAATGATGTCTTGTGGTCTATAATGATGTTGTCTTGTGGTCTATAATGATGTTGTCTTGTGGTCTATAATGTTGTCTTGTGGTCTATAATGATGTTGTCTTGTGGTCTATAATGATGTCTTGTGGTCTATAATGATGTTGTCTTGTGGTCTATAATGATGTCTTGTGGTCTATAATGATGTTGTCTTGTGGTCTATAATGATGTTGTGTTGTGGTTTATAATGATGTCTTGTGGTTTATAATGATGTCTTGTGGTCTATAATGTTGTCTTGTGGTCTATAATGTTGTCTTGTGGTCTATAATGTTGTCTTGTGGTCTATAATAATGTTGTCTTGTGGACTATAATGATGTTGTCTTGTGGTCTATAATGTTGTCTTGTGGTCTATAATAATGTCGTCTTGTGGTCTATAATGTTGTCTTGTGGTCTATAATAATGTCGTCTTGTGGTCTATAATGTTGTCTTGTGGTCTATAATGATGTTGTCTTGTGGTCTATAATGATGTTGTGTTGTGGTTTATAATGATGTCTTGTGGTCTATAATGATGTCTTGTGGTCTATAATGTTGTCTTGTGGTCTATAATGTTGTCTTGTGGTCTATAATGTTGTCTTGTGGTCTATAATAATGTTGTCTTGTGGACTATAATGATGTTGTCTTGTGGTCTATAATGTTGTCTTGTGGTCTATAATAATGTCGTCTTGTGGTCTATAATGTTGTCTTGTGGTCTATAATAATGTCGTCTTGTTGTCTATAATGTTGTCTTGTGGTCTATAATGTTGTCTTGTGGTCTATAATAATGTTGTCTTGTGGACTATAATGATGTTGTCTTGTGGTCTATAATGTTGTCTTGTGGTCTATAATAATGTCGTCTTGTGGTCTATAATGTTGTCTTGTGGTCTATAATAATGTCGTCTTGTGGTCTATAATGTTGTCTTGTGGTCTATAATAATGTCGTCTTGTGGTCTATAATGTTGTCTTGTGGTCTATAATGATGTGTTTACTTATCACCAGCGAGTACATGTGTGTCTCTCATTGTCGACTGGAATTATTTGTCAATGAGGGTGTTTAATGTGTGAATTTGTTTGGTCACTTCCTGCTTGGCTGTGTCGTGCCCTCTGCCTCTGAACAACACTTCCTCACACCGAAACCACTTTATCTATCTTCCCGAAACCACTTTATCTATCTTCCCGAAACCAGTCTATCTATCTTCTCAGTTCGTTGAGATCATTCATGTCATTGCAATATATATATATATATATATATATATATATATATATATATATATATATATATGGAGTCAGTGGACAGTATCTGGTTCGTGAAAGACTGCTGTTAGGTGGTGTAAGACTGTGTTGCCCCGACGTTGCAGACGATAACAGCCTAAGAAATGGTGTTGTGGGTTGCCCGCCTCACTGGCAGATATTTTTGGTATATATATATGGTACAAAATTACAGAAATGTTCTCATTTTTTCCCCCACAGAATTTCCATTTATTCACTAATTTGTACACATTGTTATGTTATGGGAATTTGTACTTAAAAAAGTGGTGAATGATCTTCGTATATATTTTTTTTTTTCTGAGAGCTTCTGGTCTAGACCCTAGACCGAAGGTTCTTAACTGTGGGTTGGGTCAGTGTGGACCGGTCCACGAGAGGGGATTGGGCCATTAAGCTGTAATGGGGACTATGGTGGTGGGGTGAGAATTATTGCTTCAATAACAGCCAGGGTACAGAGCTCTGGGGGACATAGAGGCAAGAGTTATAGAGCCCTAGTGTGGCAGGGGAACATTTTATTTCACTCAACATCCTCCCCCCTCCCCTCCCCCCCCCCCCCCGTCGCAGCCAAGGAAAGCGGGAAAGAGTTCAATCCCCGACCGTCCCTTTTTTTGTGTTTGGTCACACGAGCTTGTAAAACAAAGGCTGTAGGTTCTACAAATTTTCACGACCTAAGATCACATTCACTCCAAAAAAATCTACCACTCCCGAGCTATTCATGCCCGTGCCACCTCTTGGGTGACTTAATCTTCATCAATCAATCAATCAATGGTACAAAGGGCTCTGGTGGCAGGTGCCACTGGCTCCCTGGCCTGGCACTGAGGTGTTTCCTGTCACCACCTGTGGTCTTCTGGGGGTCGAGCCCCCTACATGTCCCCCTCTAACTCTACTGCTCAATCTAAACATTCTTGTCAGTCTAAACATGGTAGCTAGGCATGGTAGCTAGGCCCAGCACTGGTATATATAACAGCCCTGATGGTAGCTAGGCCCAGCACTGGTATATATAACAGCCCTGATGGTAGCTAGGCCCACCACTGGTATATATAACAGCCCTGATGGTAGCTAGGCCCAGCACTGGTATATATAACAGCCCTGATGGTAGCTAGGCCCACCACTGGTATATATAACAGCCCTGATGGTAGCTAGGCCCAGCACTGGTATATATAACAGCCCTGATGGTAGCTAGGCCCAGCACTGGTATATATAACAGCACTGATGGTAGCTAGGCCCACCACTGGTATATATAACAGCCCTGATGGTAGCTAGGCCCAGCACTGGTATATATAACAGCCCTGATGGTAGCTAGGCCCAGCACTGGTATATATAACAGCCCTGATGGTAGCTAGGCCCACCACTGGTATATATAACAGCACTGATGGTAGCTAGGCCCACCACTGGTATATATAACAGCCCTGATGGTAGCTAGGCCCAGCACTGGTATATATAACAGCCCTGATGGTAGCTAGGCCCAGCACTGGTATATATAACAGCACTGATGGTAGCTAGGACTCAGGTACACACAGACGTCACTCTCGCTAATCAATGTCATTCAGCGTGCATTAGACAGCGTGGAGACTGTCAATTAGCTGCTCTAAATGGCCGGCCCCTTGTAGACACTGACGAGCGTGGAGGCGCGGGCCTTGAGGGCCTCACATCACTAGTTAAAGATGCCAATGGTGACACACTTGTGACTGGAAGACTATCATCCTCACACTCACATACTCACACTTAGAGGGTCACATACCTCACACTCTCACAAGGTCACCCTCACACAAGGTCACCCTAAGACTCACTCACCAACACTGGCTTCCCTGCAAGAATAACTCCCCCACAATATTCTATTATTATAGTATGCAGAAAACATCAAGGCCATGCAATGGACTCGAACTCACGCTCCTGGACTCTCCAGAGATATGTACTAGGCATGAAAGTTCGATCCCATTGCATGCCCTGAATATTTTTCTCGTGGATACATCACATTGTTGTGGTGTCATTGTGCATTACTAAGCTCCCTATCTACACCATGTGACCGCCTCTATATCATGTCAATCCCTCTATCTCTACCTCTGTCAGTGTCCACTGCTCAGCTGTCAGCAGTAATGGAATAACTAATGACACTGGAACGAAAAGTTGAAGGTCAGGGTTAAGACGCCCACGCATGTGTTAGTGGGCTGCGTCACGCACTGAACTGCTTCATAAGGTAGCTAAAGGTGCGTCAGGAATATGTGTACTCACCTGGCCACCTGGTGCCTGGCCACCTGGTACCAGGCCACCTGGTACCTGGCCACCTGGTACCTGGCCACCTGGTACTTGGCCACCTGGTACCTGGTGACTCTCCACCTGGTGCCTGGCCACCTGGTACCTGGCCACCTGGTGCCTGGCCACCTGGTACCAGGCCACCTGGTACCTGGCCACCTGGTACCTGGCCACCTGGTACTTGGCCACCTGGTACCTGGTGACTCTCCACCTGGTGCCTGGCCACCTGGTACCTGGCCACCTGGTGCCTGACCACCTGGTGCCTGGCCACCTGGTGCCTGGCCACCTGGTACCTGGCCACCTGGTACCTGGCCACCTGGTACTTGGCCACCTGGTACCTGGTGACTCTCCACCTGGTGCCTGGCCACCTGGTACCTGGCCACCTGGTGCCTGACCACCTGGTGCCTGGCCACCTGGTGCCTGGCCACCTGGTACCTGGCCACCTGGTACCTGGCCACCTGGTGCCTGGCCACCTGGTACCTGGCAACCTGGTACCTGGCCACCTGGTGCCTGGCCACCTGGTACCTAGCCACCTGGTACCTAGCCACCTGGTACCTGGCCACCTGGTGCCTGGCCACCTGGTACCAGGCCACCTGGTACCTGGCCACCTGGTACCTGGCCACCTGGTACTTGGCCACCTGGTACCTGGTGACTCTCCACCTGGTGCCTGGCCACCTGGTACCTGGCCACCTGGTGCCTGACCACCTGGTGCCTGGCCACCTGGTGCCTGGCCACCTGGTACCTGGCCACCTGGTACCTGGCCACCTGGTACTTGGCCACCTGGTACCTGGTGACTCTCCACCTGGTGCCTGGCCACCTGGTACCTGGCCACCTGGTGCCTGACCACCTGGTGCCTGGCCACCTGGTGCCTGGCCACCTGGTACCTGGCCACCTGGTACCTGGCCACCTGGTGCCTGGCCACCTGGTACCTGGCAACCTGGTACCTGGCCACCTGGTGCCTGGCCACCTGGTACCTAGCCACCTGGTACCTAGCCACCTGGTACTTGGCCACCTGGTACCTGGCCACCTGGTGCCTGGCCACCTGGTACCTGGCCACCTGGTACCTAGCCACCTGGTACTTGGCCACCTGGTACCTGGCCACCTGGTACCTGGCCACCTGGTGCCTGGCCACCTGGTGCCTGGCCACCTGGTACCTGGCCACCTGGTACCTGGTGCCTGGCCACCTGGTACCTGGCCACCTGGTGCCTGGCCACCTAGTACCTGACCACCTGGTACCTAGCCACCTGGTACCTGGTGCCTGGCCACCTGGTACCTGGCCACCTGGGTGCCTGGCCACCTGGTACCTGGCCACCTGGTGCCTGGCCACCTGGTACCTGGCCACCTGGTACCTAGCCACCTGGTGCCTGGCCACCTGGTACCTGGCCACCTGGGTGCCTGGCCACCTGGTACCTGGCCACCTGGTACCTGGTGCCTGGCCACCTGGTACCTGGCCACCTGGTGCCTGGCCACCTGGTACCTGGCCACCTGGTACCTGGCCACCTGGGTACCTGGCCACCTGGTACCTGGCCACCTGGTGCCTGGCTACCTGGTACCTGGCCACCTGGTACTTGGCCACCTGGTACCTGGCCACCTGGTACCTGGCCACCTGGTACCTGGCCACCTGGTACCTGGCCACCTGGTGCCTGGCCACCTGGTGCCTGGCCACCTGGTCCCTGGCCACCTGGTACCTGGCCACCTGGTACCTGGCCACCTGGTGCCTGGCCACCTGGTACCTGGCCACCTGGTACCTGGCCACCTGGTGCCTGGCCACCTGGTACCTGGCCACCTGGTACCCGGCCACCTGGTGCCTGGCCACCTGGTACCTGGCCACCTGGTACCTGGTGCCTGACCACCTGGTGCCTGGCCACCTGGTACCTGGCCACCTGGTACCTGGCCACCTGGTACCTGGCCACCTGGTACCTGGTGCCTGGCCACCTTGTACCTGGCCACCTGGTGCCTGGCCACCTGGTACCTGGCCACCTGGTGCCTGGCCACCTGGTGCCTGGCCACCTGGTGCCTGGCCACCTGGTACCTGGCCACCTGGTACCTGGCCACCTGGTGCCTGGCCACCTGGTGCCTGGCCACCTGGTGCCTGGCCACCTGGTACTTGGCCACCTGGTACCTGGCCACCTGATGCCTGGCCACCTGGTACCTGGCCACCTGGTACCTGGCCACCTGGTGCCTGGCCACCTGGGTACCTGGCCACCTGGTACTTGGCCACCTGGTACCTGGCCACCTGGTACCTGGCCACCTGGTACCTGGTGCCTGGCCACCTGGTACTTGGCCACTTGGTGCCTGGCCACCTGGTGCCTGGCCACCTGGTACCTGGCCACCTGGTGCCTGGCCACCTGGTGCCTGGCCACCTGGTGCCTGGCCACCTGGTGCCTTGCCACCTGGTGCCTGGCCACCTGGTACCTGGCCACCTGGTGCCTGGCCACCTGGTGCCTGGCCACCTGGTACCTGGCCACCTGGTGCCTGGCCACCTGGTGCCTGGCCACCTGGTACCTGGCCACCTGGTACCTGGTGCCTGGCCACCTGGTGCCTGGCCACCTGGTGCCTGGCCACTTGGTACCTGGTACCTGGCCACCTGGTACCTGGCCACCTGGTGCCTGGCCACCTGGTACCTGGTGCCTGGCCACCTTGTACCTGGCCACCTGGTGCCTGGCCACCTGGTGCCTGGCCACCTGGTGCCTGGCCACCTGGTGCCTGGCCACCTGGTGCCTGGCCACCTGGTACCTGGTGCCTGGCCACCTGGTGCCTGGCCACCTGGTGCCTGGCCACTTGGTACCTGGCCACCTGGTACCTGGCCACCTGGTACCTGGCCACCTGGTGCCTGGCCACCTGGTACCTGGTGCCTGGCCACCTTGTACCTGGCCACCTGGTGCCTGGCCACCTGGTGCCTGGCCACCTGGTGCCTGGCCACCTGGTGCCTGGCCACCTGGTGCCTGGCCACCTGGTACCTGGCCACCTGGTGCCTGGCCACCTGGTGCCTGGCCACCTGGTGCCTGGCCACCTGGTGCCTGGCCACCTGGTACTTGGCCACCTGGTACCTGGCCACCTGGTGCCTGGCCACCTGGTACCTGGCCACCTGGTACCTGGCCTCCTGGGTACCTGGCCACCTGGTACTTGGCCACCTGGTACCTGGCCACCTGGTACCTGGTGCCTGGCCACCTGGTACCTGGCCACCTGGTGCCTGGCCACCTGGTGCCTGGCCACCTGGTGCCTGGCCACCTGGTGCCTGGCCACCTGGTGCCTGGCCACCTGGTGCCTTGCCACCTGGTGCCTGGATACCTGGTACCTGGCCACCTGGTGCCTGGCCACCTGGTGCCTGGCCACCTGGTGCCTGGCCACCTGGTACCTGGCCACCTGGTGCCTGGCCACCTGGTGCCTGGCCACCTGGTACCTGGCCACCTGGTACCTTGCCACCTGGTGCCTGGCCACCTGGTGCCTGGCCACCTGGTACCTGGCCACCTGGTGCCTGGCCACCTGGTGCCTGGCCACCTGGTACCTGGCCACCTGGTGCCTGGCCACCTGGTACCTGGCCACCTGGTACCTGGCCACCTGGTGCCTGGCCACCTGGTGCCTGGCCACCTGGTGCCTGGCCACCTGGTGCCTGGCCACCTGGTACCTGGCCACCTGGTGCCTGGCCACCTGGTACCTGGCCACCTGGTACCTGGCCACCTGGTGCCTGGCCACCTGGTGCCTGGCCACCTGGTGCCTGGCCACCTGGTGCCTGGCCACCTGGTGCCTGGCCACCTGGTGCCTGGCCACCTGGTACCTGGCCACCTGGTACCTGGCCACCTGGTACCTGGCCACCTGGTGCCTGGCCACCTGGTACCTGGCCACCTGGTACCTGGCCACCTGGTACCTGGCCACCTGGTGCCTGGCCACCTGGTACCTGGCCACCTGGTACCTGGCTACCTGGTACCTGGCCACCTGGTACCTGGCCACCTGGTGCCTGGCTACCTGGTACCTGGCCACCTGGTACCTGGCCACCTGGTGCCTGGCCACCTGGTGCCTGGCCACCTGGTACCTGGCCACCTGGTACCTGGCCACCTGGTACCTGGCCATCTGGTACCTGGTGCCTGGCCACCTGGTACCTGGCCATCTGGTACCTGGTGCCTGGCCACCTGGTACCTGGCCACCTGGTGCCTGGCTACCTGGTACCTGGCCACCTGGTACCTGGCCACCTGGTGCCTGGCCACCTGGTACCTGGCCACCTGGTACCTGGTGCCTGGCCACCTGGTACCTGGCCACCTGGTACCTGGTGCCTGGCCACCTGGTACCTGGCCACCTGGTACTTGGCCACCACCAGGCTGCCAGATGGCCATCACTTGAGTCATGGCGGTATTTTCCCATAACCTTGAGTCTCTACCTCAAAGCTACACCAACACAACCTTGACCAAGAACGTGGAGGCCGGAGTGATCGCCCTTCAGCGCTGTGACTCAAGTACGACACACCTGGCTCCTACTCCGACCTCTGGCTCCTCCTCCAACCTCTGGCTCCTCCTCCAACATCTAGGTCCTCCTCCGACCTCTGGCTCCTCCTCCAACCTCTAGGTCCTCCTCCAACCTCTGGGTCCTCCTCCAACCTCTGGCTACTCCTCCAACCTCTGGGTCCTCCTCCAACCTCTGGGTCCTCCTCCAACCTCTGGGTCCTCCTCCAACCTCTGGCTACTCCTCCAACCTCTAGGTCCTCCTCCAACCTCTGGGTCCTCCTCCAACCTCTGGCTACTCCTCCAACCTCTGGGTCCTCCTCCAACCTCTGGCTACTCCTTCAACCTCTGGGTCCTCCTCCAACCTCTGGGTCCTCCTCCAACCTCTGGCTACTCCTCCAACCTCTGGGTCCTCCTCCAACCTCTGGGTCCTCCTCCAACCTCTGGCTACTCCTCCAACCTCTGGGTCCTCCTCCAACCTCTGGGTCCTCCTCCAACCTCTGGGTCCTCCTCCAACCTCTGGCTACTCCTCCAACCTCTGGGTCCTCCTCCAACCTCTGGGTCCTCCTCCAACCTCTGGGTCCTCCTCCAACCTCTGGCTCTTCCTCCAACCTCTGGCGCTCCTCAATACCACGTGTAGTTTACAATGCCTCAAAGTTTTCCTTAAGTTTGCCTGAACCTAATTACCTTGTGTCTAATATGGTCACTTGGTCATGTACTCTCATATTGTCCTAATGTGTTCTGGGAGTGCGGTGATATTTTCATAATTTAGATTTCCTGATGCTGTTTTAATGTTTGTAAGTACTCAGCGCCCCCTAATGTGTGTGTGTGTGTGTGTGTGTGTGTTGTGTGTGTGTGTGTGTGTGTGTGTGTGTGTGTGTGTGTGTGTGTGTGTGTGTGTGTGTGTGTGTGTGTGTGTGTGTGTGTGACTCTCTTTCTGCGTGTGTGGGGCGCACTGCCTTTGGCTACTCTGCTTCTCTAATATATTTTTCTTTTGCACAACAAAGATGTTGGAGAATTTTCAAGAATATTTTGCGTGTGTTTGTTAATTTGGTGTGTGTGTGTGGGGGGGGGGGCAGGGAGGGGGTGTTTATAGTTCGCATTTGTATGTTTGTGTGTAATTGACTTGAATGACCTTTCCCTCGTTTTCAGTAATTACCTTCCTATTGTTAAAAAAATTTTTACAAGAAAGAGTAATACAGTAATTTTTTGGAAACTAAATTAATATTTTTTTGTATATATGATAGCTTATCAGTCAATTTCTATAGAATTTGCCGGAACCAATAATCAAAACTGAAAAATATGTCAATTTTCTTTAATGTTTTAAGCAACAACAAAAAAAATCGGGTTTTTATATTTTGAATTTTCAAAGTAAAAAGTGACACCAGCGACGCTTAACTAAATGACTTCACAAGATATAAATAACTTTGTTTAATATATAGTGCTTCGGCTATATGTAATCTTTCTGCCGAAGCACTACATATTAAACACTCAGAAACTATGTATACTGCCTCCCAAGATGCTGAAGAGTGAACAAATCCACAAGGGCCGTGACGAGGATTCGAACCTGCGTCCGAGAGCATCCCAGACGCTGCCTTAATCGACTGAGCTACGACATGGTCAAAAGAGTTGAAACCGAATTTGTTCATTTGATGCATCACGCTATTGTGATTTCTGTGTGTATGCTGAAGACTGCTTCAGCGAAACGCTTCCAGCAGCTACACACGTCACCCCAAAATACAACTGTAAAATGATTCTTGGAGAGATAACTTGTCTACTTCCTTCCCAAGTGAAGAAGAACATAAGAAATATAAAGATGTGTGTTAAAACATTGTTCTAACCTCTCTGTCACACTCACTAACATATGTCAAGAGGAAAGATGTCTGCCACAGTATAGAAGAACACTTTATGTAGGGCGTACGTAAATCTGTGAATCTATGTATTTACGTATGTAGGTTAGCTTAGAATTTTAAAAGCACCGAATCACCTTCTGTGGTTGATTGTTCAATAAACCCTTGAACTATATGTTTAACACTTCTCTAACCCTGTCCATGGAGAACAGAAGAAAATGTATATATGCTGGTTAGTATTGTAAATGTCGGGCCACGTCTGTGGTAGAAAATAATAATAATAAAAAAAAAAACAGTATAGAGGTGTGTTGTGGTGCTAAACTGGACACACATAACGTCAACGCTGAAGGCTCTTTCTGTGCTACACGGGGACCAGGAGCTAGATTCACGAAGCAGTTATCTTGAGGTTATCTTGAGATGATTTCGGGGCTTTTAGTGTCCCCGCGGCCCGGTCCTCGACCAGGCCTCCACCCCCAGGAAGCAGCCCGTGACAGCTGACTAACATCCAGGTACCTATTTACTGCTAGGTAACAGGGGCATAGGGTGAAAGAAATTCTGCCCATTGTTCCTCGCCGGCGCCTGGGATCGAGTTACGCAAGTACAGGGAGCCAGATTCACGAAGCAGTTACGCCAGCACTTACGAACGTGTCCATCTTTCCTCAATCTTTGACGGCTTTGTTTACATTTATTGAACAGTTTACAAGCATGAAAACTTCCCAAACAACTGTTGTTATTGTTATAAACAGCCTCCTGGTGCTTCGGAGCTCATTAACTGTTTAATAATTGTAAACAAAGCCGCCAAAGATTGAGAAAAGATGGACAGGTTCGTAAGTGCTTGCGTAACTGCTTCGTGAATCTGGCCCCTGAACCTTAGCTCTAAACACCCGTCATACTCAAGGGGCCAACTGGAAATACTTAGTTTTCCAAGTAATAAATTTATGGAACGGTTTACCTGCTGAAGACGTTACAGCATGCGAGGCTCTTACCTTAAAATAATGTCCGGAGAAACTATTCTTAGTAAATGGATGAACCCTTCAAAACCTGCAAGCTTTCTCAGATTTAAAGAACCTTTGTTAAAGAGCTCATCTCAAAGAGCTCGTCTCAGAGAGCTCGTCTCAGAGAGCTCGTCTCAAAGAGCTCGTCTCAAAGAGCTCGTCTCAAAGAACTCGTCTCAAAGAGCTCGTCTCAAAGAGCTCGTCTCAAAGAGCTCGTCTCAAAGAACTCGTCTCAAAGAGCTCGTCTCAAAGAGCTCGTCTCAAAGAGCTCGTCTCAAAGAACTCGTCTCAAAGAACTCGTCTCAAAGAGCTCGTCTCAAAGAACTCGTCTCAAAGAGCTCGTCTCAAAGAGCTCGTCTCAAAGAACTCATCTCAAAGAACTCGTCTCAAAGAGCTCGTCTCAAAGAACTCGTCTCAAAGAGCTCGTCTCAAAGAGCTCGTCTCAAAGAGCTCGTCTCAAAGAACTCGTCTCAAAGAACTCGTCTCAAAGAGCTCGTCTCAAAGAACTCGTCTCAAAGAGCTCGTCTGAAAGAGCTCGTCTCAGAGAGCTCGTCTCAAAGAACTCGTCTCAAAGAGCTCGTCTCAAAGAACTCGTCTCAAAGAGCTCGTCTCAAAGAACTCGTCTCAAAGAACTCGTCTCAAAGACCTCGTCTCAAAGACCTCGTCTCAAAGACCTCGTCTCAAAGAGCTCGTCTCAAAGAGCTCGTCTCAAAGAACTCGTCTCAAAGAGCTCGTCTCAGAGAGCTCGTCTCAGAGAGCTCGTCTCAAAGAGCTCGTCTCAAAGAGCTCGTCTCAAAGAACTCGTCTCAAAGAGCTCGTCTCAAAGAGCTCGTCTCAAAGAGCTCGTCTCAAAGAACTCGTCTCAAAGAGCTCGTCTCAAAGAGCTCGTCTCAAAGAACTCGTCTCAAAGAACTCGTCTCAAAGAGCTCGTCTCAAAGAACTCGTCTCAAAGAGCTCGTCTCAAAGAGCTCGTCTCAAAGAACTCGTCTCAAAGAACTCGTCTCAAAGAGCTCGTCTCAAAGAACTCGTCTCAAAGAGCTCGTCTCAAAGAGCTCGTCTCAAAGAGCTCGTCTCAAAGAACTCGTCTCAAAGAGCTCGTCTCAAAGAACTCGTCTCAAAGAACTCGTCTCAAAGAGCTCGTCTCAAAGAGCTCGTCTCAGAGAGCTCGTCTCAGATAGCTCGTATCAAAGAGCTCGTCTCAAATAGCTCGTCTCAAAGGGCTCGTCTCAAAGAGCTCGTCTCAAAGAGCTCATCTCAGAGAGCTCGTCTCAAAGAGCTCGTCTCAAATAGCTCGTCTCAAAGGGCTCGTCTCAAAGAGCTCGTCTCAAAGAGCTCATCTCAAAGAGCTCGTATCAAAGAGCTCGTCTCAAAGAACTCGTCTCAAAGAGCTCGTCTCAAAGAGCTCGTCTCAAAGAGCTCGTCTCAAAGAACTCGTCTCAAAGAGCTCGTCTCAAAGAACTCGTCTCAAAGAACTCGTCTCAAAGAGCTCGTCTCAAAGAGCTCGTCTCAGAGAGCTCGTCTCAGATAGCTCGTATCAAAGAGCTCGTCTCAAATAGCTCGTCTCAAAGGGCTCGTCTCAAAGAGCTCGTCTCAAAGAGCTCATCTCAGAGAGCTCGTCTCAAAGAGCTCGTCTCAAATAGCTCGTCTCAAAGGGCTCGTCTCAAAGAGCTCGTCTCAAAGAGCTCATCTCAAAGAGCTCGTATCAAAGAGCTCGTCTCAAAGAGCTCGTCTCAAAGAGCTCGTCTCAAAGAGCTCATCTCAGAGAGCTCGTCTCAGATAGCTCGTATCAAAGAGCTCGTCTCAAATAGCTCGTCTCAAAGGGCTCGTCTCAAAGAGCTCGTCTCAAAGAGCTCATCTCAGAGAGCTCGTCTCAAAGAGCTCGTCTCAAAGGGCTCGTCTCAAAGAGCTCGTCTCAAAGAGCTCGTCTCAAAGAGCTCATCTCAAAGAGCTCATCTCAAAGAGCTCGTCTCAAAGAGCTCGTCTCAGAGCTCGTCTCAGATAGCTCGTATCAAAGAGCTCGTCTCAAATAGCTCGTCTCAAAGGGCTCGTCTCAAAGAGCTCGTCTCAAAGAGCTCATCTCAAAGAGCTCGTCTCAAAGAGCTTGTGTTAAAAACTGTTATAGTTCCAATAGTGGGCAAGCAGGACACGATGACGGGCACACCATCAAGAAGAGCCGTGCCATAGCCCAGTGTCCAGCAGAGAGAAACCCTCGATTTCTTCGCGTCCAATACCCTGATTGTCTGGCACTTTGACCATATATGTAGGACTACACACGGGTGAAACCTGTAGTTTCTTGAGTGTTTGTGAGGCATTTAGTGCAGTCAACCACAGAGAAACAGTCACTAGTAAAAACAACTGGTCAGTTGGTAAACTTTGCTCTCTATAGTTTCTGAGTCACTTGGCGTAGGGGTAAGGGCATCCCGTTCTCAGGCTAGGCTCGTTAAAGCTACGGCTGTCCCCCAAAGGCGCATTTATTCATTTTAAAGTATTGTGTATTAACAAAGTTTAGCAAAAGGTTTAGCAATGTATATTTCAGGGGAACACATACACCTCAGTGAGGCTCCTCATCCAGATGTTGCCTGAGGGCCGTGGGGAAGACTCGAACCCTCGACAATGACATGTTTGTATGAAATACGTTAAAATACTCTCCTGTGGTACGTCGACCCCAGGCGATCTCTGTAATATATTACCTCGTATGAGCACACACATTACTGTGGATTATGTCATGCGTATTGTTATACACACACACACACACACACACACACACACACACACACACACACACACACACACACACACACACACACACACACACACACACACACACACACACTTTATCTTAAGGATAAAGGAAAAGACGTGTTGTGAGTTGGATGGAAGAGTGGCCCAGCTGGATAGCCACTCAGGTCCCTGTGTGGCCACTGTTCCACCCCTCCCATGCAGTAATACATAAAGTAACCGTAATACTTGGTCGAACTGAAGCAAGTGGGTTTGAGTTGGCTGCTCCGCCTTCACTGGGGCTTAGATGCCACTTACAATACTTAAGTGGTAGATCTGAGTCATTAGTTGTACCAGCGTCGTGAAGTTGTGGGAATGGCCAATCAGAGCCTGTATGAACGTGATGCTGGTGTTCACGCGGTGTTCTGTTCAGGCAGAAGAACAAGCGAGTGAACAATAACAGTGGAAGGTTGTAAATGGAGGGCTTAACAAGGTTATTGTGGTATGGATGGCTAGGCACATTCTGATTCAAGTGCGTTATTCCTAGCAGTATAGTGGCTGGGTGTGGAGCTGGGTGTGGTGCTGGGTGTGGTGCTGGGTGTGGAGCTGGGTGTGGTGCTGGGTGTGGAGCTGGGTGTGGTGCTGGGTGTGGAGCTGGGTGTGGTGCTGGGTGTGGAGCTGGGTGTGGTGCTGGGTGTGGTGCTGGGTGTGGAGCTGGGTGTGGTGCTGGGTGTGGTGCTGGGTGTGGTGCTGGGTGTGGTGCTGGGTGTGGCGCTGGGTGTGGAGCTGGGTGTGGCGCTGGGTGTGGCGCTGGGTGTGGAGCTGGGTGTGGAGCTGGGTGTGGAGCTGGGTGTGGTGCTGGGTGTGGTGCTGGGTGTGGTGCTGGGTGTGGTGCTGGGTGTGGCGCTGGGTGTGGTGCTGGGTGTGGCGCTGGGTGTGGAGCTATGTACAGTGCCGGTGTAGAACATCTGTAGCATGAGCATAACTTATGAGTGAATGAGGTGATGAGGTCACTAAACAGGACGTCGGGACAGGACGAGTGAAGAGTTAGGAGGACAGAGTGCAGAAATATATACCAGAGTGAAAGCTCTATGTTAAGAGGGAGGCAGTGTGACTCTTTTATATGTGGTGGTGGTGAGTGTGGTGGTGGTGAGTGTGGTGGTGGTGACTGTGGTGGTGGTGAGTGTGGTGGTGTTGAGTGTGGTGGTGGTGAGTGTGGTGGTGGTGAGTGTGGTGGTGGTGACTGTGGTGGTGGTGAGTGTGGTGGTGTTGAGTGTGGTGGTGGTGAGTGTGGTGGTGGTGACTGTGGTGGTGGTGAGTGTGGTGGTGGTGACTGTGGTGGTGTTGAGTGTGATGGTGGTGACTGTGGTGGTGGTGACTGTGGTGGTGGTGAGTGTGGTGGTGGTGACTGTGGTGGTGGTGAGTGTGGTGGTGTTGAGTGTGGTGGTGTTGAGTGTGGTGGTGTTGAGTGTGGTGGTGTTGAGTGTGGTGGTGTTGAGTGTGGTGGTGTTGAGTGTGATGGTGGTGAGTGTGGTGGTGTTGAGTGTGGTGGTGTTGAGTGTGGTGGTGGTGAGTGTGGTGGTGGTGACTGTGGTGGTGTTGAGTGTGATGGTGGTGACTGTGGTGGTGGTGACTGTGGTGGTGGTGACTGTGGTGGTGGTGAGTGTGGTGGTGGTGACTGTGGTGGTGTTGAGTGTGGTGGTGTTGAGTGTGGTGGTGTTGAGTGTGGTGGTGTTGAGTGTGATGGTGGTGAGTGTGGTGGTGTTGAGTGTGGTGGTGTTGAGTGTGGTGGTGGTGAGTGTGGTGGTGTTGAGTGTGATGGTGGTGAGTGTGGTGGTGTTGAGTGTGGTGGTGTTGAGTGTGGTGGTGGTGAGTGTGGTGGTGTTGAGTGTGATGGTGGTGAGTGTGGTGGTGTTGAGTGTGGTGGTGTTGAGTGTGGTGGTGTTGAGTGTGATGGTGGTGAGTGTGGTGGTGGTGACTGTGGTGGTGGTGACTGTGGTGGTGGTGAGTGTGATGGTGGTGAGTGTGATGGTGGTGACTGTGGTGGTGTTGAGTGTGGTGGTGGTGACTGTGGTGGTGGTGAGTGTGATGGTGGTGAGTGTGATGGTGGTGACTGTGGTGGTGGTGACTGTGGTGGTGGTGACTGTGGTGGTGGTGAGTGTGATGGTGGTGAGTGTGATGGTGGTGACTGTGGTGGTGGTGACTGTGGTGGTGGTGACTGTGGTGGTGGTGAGTGTGATGGTGGTGAGTGTGATGGTGGTGACTGTGGTGGTGGTGACTGTGGTGGTGGTGAGTGTGATGGTGGTGAGTGTGATGGTGGTGACTGTGGTGGTGGTGACTGTGGTGGTGGTGAGTGTGATGGTGGTGAGTGTGGTGGTGGTGAGTGTGATGGCGGTGAGTGTGGTGGTGTTGGTTGTCTGTGGTGGTGGTTGTCTGTGATGGTGGTGACTGTGGTGGTGGTGACTGTGGTGGTGGTGAGTGTGGTGGTGGTGAGTGTGGTGGTGTTGAGTGTGGTGGTGTTGGTTGTCTGTGGTGGTGGTTGTCTGTGGTGGTGGTGGTGACTGTGGTGGTGGTTGTCTGTGGTGGTGGTGGTGACTGTTCTGGTGGTTGTCTGTGGTGGTGGTTGTCTGTGGTGGTGGTGGTGACTGTGGTGTTGGTTGTCTGTGGTGGTGGTTGTCTGTGGTGGTGGTTGTCTGTGGTGGTGGTGGTGACTGTGGTGGTGTTGAGTGTGGTGGTGGTGAGTGTGGTGGTGGTGACTGTGGTGGTGGTGAGTGTGGTGGTGGTGACTGTGGTGGTGGTGACTGTGGTGGTGGTGACTGTGGTGGTGGTGAGTGTGGTGGTGTTGAGTGTGGTGGTGTTGAGTGTGGTGGTGGTGAGTGTGGTGGTGGTGAGTGTGGTGGTGGTGACTGTGGTGGTGGTGACCGTGGTGGTGTTGAGTGTGGTGGTGGTTGTCTGTGGTGGTGGTTGTCTGTGGTGGTGGTGGTGACTGTGGTGGTGGTTGTCTGTGGTGGTGGTGGTGACTGTGGTGGTGGTGACTGTGGTGGTGGTGACTGTGGTGGTGTTGAGTGTGGTGGTGGTGAGTGTGGTGGTGTTGAGTGTGGTGGTGGTGAGTGTGGTGGTGGTGAGTGTGGTGGTGGTGAGTGTGGTGGTGGTGACTGTGGTGGTGGTGACTGTGGTGGTGGTGACTGTGGTGGTGTTGAGTGTGGTGGTGGTGAGTGTGGTGGTGTTGAGTGTGGTGGTGGTGAGTGTGGTGGTGGTGAGTGTGGTGGTGGTGAGTGTGATGGTGGTGACTGTGGTGGTGGTGACTGTGGTGGTGTTGAGTGTGATGGTGGTGACTGTGGTGGTGGTGACTGTGGTGGTGTTGAGTGTGGTGGTGGTGGTTGTCTGTGGTGGTGGTGGTGACTGTGGT
This sequence comes from Procambarus clarkii, assembly GCF_040958095.1. Lineage (NCBI taxonomy): Eukaryota > Metazoa > Arthropoda > Malacostraca > Decapoda > Cambaridae > Procambarus > Procambarus clarkii. The sequence goes on along the minus strand of NC_091209.1, from coordinate 5,867,836 downwards.
GGTGGTTGTCTGTGGTGGTGGTGGTGACTGTGGTGGTGGTGTGTGGTGGTGGTGACTGTGGTGGTGGTGACTGTGGTGGTGGTGAGTGTGGTGGTGGTGAGTGTGATGGTGGTGACTGTGGTGGTGGTGAGTGTGGTGGTGGTGAGTGTGATGGTGGTGACTGTGGTGGTGGTGAGTGTGATGGTGGTGACTGTGGTGGTGGTGACTGTGGTGGTGTTGAGTGTGGTGGTGGTTGTCTGTGGTGGTGGTTGTCTGTGGTGGTGGTTGTCTGTGGTGGTGGTGGTGACTGTGGTGGTGGTTGTCTGTGGTGGTGGTGGTGACTGTGGTGGTGGTCTGTGGTGGTGGTGGTGACTGTGGTGGTGGTGTGTGGTGGTGGTGACTGTGGTGGTGTTGAGTGTGGTGGTGTTGAGTGTGGTGGTGGTGAGTGTGATGGTGGTGACTGTGGTGGTGGTGAGTGTGATGGTGGTGACTGTGGTGGTGGTGACTGTGGTGGTGGTGAGTGTGATGGTGGTGACTGTGGTGGTGGTGACTGTGGTGGTGTTGAGTGTGGTGGTGGTGGTTGTCTGTGGTGGTGGTTGTCTGTGGTGGTGGTGGTGACTGTGGTGGTGGTTGTCTGTGGTGGTGGTGGTGACTGTGGTGGTGGTTGTCTGTGGTGGTGGTTGTCTGTGGTGGTGGTGGTGACTGTGGTGGTGGTTGTCTGTGGTGGTGGTGGTGACTGTGGTGGTGGTGTGTGGTGGTGGTGACTGTGGTGGTGGTGACTGTGGTGGTGGTGAGTGTGGTGGTGGTGACTGTGGTGGTGGTTGTCTGTGGTGGTGGTGGTGACTGTGGTGGTGGTTGTCTGTGGTGGTGGTGGTGACTGTGGTGGTGGTTGTCTGTGGTGGTGGTGGTGACTGTGGTGGTGGTTGTCTGTGGTGGTGGTGGTGACTGTGGTGGTGGTGGTGAGTGTGGTGGTGGTGACTGTGATAGTGGTGATTGTGGTGGTGGTGGTTACCCGTGGAAGAGACGCTTAAAAATATCACCAATCCTCTCGCTATATTTCTCCTAACTCCTCTAATCAAATTCCTCTCAGCTCACAGAAGTTGGTCGGGAAATAAAGCCGAAAGAGCTCAATCTAAAGTTTCCAGTGACGCCAGCTTGCGTCCTTTCCTGCGTGTTGATTGTGGGACCAACACATGCACCTGACGGAGGGGGTGCAGGGCGCTGTCAAGCCGTCAAGGTCACACTAACAAAAACCCGATAACCACCATTGGTCCTGTGTAATGATGGTCCAGTCACTAATAACATGCGACAGTCAACACGTGTAGCAAGCTCTCGAGCAGTATCGGGTCCTGTAATTACCTAAGTGTAGTTACAGGATGAGAGCTACACTCGTGGTGTCCCGTCTTCCCAGCACTCTTTGTCATATAACGCTTTGAAACTACTGACGGTCTTGGCCTCCACCACCACCTTCTCCCCTAACTTGTACCAACCGTCTACCACTCTGTTTGCGAAGGTGAATTTTCTTATATTTCTTCGGCATCTGTGTTTAGCTAGTTTATATCTATGACCTCTTGTTGTTAAGTATACCTGGAGAGGCTTGGACACCTTTCTTGATAGAGTGGTAGTGTGGGTTAGTGCGGACTGGGAGAGACAGGCTGCAGCTTGGGAGGCTAGTTGGCTCGGGACAGTCAGAAGGAGTTGGCCATGAGGTTTTTGAGTACTCAAGGCCAGCTTTAGTCCTCTCTCAACACGTGATGTTCCCGCCTGGCTGCTGCCTCCACAGACTCCTGCTCCGTCCACTCTGTCTGCTGATGACCTCAGCCATGGGCTGCTGGGTGCCTGCTTGAGGTCCGGCAGAGACCTCATCTCTCAAGGGTAACTTGGGGATATATCAGGTAGCAGGCAGGCGGCGTCTCCTGGCGCTGCTCTAAGTCCTCACGCATCTTTTGTATGTTGTACGTCTAGATCATGTCCCCTCTATCTTTTTATAGCGTCGTAAAGCAGAGTTCCTCCAGTAAATTCTAGTGTACATATGTATGCATATGTATGTGTATTTTTTATAATTAATTGTTGTATAGATACTCAGTATCTTATCAAACATTCCTCGAACTTCAGGCGATGGTCCTCAGGCATAGACAGTGCAAGATTTGCTTTAATAAATTATTTGAAAAATATATAATTATTTTTAGATAATGTATATATGATGCAAACTGTGCAACGATCTTGTGGGTAGTGACAAAAACTTGGCCTCTTAAGTACTGATGTGCTGGACCCACCTCCTGCTGCCCACCCTGCTGCTGGGCCCACCTGCTGCTGCCCACCCTGGTGCTGGGCCCACCTGCTGCTGGGCCCTCCACCACCTGCTGCCCACCCTGCTGCTGGGCCCACCACCTCCTGCTGCCCACCCTGCCGCTGGACCCACCACCACCTGCTGCCCACCCTGGTGCTGGGCCCACCACCACCTGCTGCCCACCCTGGTGCTGGGCCCACCTCCTGCTGCCCACCCTGCTGCTGGGCCCACCACCTCCTGCTGCCCACCCTGCTGCTGGGCCCACCACCACCTGCTGCCCACCCTGGTGCTGGGCCCACCTCCTGCTGCCCACCCTGCTGCTGGGCCCACCACCTCCTGCTGCCCACCCTGCCGCTGGGCCCACCACCTCCTGCTGCCCACCCTGCCGCTGGGCCCACCACCTCCTGCTGCCCACCCTGCTGCTGGGCCCACCACCTCCTGCTGCCCACCCTGCTGCTGGGCCCACCACCTCCTGCTGCCCACCCTGCTGCTGGGCCCACCACCTCCTGCTGCCCACCCTGCTGCTGGGCCCACCACCTCCTGCTGCCCACCCTGCCGCTGGGCCCACCACCACCTGCTGCCCACCCTGCTGCTGGGCCCACCACTTCCTGCTGCCCACCCTGCTGCTGGGCCCACCACCTCCTGCTGCCCACCCTGCTGCTGGGCCCACCACCTCCTGCTGCCCACCACCTCCTGCTGCCCACCCTGCTGCTGGACCCACCACCACCTGCTGCCCACCCTGCTGCTGGGCCCACCACCTCCTGCTGCCCACCCTGCTGCTGGGCCCACCACCACCTGCTGCCCACCCTGCTGCTGGGCCCACCACCTCCTGCTGCCCACCCTGCTGCTGGGCCCACCACCTCCTGCCCACCCTGCTGCTGGGCCCACCTGCTGCCCACCCTGCTGCTGGGCCCACTACCTCCTGCTGCCCACCCTGCTGCTGGGCCCACCACCACCTGCTGCCCACCCTGCTGCTGGGCCCACCACCTCCTGCTGCCCACCCTGCTGCTGGGCCCACCACCTCCTGCTGCCCACCCTGCTGCTGGACCCACCACCACCTGCTGCCCACCCTGCTGCTGGGCCCACCACCTCCTGCTGCCCACCCTGCTGCTGGGCCCACCACCTCCTGCTGCCCACCCTGCTGCTGGGCCCACCACCACCTGCTGCCCACCCTGCTGCTGGGCCCACCACCTCCTGCTGCCCACCCTGCTGCTGGACCCACCACCACCTGCTGCCCACCCTGCTGCTGGGCCCACCACCTCCTGCTGCCCACCCTGCTGCTGGGCCCACCACCTCCTGCTGCCCACCCTGCTCCTGGGCCCACCACCTCCTGCTGCCCACCCTGCTGCTGGGCCCACCACCACCTGCTGCCCACCCTGCTGCTGGGCCCACCACCTCCTGCTGCCCACCCTGCTGCTGGGCCCACCACCTCCTGCTGCCCACCCTGCTGCTGGGCCCACCACCTCCTGCTGCCCACCCTGCTGCTGGGCCCACCACCTGCTGCCCACCCTGCTGCTGGGCCCACCACCTCCTGCTGCCCACCCTGCTGCTGGGCCCACCACCTCCTGCTGCCCACCCTGGTGCTGGGCCCACCACCTCCTGCTGCCCACCCTGCTGCTGGACCCACCACCTCCTGCTGCCCACCCTGCTGCTGGGCCCACCACCACCTGCTGCCCACCCTGGTGCTGGGCCCACCACCTCCTGCTGCCCACCCTGCTGCTGGGCCCACCACCACCTGCTGCCCACCCTGGTGCTGGGCCCACCACCTCCTGCTGCCCACCCTGCTGCTGGACCCACCACCTCCTGCTGCCCACCCTGCTGCTGGGCCCACCTGTTATATATGATATCAGTCCATAGGTGTTCACAATAGACACAGTTTTGTCTTCAACTTCCAGGAAAGTAGACAAAAGCTCTCAGTGGTTGATCAGTCTTGACTTCTTCTGTATCTTCAGTGGAATGTATCGTCTCTCGTGTTGTGTATTGATGTATTAACTGCCTGTATTTTGAGAAATGG
>NC_091209.1:5853553-5861053 GCF_040958095.1 Procambarus clarkii | reverse complement strand
AACCATGATAACACCACCACTAACCACAACCATGATAACACCACCACTAACCACAACCATGATAACACCACCACTAACCACAACCATGATAACACCACCACTAACCACAACCATGATAACACCACCACTAACCACAACCATGATAACACCACCACTAACCACAACCATGATAACACCACCACTAACCACAGCCATGATAACACCACTAACCACAACCATGATAACACCACCACTAACCACAGCCATGATAACACCATCACTAACCACAGCCATGATAACACCACCACTAACCACAGCCATGATAACACCACCACTAACCACAGCCATGATAACACCACCACTAACCACAGCCATGATAACACCACCACTAACCGCAACCATGATAACACCACCATTAACCACCCCCATGATAACACAACCATGATAACACCACCATTAACCACCCCCATGATAACACCACCACTAACCACCCCTATGATAACACCACCACTAACCACCCCCATGATAACACCACCACTAACCACAGCCATGATAACACCACCACTAACCACCCCCATGATAACACCACCACTAACCACCCCCATGATAACACCACCACTAACCACCCCCATGATAACACCACCGCTAACCACAGCCATTAACCACAGCCATGATAACACCACCACTAACCACCCCCATGATAACACCACCACTAACCACCCCCATGATAACACCACCACTAACCACAGCCATTAACCACAGCCATGATAACACCACCACTAACCACCCCCATGATAACACCACCACTAACCACCCCCATGATAACACCACCACTAACCACCCCCATGATAACACCACCACTAACCACCCCCATGATAACACCACCACTAACCACCCCCATGATAACACCACCACTAACCACAGCCATTAACCACAGCCATGATAACACCACCATTAACCACCCCCATGATAACACCACCACTAACCACAGCCATTAACCACAGCCATGATAACACCACCATTAACCACCCCCATGATAACACCACCACTAACCACAGCCACTAGCCACAGCCATGACCAAGGTTACGGGGAACATAGTCACGGTGTAATGTGTTATTTTCCTACATTCATTACCAACAATAATAGTCATGACTGGAGATTTGAACACAGTTTAGAGAGAGAGCTTGACTCCCTCACTACCCCTCTCTCTCCCTCTCTCTCTCTCCCTCTCCCTCACTACCTCCCTCCCTCCGTCCGTCACTGCCTGACGGTCTCAGTGACTCCACCACTCACCTTGACAACATATAGTGACGACAGTGACCCATCACCGCCAGCACTCCTACAGACAAGCCGCCACACCATCTTCCATCCCCCGCGGCTGATGTAGGCACCCAGTTGGAGCCGGTCGGCCGAGCGGACAGCACGCTGGACTTGTGATTCTGTGGTCCTGGGTTCGATCCCAGGCGCCGGCGAGAAACAATGGGCAGAGTTTCTTTCATCCTATGCCCCTGTTACCTAGCAGTAAAATAGGTACCTGGGTGTTAGTCAGCTGTTACGAGCTGCTTCCTGGGGGTGGAGGCCTGGTCGAGGACCGGGCCGCGGGGACACTAAAGCCCCGAAATCATCTCAAGATAACCTCAAGATAACCCACGTCGTGTCTACCTGGATAAAGACGCTAATTGATGCCTCGAACGATACGCTTAAATAAGATATAGTCCAAGAAATTCCTATATCTCACTTGGATATAATCCCGGTGTATATAGTTCCATGGCACTTTAAGCTAAGAGTATATACTTCATCTACATTGATCAGTTGGGGGGAAGAAAAGTTTGCACCAATTACTGATTAAGAAAAATTGGCGGTAACTTTTGGGCCAGAGTTGCTGACGTGATGGAGTCCCGACGGAGGCTGATAACGTGATAACATTTCTCAAATGAATTGAGGTTCTTATCAGACAAACTTTGTTATATTGATTAATCAACTGATTGAGCTGACACCGTTGAAACGAGGTCATTACTGTATCAGGTGGTGGTTATGGGAGGAAAGTGCTAAGACGGTATGACTATGTAACAAAGGTATATGTGGACAAGGAGCTGGGATATGAGGACAAGGAGCTGGGATATGAGGACCAGGAGCTGGGATATGAGGACAAGGAGCTGGGATATGAGGACCAGGAGCTGGGATATGAGGACAAGGAGCTGGGATATGAGGACCAGGAGCTGGGATATGAGGACCAGGAGCTGGGATATGAGGACAAGGAGCTGGGATATGAGGACAAGGAGCTGGGATACGAGGACAAGTAGCTGGGATATGTGGACCAGGAGCTGGGATATGTGGACCAGGAGCTGGGATATGAGGACCAGGAGCTGGGATATGAGGACAAGGAGCTGGGATATGAGGACCAGGAGCTGGGATACGAGGACCAGGAGCTGGGATACGAGGACCAGGAGCTGGGATATGAGGACCAGGAGCTGGGATATGAGGACCAGGAGCTGGGATATGAGGACAAGGAGCTGGGATATGTGGACAAGGAGCTGGGATATGAGGACAAGGAGCTGGGATATGAGGACCAGGAGCTGGGATATGTGGACCAGGAGCTGGGATATGTGGACCAGGAGCTGGGATATGAGGACCAGGAGCTGGGATATGAGGACAAGGAGCTGGGATATGAGGACCAGGAGCTGGGATATGAGGACAAGGAGCTGGGATATGAGGACAAGGAGCTGGGATACGAGGACAAGTAGCTGGGATATGAGGACCAGGAGCTGGGATATGAGGACAAGGAGCTGGGATATGAGGACAAGGAGCTGGGATATGAGGACCAGGAGCTGGGATATGAGGACAAGGAGCTGGGATATGAGGACAAGGAGCTGGGATATGAAGACAAGGAGCTGGGATATGAGGACCAGGAGCTGGGATATGAGGACAAGGAGGTGGGATATGAGGACAAGGAGCTGGGATACGAGGACAAGTAGCTGGGATACGAGGACCAGGAGCTGGGATATGAGGACCAGGAGCTGGGATATGTGTACAAGGAGCTGGGATATGAGGACAAGGAGCTGGGATATGAGGACAAGGAGCTGGGATATGAGGACAAGGAGCTGGGATATGAGGACCCGGAGCTGGGATACAAGGACAAGGAGCTGGGATATGAGGACAGTGAAGGAATGTTGCCCAACCACGTCTTGGACAATCAGGGATCGAACAGCGACCCCGCAAGAAGCGTGATCATCGCTCCAGCGATCAATCTGAGTGGATGACAGGTGAAGGACTGTCTCATGATGAGTGAAGACAGTAGTTGATAAGGACATAACGAGCGGTGATGAGTGCCAGGTGAAGATCAGTGACAGGTGTGTGGCTTGCAGCAGGTGTGTGTGAGTGACGTCACCACACCTGGCAGCCCCACACACCTGCACAAGGACAACAAGGTGACTGGATCACACACCTGCAGCCTGACAATGGCAAGCCACGTATTGTCAACATGTAAATATTAGGGCTAATGATTAAACCTGTGTGTCGTGCGTTACCGAAAATGTGTATAGTCTCGTGACTCACTTTCTGTAGGCTGGCTGAAAGAACTATTGTTGTTTGCACAATGCATGGAGACCGGTAATGGAGGTAGATCACAGACACTATGATTCTCTCTGTAGGGGGGACAGGCTTGTACCAGGCCAGGTATGGAAGCACTGCGTCGTGGGCAGCATGAAGCAAGTCAGATGTTTAGGCTTTATTGCTGCCAACAACAGCATTAATACCGTAGAATAACAATGTGGGGACCAGTGTTGTAGATGTTGAGACCAGTGTTGTAGATGGTGAAGACCTTCCACACTGGTGGAATGATCAGGCAGTGGGTTGTGGTTGATGGTTCGCTACCTGGAATGTATAATTCCAAGCAGCACGGGCTATGGTGAGCCCGTAGGACTTAGGCAGTGGGTGCTTGAGGGCACCTGAGCTGACACCCACTGGTAATGTTGACAGTGTGAGGGAGGGGGGGGGGAGAGGTATGGAGCTGTCTGTGGGGGTGGAATGGTTATGGGACTGTACTCACCTAGTTGTACTCATCTAGTTGTGTTTGCGGGGGTTGAGCTCTGGCTCTTTGGTCCCGCCTCTCAACTGTCAATCAACAGGTGTACAGGTTCCTGAGCCTATTGGGCTCTATCATATCTACACTTGAAACTGTGTATGGAGTCAGCCTCCACCACATCACTTCCAAATGCATTCCATTTGTCAACGACTCTGACACTGAAAAAGTATATATAATATCTCACAGAGATATTAGAAAGAATCACCACCACCCCCTTCACTGTGAGAGGGGGTGGTGGTGGTGGTGGTGGTGGTGGTGGTGGTGGTGGTGGTGGGGGTGATGGTGGTGGTGGTGGTGGGAGCTGTTTGGCATTGTTGTCTTAGTTGCCACAGGAAGTTGCCACAAACAAACCAGACGCCCAGGTTCTTAAAATAGAAACAATTGTTAAAGTTTCCCCCCTTGGCTTTAATTCGGGTTAAATGCACTACACAACTACACTACATTGTTGCTTAAACGGCGTCTTATGTGTGTGGAGCGTGGCCGGGTTTGCTGCCAGATGCAACACTGCATCTTGTGTAGGTTGGTGTGACGTTGATAAGTGGTTGTGTGTACCTTGTTACCGGGGGATTTACCCAAGGAAAGACTTGGGTAAATACTGGTTCAGTAACAGGGTTGTTGATTTGTGGAACCAATTACCGCGTAACGTGCTGGAGGTGGGGTCCCTCGATTGTTTCAAGCGCGGGTTGGACAAGTATATGAGTGGGATTGGGTGGTTATAGATAGGAGCTGCCTCGTATGGGCCAATAGGCCTTCTGCAGTTACCTTTGTTCTTGTGTTCTTATGTTTGTCTCTGTCTCTGGCACGAGCCAGTTGTAACGTTACCAAGTTCCTGCTCAATCGTCATATATATGAACACTGGCTTTCTGGCGGTCCATCACTACACATTGGTACTTTCTGGTGGTCCATCACTACACATTGGTACTTTCTGGTGGTCCATCACTACACATTGGTACTTTCTGGCGGTCCATCACTACACATTGGTACTTTCTGGCGGTCCATCACTACACATTGGTACTTTCTGGCGGTCCATCACTACACATTGGTACTTTCTGGTGGTCCATCACTACACATTGGTACTTTCTGGCGGTCCATCACTACACATTGGTACTTTCTGGTGGTCCATCACTACACATTGGTACTTTCTGGCGGTCCATCACTACACATTGGTACTTTCTGGCGGTCCATCACAACACATTGGTACTTTCTGGCGGTCCATCACTACACATTGGTACTTTCTGGTGGTCCATCACTACACATTGGTACTTTCTGGCGGTCCATCACTACACATTGGTACTTTCTGGTGGTCCATCACTACACATTGGTACTTTCTGGCGGTCCATCACTACACATTGGTACTTTCTGGTGGTCCATCACTACACATTGGTACTTTCTGGCGGTCCATCACTACACATTGGTACTTTCTGGCGGTCCATCACTACACATTGGTACTTTCTGGCGGTCCATCACTACACATTGGTACTTTCTGGCGGTCCATCACTACACATTGGTACTTTCTGGTGGTCCATCACTACACATTGGTACTTTCTGGTGGTCCATCACTACACATTGGTACTTTCTGGTGGTCCATCACTACACATTGGTACTTTCTGGTGGTCCATCACTACACATTGGTACTTTCTGGCGGTCCATCACTACACATTGGTACTTTCTGGTGGTCCATCAATACACATTGGTACTTTCTGGTGGTCCATCACTACACATTGGTACTTTCTGGCGGTCCATCACTACACATTGGTACTTTCTGGTGGTCCAACACTACACATTGGTACTTTCTGGTGGTCCATCACCTCACATTGGTACTTTCTGGCGGTCCATCACTACACATTGGTACTTTCTGGCGGTCCATCACTACACATTGGTACTTTCTGGCGGTCCATCACTACACATTGGTACTTTCTGGTGGTCCATCACTACACATTGGTACTTTCTGGCGGTCCATCACTACACATTGGTACTTTCTGGCGGTCCATCACTACACATTGGTACTTTCTGGCGGTCCATCACTACACATTGGTACTTTCTGGCGGTCCATCACTACACATTGGTACTTTCTGGTGGTCCATCACTACACATTGGTACTTTCTGGTGGTCCATCACCTCACTTTGGTACTTTCTGGTGGTCCATCACTACACATTGGTACTTTCTGGTGGTCCATCACTACACATTGGTACTTTCTGGCGGTCCATCACTACACATTGGTACTTTCTGGTGGTCCATCACTACACATTGGTACTTTCTGGTGGTCCATCACCTCACTTTGGTACTTTCTGGTGGTCCATCACTACACATTGGTGCTTTCTGGTGGTCCATCACCTCACATTGGTACTTTCTGGCGGTCCATCACTACACATTGGTACTTTCTGGCGGTCCATCACTACACATTGGTACTTTCTGGTGGTCCATCACTACACATTGGTACTTTCTGGTGGTCCATCACCTCACATTGGTACTTTCTGGTGGTCCATCACTACACATTGGTACTTTCTGGTGGTCCATCACCTCACTTTGGTACTTTCTGGTGGTCCATCACTACACATTGGTGCTTTCTGGTGGTCCATCACCTCACATTGGTACTTTCTGGCGGTCCATCACTACACATTGGTACTTTCTGGCGGTCCATCACTACACATTGGTACTTTCTGGTGGTCCATCACTACACATTGGTACTTTCTGGTGGTCCATCACCTCACATTGGTACTTTCTGGTGGTCCATCACCTCACATTGGTACTTTCTGGTGGTCTATCACTACACATTGGTACTTTCTGGCGGTCCATCACTACACATTGGTACTTTCTGGTGGTCCATCACTACACATTGGTACTTTCTGGCGGTCCATCACTACACATTGGTACTTTCTGGTGGTCCAACACTACACATTGGTACTTTCTGGTGGTCCATCACCTCACATTGGTACTTTCTGGCGGTCCATCACTACACATTGGTACTTTCTGGCGGTCCATCACTACACATTGGTACTTTCTGGCGGTCCATCACTACACATTGGTACTTTCTGGTGGTCCATCACTACACATTGGTACTTTCTGGCGGTCCATCACTACACATTGGTACTTTCTGGCGGTCCATCACTACACATTGGTACTTTCTGGCGGTCCATCACTACACATTGGTACTTTCTGGCGGTCCATCACTACACATTGGTACTTTCTGGTGGTCCATCACTACACATTGGTACTTTCTGGTGGTCCATCACCTCACTTTGGTACTTTCTGGTGGTCCATCACTACACATTGGTACTTTCTGGTGGTCCATCACTACACATTGGTACTTTCTGGCGGTCCATCACTACACATTGGTACTTTCTGGTGGTCCATCACTACACATTGGTACTTTCTGGTGGTCCATCACCTCACTTTGGTACTTTCTGGTGGTCCATCACTACACATTGGTGCTTTC
>NC_091209.1:5831053-5848553 GCF_040958095.1 Procambarus clarkii | reverse complement strand
CCTACGTAAGGCCAGTCTTAGAGTATGCCGCCTCATCATGGAGTCCCCATCTGAAGAAGCATATAATGAAACTGGAAAAGGTTCAGAGGTTTGCAACGAGACTCGTCCCAGAGCTACGAGGGATGGGGTATGAAGAGCGCCTGAGGGAACTGTGCCTTACGACACTAGAAAGAAGAAGGGAGAGGGGGGACATGATAGGAACGTATAAGATACTCAGAGGAATTGACAGAGTGGACATAGACGAAATGTTCACACGGAATAGCAACAGAACGAGAGGACATGGATGGAAGCTTGAAACTCAGATGAGTCACAGAGATGTAAGGAAGTTTTCTTTTAGCGTGAGAGTAGTGGGGAAATGGAATGCACTTCAGGAACAGGTTGTGGAAGCAAATACTATTCATAATTTTAAAACCAGGTATGATAGGGAAATGGGACAGGAGTCATTGCTGTAAACAACCGATGCTCGAAAGGCGGGATCCAAGAGTCAATGCTCGATCCTGCAAGCACATATAGGTGAGTACACACATACACACACACACACACACACACACACACACACATACACACACACATACACACACACACACACACACACACACACACACACACACACACACACACACACACACATACACACACACACACACACACACACACACACACACACATACACACATACACACACACACACACACACACACACACACACACAAACACACACACACACACACACACACACACACACACACACAAACACACACACACACACACAGTAGGAAACAATGTTTAGAGGAATGACAAAAAGTGTGGCAGTGATTTACACTCACCAAGAGAACCACACAAGATGGAGACAAGACATAAAAACAGTCCTGCGTAACTATCATTTAAAGACGTGCTGAACTATCCCTGAAAGTGAGAACAACGCTGTTAGTAATGGGAAACTTTAATGATGGACATTTTGACTGGTAAGCAGTAGCTCCGAGAGGTGTAGAAGAGACGTGGAGAGCGAAGCTGGTAGAAGTAGCAGAAAGTAACTTCCTATTATAACATGCTAGGGGGGAATTATTGAGAATGGGGAGAGATTTAAGAACATTGAGTATGAAATATCAATGTGGGCCAGTGAGCATTATGTTTCATTTTGATGACCAGACCACACACTAGAAATTGAAGGAACGACGACGTTTCGGTCCGTCCTGGACCATTCTCAAGTCGATTGAGAATGGTCTGGTCGGTAAATCGACTTGAGAATGGTCCAGGACGGACCGAAACGTCGTCGTCCCTTCACCTTCTAGTGTGTGGTCTGGTCAACATACTTCAGCCACGTTATTGTGACTCCTCGCTTGCATTATGTGTAATGTTTAGTTATTACCAAGATTACGGAAAGTGGAAGTGTGGAAGCTTTACCTAAAGGCGACCACCAGAAGATAACACATCTCTTAAACACACTCAAAAGACATGATAGCTTCATGAACAAATCCGACATAGAACCCCGACATATAAAAACACAAAATATACCAATAGAGGTTCTAAAATGTGCAACAAGGCTCGTGTCTGAGTTAAGGGACTGGGAGCTGTGAAGAACGACTGAAGGGAACACGACCACACTACCCTGGAGGAAAGGTGGAATATGCAGAAATGATCCCGACATACAAGATTTAATGGGAATGAAACAATGAAACAAGTACCTAGAGAAGCAGTGTTCAAAGAGAGGAAGAGTAGAGTTAGAGGATATAACTCTACACTGGAGACACAGAGGAGTGAAATATATCATAAATATAGAAATAGAAGTGAAAAATATTTTATTAAGTCTGACAGAATTTACCTACTTAAAATTATCTGTTAGATTAAGGACCTGCCCGAACCGCTGCGCGTACTAGTGGCTTTACAAGAGTGTAAATACTGTACCACGCTATGTATTCTCACAAACCCAATGTTCCTTCTTGTATATAAATAAATAAATAAATAAATAAATAAATAAATAAATAAATAAATATCAGAATAAACTTCCTCAGTTTAAGAGTCGTAAACACAGTATTAAACCCAAATATGATAAGAAAAGCGATGAAAAAAAGTTATTACATTGTACTGCTGATGGTGGAGAGGCGGGGCTTAGGAACAGAGGCTCGACCTTGTTGACTAGACCACACACTAGAAGGTGAAGGGACGACGAGGTTTCGGTCCGTCCTGGACCATTCTCAAGTTGATTCTCAAGTCTTTGGACCTTGCCAGCTCATGCAAGTCAGCAGCCACGCCACACATAATATATTAAGTAAAGACGTCCATCTTAAAGAGACCGTGTCATGCGGGTCAATAATTACTTACAAAATTAACCTAAAACAACATTCATTTCACTGATAATGCCATAAGAAAATACAGATATAAGATTATATCAGGCTGCAGAAGGCCTATTGGTCCATACGAGGCAGGTCATATTGGTCCATACGAGGCAGGTCCTATTGGTCCATACGAGGCAGTTCCTATTGGTCCATACGAGGCAGGTCCTATTGGTCCATACGAGGCAGCTCCTATTGGTCCATTCGAGGCAGCTCCTATTGGTCCATACGAGGCAGCTCCTATTGGTCCATACGAGGCAGCTCCTATTGGTCCATACGAGGCAGCTCCTATTGGTCCATACGAGGCAGCTCCTATTAGTCCATACGAGGCAGGTCCTATTGGTCCATACGAGGCAGCTCCTATTGGTCCATACGAGGCAGCTCCTATTAGCCCATACGAGGCAGCTCCTATTGGTCCATACGAGGCAGCTCCTATTGGTCCATACGAGGCAGCTCCTATTGGTCCATACGAGGCAGCTCCTATTGGTCCATAGGAGGCAGCTCCTATTGGTCCATAGGAGGCAGCTCCTATTAGCCCATACGAGGCAGCTCCTATTGGTCCATACGAGGCAGCTGCTATTGGTCCATACGAGGCAGCTCCTATTGGTCCATAGGAGGCAGCTCCTATTGGTCCATAGGAGGCAGCTCCTATTGGTCCATACGAGGCAGCTCCTATTAGCCCATACGAGGCAGCTCCTATTGGTCCATACGAGGCAGCTCCTATTGGTCCATACGAGTCAGCTCCTATTAGCCCATACGAGGCAGCTCCTATTGGCCCATACGAGGCAGCTGCTATTGGTCCATACGAGGCAGCTCCTATTGGTCCATACGAGGCAGCTCCTATTGGTCCATACGAGGCAGCTCCTATTGGTCCATACGAGGCAGCTCCTATTGGTCCATACGAGGCAGCTCCTATTGGCCCATACGAGGCAGCTCCTATTGGTCCATACGAGGCAGCTCCTATTGGTCCATACGAGGCAGCTCCTATTTATATCCACCAAACCCATTCATATGTTTGTCTGACCTGCGCATGAAACACTGGGGCACAAGACCCCCACGGATCTTATGACATAGTTGAAGGTGTGTGTGTGTGTGTGTGTGTGTGTGTGTGTGTGTGTGTGTGTGTGTGTGTGTGTGTGTGTGTGTGTGTGTGTGTGTGTGTGTGTGTGTACTCACCTACTTGTGCTTGCGGGGGTTGAGCTCTGGCTCTTTGGTCCCGCCTCTCAACTGTCAATCAACAGGTGTACAGGTTCCTGAGCCTATTGGGCTCTGTCATATCTACACTTGAAACTGCGTATGGAGTCAGCCTCCACCACATCACTGCCTAGTGCAATCCATCCGTTAACTACTCTGACACTGAAAAAGTTCCTTCTAACGTCTGTGTGTGTGTGTGTGTGTGTGTGTGTGTGTGTGTGTGTGTGTGTGTGTGTGTGTGTGTGTGTGTGTGTGTGTGTGTGTGTGCGTGTGTGCAACATCCGGGAAGTGAATGCTGGTGCGCAGTGTGACAGTCACCTTGCGGTTGCGCACTTGGCCTGTGCCACCTTGGGTCACATCATACACGTCAACACTCTGGCCACTTAAAAGCGCCCAAACTCCACCAATTTACACCGCTCCCCTTTATATATATATATATATATATATATATATATATATATATATATATATATATATATATATATATATATATATTATTCTTAATGCTGGGATGGAGGAGTGGGAATGACGCGACATTACGCAAACCAGAAGCTTAGTTTGCGTCCTTAGTTATAGTCTTAGTTTAAGAAGAACAAGTGAATGAGATGAACAGGTGGAGAGAGATGTCTATGAGGCAGGCCTCTCCTGCCTTCCCCGGCCTAACCTGCCTCCCTGGCCTAGCCTGCCACCCTGGCCTAGCCTGCCTCCCTGCCCTAGCCTGCCTCCCTGGCCTTGCCTGCCACCCTGGCTTAGCCTGCCACCCTGGCCTAGCCTGCCTCCCTGGCCTAGCCTGCCTCCCTGGCCTAGCCTGCCACCCTGGCCTAGCCTGCCTCCCTGGCCTAGCCTGCCACCCTGGCCTAGCCTGCCTCCCTGGCCTAGCCTGCCTCCCTGGCCTAGCCTGCCTCCCTGGCCTTGCCTGCCACCCTGGCTTAGCCTGCCTCCCTGGCCTAGCCTGCCTCCCTGGCCTAGCCTGCCTCCCTGGCCTAGCCTGCCTCCCTGGCCTAGCCTGCCTCCCTGGCCAAGCCTGCCCTAGCCTGCCTCCCTGGCCTAGCCTGCCTCCCTGCCCTAGCCTGCCTTCCTGTCCTAGCCTGCCTTCCTGGCCTAGCCTGCCTTCCTGGCCTAGCCTGCCTCCCTGGCCAAGCCTGCCCTAGCCTGCCTCCCTGGCCTAGCCTGCCTCCCTGCCCTAGCCTGCTTTCCTGCCCTAGCCTGCCTTCCTGGCCTAGCCTGCCCCCTGCCCTAGCCTGCCACCCCCGGCCTAGCCTGCCCCCTGCCCTAGCCTGCCTCCCTGGCCTAGCCTGCCTTCCTGGCCTAGCCTGCCTCCCTGGCCAAGCCTGCCCTAGCCTGCCTCCCTGGCCTAGCCTGCCTCCTTGCCCTAGCCTGCCTTCCTGGCCTAGCCTGCCTTCCTGGCCTAGCCTGCCTCCCTGGCCAAGCCTGCCCTAGCCTGCCTCCCTGGCCTAGCCTGCCTCCCTGCCCTAGCCTGCCTTCCTGCCCTAGCCTGCCTTCCTGGCCTAGCCTGCCCCCTGCCCTAGCCTGCCACCCCCGGCCTAGCCTGCCTCCCTGCCCTAGCCTGCCTCCGTGGCCTAGCCTGCGACCCCTGGCCTAGCCTGCCTCCCTGCCCTAGCCTGCCTCCCTGGCCTATCCTGCCACCCCCGGCCTAGCCTGCCTCCCTGCCCTAGCCTGCCTCCCTGGCCTAGCCTGCCTCCCTGGCCGCGCCTGCCTCCCTGGCTTAGCCTGCCTCCCTGCCCTAGCCTGCCTCCCTGCCCTAGCCTGCCTCCCTGGCCTAGCCTGCCTCCCTGCCCTAGCCTGCCTTCCTGCCCTAGCCTGCCTTCCTGGCCTAGCCTGCCCCCTGCCCTAGCCTGCCACCCCCTGCCCTAGCCTGCCTCCCTGCCCTAGCCTGCCTCCGTGGCCTAGCCTGCGACCCCTGGCCTAGCCTGCCTCCCTGCCCTAGCCTGCCTCCCTGGCCTATCCTGCCACCCCCGGCCTAGCCTGCCTCCCTGCCCTAGCCTGCCTCCCTGGCCTAGCCTGCCTCCCTGGCCGCGCCTGCCTCCCTGGCTTAGCCTGCCTCCCTGCCCTAGCCTGCCTCCCTGGCCTAGCCTGCCTCCCTGGCTTAGCCTGCCTCCCTGGCCTAGCCTGCCTCTTTGGCCTAGCCTGCCTCCCTGGCCTAGCCTGCCTCCCTGCCCTAGCCTGCCACCCTGCCCTAGCCTGCCCCCCTGGCCTAGCCTGCCACCCTGCCCTAGCCTGCCCCCCTGGCCTAGCCTGCCTCCCTGCCCTAGCCTGCCTCCCTGGCCTAGCCTGCCTCCCTGCCCTAGCCTGCCTCCCTGGCCTAGCCTGCCTCCCTGCCCTAGCCTGCCTCCCTGGCCTAGCCTGCCTCCCTGGCCTAGCCTGCCTCCCTGGCCTAGCCTATCCCTGGAATAGCCTGCCTCCCTGCCCTAGCCTGCCCCCCTGACCTAGCCTGCCACCCTGCCCTAGCCTGCCCCCCTGCCCTAGCCTGCCTCCCTGCCCTAGCCTGCCTTCCTGCCCTAGCCTGCCTCCCTGCCCTAACCTGCCTCCCTGCCCTAGCCTGCCTCCCTGCCCTAGCCTGCCTCCCTGGCCTAGCCTGCCACCCCTGCCCTAGCCTGCCTCCCTGCCCTAGCCTGCCCCCCTGGCCTAGCCTGCCTCTCTGCCCTAGCCTGCCCCCCTGGCCTAGCCTGCCCCCCTGGCCTAGCTTCATGCACGACAAGTTCAAGGTGAGCGAGATGTCTTGCACGACTGACCGGAGGCACCGGAGGCGACCTCTCCGGGCTAGCAAGATTCAGCCTCACACATTACTCCGGTTTCATCAAGGAATGTATTTCTGCTTCTCGGAAATACATTACATTCTAAACTCTCTATATACACTGAGAGTTTAGTCCTGGACTTAAGCTTGGACTGAATTATACTTGCCGTCTGGTCAGTAATTACCGGTGGTGGACATGACCACTCCAGAGGTTGAAGGGGCCTTCAGCCCAACCAAACTATGCAATTGTATCGTCAATCATCCGACTAATCTGACGGATGAATGACGCCACGAATAATTCACTGAATGTTTGAGATGTGAATTAGTGCATTCATGATATGTGTCATGAGTCAAACTCACCTTTGGGATTCTGCCAACAGTTCTTCAGATGTGTACACTTATATCCACTGTATTTGGGCTCATTTTTCTGAAATCATTAGTTCATCCAACGTTAGATATGGAGCGGGAATTGTCGTTAACAGTGACGGTAGTTTAGCTGTTACAGTTTGGCTGTTACCATCATCAGTTTGGATGAATATTTGGGTCTTTGTTGATCTCGTAGAGCAGTGTCGTGGCCCCTTACTCCAGTCAGCCACACGACGCGTAATGCTTCCATAGTTACACCACTCCCAGTACACTCCCAGTACTACCCCTATACCCCAGGGGACGGTAACAGACCCCAGTACACCCCCAGTACTCCCCCTACACCCCCGAGGACGACAACAGACCCCAGTACCACCAGTACACCCCCTACACCCCCGGGGACAGCAACAGACCCCAGTACCACTAGTACACCCCCGGGGACGACAACAGACCCCAGTACCACCAGTACACCCCCGGGGACAGCAAGAGACCCCAGTACCACCAGTACACCCCCGGGGACAGCAACAGACCCCAGTACCACCAGTACACCCCCGGGGACAGCAACACACCCCAGTACCACCAGTACACCCCAGGGGTACTTATCCAGGAGCCTTCAACAGTGTAGTGTGGAGAGCAGCAGAATAATGAGGTCAGTGTCTTGACCTGCCCCGAGGCCCTCACTCCCGAGGCCCTCACCCCCGAGGCCCTCACCCCCGAGGCCCTCACCCCCGAGGCCCTCACCCCCGAGTCCCTCACTCCCGAGGCCCTCACCCCCGAGGCCCTCACTCCCGAGGCCCTCACCCCCGAGGCCCTCACCCCCGAGGCCCTCACCCCCGAGGCCCTCACCCCCGAGGCCCTCACTCCCGAGGCCCTCACCCCCGAGGCCCTCACCCCCGAGGCCCTCACCCCCGAGGCCCTCACCCCCGAGGCCCTCACTCCCGAGGCCCTCACCCCCGAGGCCCTCACCCCCGAGGCCCTCATGATGGTGAGGAGATGATGAAGGTCTTGATGGTCTCCTTGATCTTTCATGTCCCGTAAGACTACACACAGAGCCATTTCATATACATTTATTAGTAGTATTATTTTCTACCATAGACGTGGCCTTTACGAGAGTAACCAGAGTATATATATATATATATATATATATATATATATATATATATATATATATATATATATATATATATATATATATATATATATATATATATATATATATATATAACTGAAAACTCACACCCCAGAAGTGACTCGAACCCATACTCCCAGGAGCAACGCAACTGGTATGTACAAGACGCCTTAATCCACTTGACCATCACGACCGGACAAAATGAGGTGATAGCCGAGGCTATTTGAACCACCCCACCGCCGGCACTCGGATAGTAATCTTGGGCATAGCATTTTACCAAATCACCTCATTCTTTGGGGCACACGTGAGGAACACATTCAGGCTTGTTCGCATATATATATATATATATATATATATATATATATATATATATATATATATATATATATGCAACTGAGTTTTCAGTTGCATATAGTCCTGGGGACCATTCAGGCTTGTTCGCATATATATACATTTTCTTCTGTCCTCCATGGACAGGGTTAGGGATCTGTTGGAAATCATGCTGTTAAGTGATTTAATGGGTTACCTGGAACGTACCTGGAGAGGGTTCTAAGAGTTCTTCTACTCCCCGAGCCCGGCCCGAGGCAAGGCTCGAATCCATCACAGCCACAGGGCGTGACTGTAGTGCTTTTACGAGGCTAACCAACATATGTAAATACTTACATTTACGTCTGTCCTGCATAGTGTTTGTGGTATGATCGCTTACACATTATGTGGTTAATGTGTGCGTTTACAAAGGTGAACTGCAATTCTGACTACGTTACACATATATACATAGATGTATATATATGTACATATATCGTGTATAGACCAAATTTCGAGCTTGCGGTTTAAACGAATGAGAGTGCCTGAGGTTATTTTTGTTTTAATTATATTATATGGTTGTGTTAGGACGGCGTCTTTGGTCATTTAAACAAATAAACTGCGCTAGCACAGAGAACAAGTACTTTCCTTGTTCCCTTGTTATCCTCAATGCCACACAACTACATCTACAGACCAAAAAAACAATAACAAAATAAACACTAGACAAAAATCCGGCGATCTACAGATCAGCCGATTTATAGAATAAGGGATAATGCGACTCAAGGTCCTTCGATAAAATAAAAAACTGCATTAGAGCCAAGAAACAGGTTTGTGAAGGGCAGCGAGAGGTGTGGTGCCGGGTTCAAGGCGCTGGCCACTGTCTCATCTGGTAACACTGTATTCTCTCCCGGCACAGATAGCCTTTATATAGCTACTAACACCGCACTCATGATTGCTAGGAGGATAGCCGTGTGGACCCGGCGGCGCCGTACGCTCAGGTCTCAGCTTCAACGTCGTTGTGAAATATGAACAACTTTATATATCGTATAAGGATTAGATGGGATGTAGATGCATTTAGCTAGGTGAGATTAAGTTTTAGGTTAGATTAGGTAAGGCTAGGTTGGGTTATATTAGGCTAGGTTGGGTTAGGTAAGGCTAGGTTGGGTTATATTAGGCTAGGTTGGGTTAGGTTATCTTGAGATGAGATGATTTCGGGACTTAGTGTCCCCACGGCCCGGTCCTCGACCAGGCCTCCACCCCCAGGAAGCAGCCCAGAGCAGCTGTCTAACTCCCAGGTACCTATTTACTGCTAGGTAACAGGGGGCTATCTTGAGATTATCTTGAGATGATTTCGGGGCTTTAGTGTCCCCGCGGCCCGGTCCTCGACCAGGCCTCCACCCCCAGGAAGCAGCCCGTGACAGCTGACTAACACCCAGGTACCTATTTTACTGCTAGGTAACAGGGGCATAGGGTGAATGAAACTCTGCCCATTGTTTCTCGCCGGCGCCTGTGATCGAACCCAGGACCACAGGATCACAAGTCCAGCGTGCTGTCCGCTCGGCCGACTGGCTCCCTAATCAGCATCAGGCATCAGTGTGAAAGAAACATTTTGCCCATTTGTCTCCGCCTCCACCGGGGATCGAACTCGGAACCTTAGGACTACGAATCCGAAGCGCTGTCCACTCAGCTGCCATTCGTGGAACCCAGGTTAGGTTAGGTTGGGTTAGGTTACGTAAAGATGGGTATAAAATCCGCTAGAGGGCCATCTACTGTACGAACCAACTTTTACCCAATTAGTACACTGAGAGAAGTGTCAACATGCAAGAGTTCGCAACACTCTCCCTCTACAGTAAGAGGCAGAACTGGCCGACCTCTCACAGTGTTCACGAGAGAACCGGATAAACACCTTCAAAGGATACCTGATCTACCAGGCTGTGATTCATCTGTCAGGCTGTGAGCATTTGCCAGCGACAGATCACCAACTATAGGAACCCTGGTCAGAGACCGGGCCGCGGGGATGATGATCCCGGAACCAACAGTAGGTAGGCAACAGGTTGCACAAGTTTATTGACTGTGAACGCCAGTGGGTCAGCATTTGTTATTGTGTTCTCTGTGTTCAGAATGTTCAGCACCTCACTCACCTCACACTCACCTCACTCACAACACACTCACCTCACTCTCAACACACTCACCTTACTCTCAACACACTCACCTCACTCTCAACACACTCACCTCACTCTCAACACACTCACCTCACTCACCTCACTCACCTCACTCACAACACACTCACCTCACTCTCAACACACTCACCTCACTCACAACACACTCACCTCACTCTCAACACACTCACCTCACTCACAACACACTCACCTCACTCTCAACACACTCGCCTCACTCACCTCACTCTCAACACACTCACCTCACTCTCAACACACTCGCCTCACTCACAACACACTCACCTCACTCTCAACACACTCACCTCACTCTCAACACACTCACCTCACTCTCAACACACTCACCTCACTCACCTCACTCTCAACACACTCACCTTACTCTCAACACACTCACCTCACTCTCAACACACTCACCTCACTCTCAACACACTCGCCTCACTCACCTCACTCTCAACACACTCACCTCACTCTCAACACACTCGCCTCACTCACCTCACTCTCAACACACTCACCTTACTCTCAACACACTCACCTCACTCTCAACACACTCACCTCACTCTCATCACACTCACCTCACTCTCAACACACTCACCTCACTCTCAACACACTCACCTCACTCACAACACACTCACCTCACTCTCAACACACTCACCTCACTCTCAACACACTCACCTCACTCTCAACACACTCACCTTACTCTCAACACACTCACCTCACTCTCAACACACTCACCTCACTCTCAACACACTCGCCTCACTCTCAACACACTCACCTCACTCACAACACACTCACCTCACTCTCAACACACTCACCTCACTCTCAACACACTCACCTCACTCTCAACACACTCACCTTACTCTCAACACACTCACCTCACTCTCAACACACTCACCTTACTCTCAACACACTCGCCTCACTCTCAACACACTCACCTCACTCTCAACACACTCGCCTCACTCACCTCACTCTCAACACACTCACCTTACTCTCAACACACTCGCCTCACTCACCTCACTCACAACACACTCACCTTACTCTCAACACACTCACCTCACTCTCAACACACTCACCTCACTCTCAACACACTCGCCTCACTCACCTCACTCTCAACACACTCACCTTACTCTCAACACACTCGCCTCACTCACCTCACTCACAACACACTCTCCTCACTCTCAACACACTCACCTCACTCTCAACACACTCACCTCACTCTCAACACACTCGCCTCACTCACCTCACTCACAACACACTCACCTCACTCTCAACACACTCACCTCACTCTCAACACTCGCCTCACTCACCTCACTATCAACACACTCACCTCACTCACAACACACTCACCTCACTCTCAACACACTCACCTCACTCTCAACACACTCACCTCACTCTCAACACACTCACCTCACTCTCAACACACTCGCCTCACTCACCTCACTCTCAACACACTCACCTCACTCTCAACACACTCACCTCACTCTCAACACACTCACCTCACTCTCAACACACTCGCCTCACTCACCTCACTCACAACACACTCACCTCACTCTCAACACACTCACCTCACTCTCAACACACTCACCTCACTCTCAACACACTCTCCTCACTCTCAACACACTCGCCTCACTCACCTCACTCTCAACACACTCACCTCACTCTCAACACACTCACCTCACTCTCAACACACTCACCTCACTATCAACACACTCACCTCACTCTCAACACACTCACCTCACTATCAACACACTCACCTCACTCTCAACACACTCACCTCACTATCAACACACTCACCTCACACTCAACACACTCACCTCACTATCAACACACTCACCTCACTATCAACACACTCACCTCACACTCAACACACTCACCTCACTATCAACACACTCACCTCACACTCAACACACTCACCTCACTCTCAACACACTCACCTCACTCTCAACACACTCACCTCACTATCAACACACTCACCTCACACTCAACACACTCACCTCACTATCAACACACTCACCTCACTCTCAACACACTCACCTCACTCTCAACACACTCACCTCACTCTCAACACACTCACCTCACTCTCAACACACTCACCTCACTCTCAACACACTCACCTCACTCTCAACACACTCACCTCACTCTCAACACACTCACCTCACTCTCAACACACTCACCTCACTATCAACACACTCACCTCACACTCAACACACTCACCTCACTATCAACACACTCACCTCACTCTCAACACACTCACCTCACTCACAACACACCACACACTCACCTCACTCTCAACACACTCACCTCACTCTCAACACACTCACCTCACACCCAACACACTCACCTCACACTCAACACACCACACACTCACCTCACTCTCAACACACTCACTTCACACTCAACACACCACACACTCACCTCACTCTCAACACACTCACCTCACTATCAACACACTCACCTCACTATCAACACACTCACCTCACTCTCAACACACTCACCTCACTCTCAACACACTCACCTCACTCTCAACACACTCACCTCACTCTCAACACACTCACCTCACTCTCAACACACTCACCTCACTCACAACACACTCACCTCACTCTCAACACACTCACCTCACTCACAACACACTCACCTCACTCTCAACACACTCGCCTCACTCACCTCACTCTCAACACACTCACCTCACTCTCAACACACTCGCCTCACTCACAACACACTCACCTCACTCTCAACACACTCACCTCACTCTCAACACACTCACCTCACTCTCAACACACTCACCTCACTCACCTCACTCTCAACACACTCACCTTACTCTCAACACACTCACCTCACTCTCAACACACTCACCTCACTCTCAACACACTCGCCTCACTCACCTCAC
Source organism: Procambarus clarkii (assembly GCF_040958095.1). NCBI lineage: Eukaryota > Metazoa > Arthropoda > Malacostraca > Decapoda > Cambaridae > Procambarus > Procambarus clarkii. The sequence goes on along the minus strand of NC_091209.1, from coordinate 5,835,418 downwards.
TCTCAACACACTCACCTCACTCTCAACACACTCGCCTCACTCTCAACACACTCACCTTACTCTCAACACACTCACCTCACTCTCAACACACTCACCTCACTCTCATCACACTCACCTCACTCTCAACACACTCACCTCACTCTCAACACACTCACCTCACTCACAACACACTCACCTCACTCTCAACACACTCACCTCACTCTCAACACACTCACCTCACTCTCAACACACTCACCTTACTCTCAACACACTCACCTCACTCTCAACACACTCACCTCACTCTCAACACACTCGCCTCACTCTCAACACACTCACCTCACTCACAACACACTCACCTCACTCTCAACACACTCACCTCACTCTCAACACACTCACCTCACTCTCAACACACTCACCTCACTCTCAACACACTCACCTCACTCTCAACACACTCACCTTACTCTCAACACACTCGCCTCACTCTCAACACACTCACCTCACTCTCAACACACTCGCCTCACTCACCTCACTCTCAACACACTCACCTTACTCTCAACACACTCGCCTCACTCACCTCACTCACAACACACTCACCTTACTCTCAACACACTCACCTCACTCTCAACACACTCACCTCACTCTCAACACACTCGCCTCACTCACCTCACTCTCAACACACTCACCTTACTCTCAACACACTCGCCTCACTCACCTCACTCACAACACACTCTCCTCACTCTCAACACACTCACCTCACTCTCAACACACTCACCTCACTCTCAACACACTCACCTCACTCACAACACACTCACCTCATTCTCAACACACTCACCTCACTCTCAACACTCGCCTCACTCACCTCACTATCAACACACTCACCTCACTCACAACACACTCACCTCACTCTCAACACACTCACCTCACTCTCAACACACTCACCTCACTCTCAACACACTCGCCTCACTCACCTCACTCTCAACACACTCACCTCACTCTCAACACACTCACCTCACTCTCAACACACTCACCTCACTCTCAACACACTCGCCTCACTCACCTCACTCACAACACACTCACCTCACTCTCAACACACTCACCTCACTCTCAACACACTCACCTCACTCTCAACACACTCCTCACTCTCAACACACTCGCCTCACTCACCTCACTCTCAACACACTCACCTCACTCTCAACACACTCACCTCACTCTCAACACACTCACCTCACTATCAACACACTCACCTCACTCTCAACACACTCACCTCACTATCAACACACTCACCTCACTCTCAACACACTCACCTCACTATCAACACACTCACCTCACACTCAACACACTCACCTCACTATCAACACACTCACCTCACTATCAACACACTCACCTCACACTCAACACACTCACCTCACTATCAACACACTCACCTCACACTCAACACACTCACCTCACTCTCAACACACTCACCTCACTCTCAACACACTCACCTCACTATCAACACACTCACCTCACACTCAACACACTCACCTCACTATCAACACACTCACCTCACTCTCAACACACTCACCTCACTCTCAACACACTCACCTCACTCTCAACACACTCACCTCACTCTCAACACACTCACCTCACTCTCAACACACTCACCTCACTCTCAACACACTCACCTCACTCTCAACACACTCACCTCACTCTCAACACACTCACCTCACTATCAACACACTCACCTCACACTCAACACACTCACCTCACTATCAACACACTCACCTCACTCTCAACACACTCACCTCACTCACAACACACCACACACTCACCTCACTCTCAACACACTCACCTCACTCTCAACACACTCACCTCACACCCAACACACTCACCTCACACTCAACACACCACACACTCACCTCACTCTCAACACACTCACTTCACACTCAACACACCACACACTCACCTCACTCTCAACACACTCACCTCACTATCAACACACTCACCTCACTATCAACACACTCACCTCACTCTCAACACACTCACCTCACTATCAACACACTCACCTCACTATCAACACACTCACCTCACTATCAACACACTCACCTCACTATCAACACACTCACCTCACTATCAACACACTCACCTCACTATCAACACACTCACCTCGCTCTCAACACACTCACCTCACTATCAACACACTCACCTCACAACACACTCACCACACACTCAACACACTCACCTCACTCACAACACACTCACCTCACTCACCTCACAACACACTCACAACACACTCAACACACCAATCTGGGTCACTGTGGTCATGGGCCGCTGGTTAAGAAAGTGTTATCCTTGCTAGGAGTGGAATAAGACGTTTGATATCTTACCACAAGTACATCTTAACCCGAAATACCTGTTGGGTTATCGTGGTGGCTATCCTCGTGAAGATACTTCACGGGGTACGACTTACACTCGTTATCAATAGGTGGGTCATCAATAGGTGGGTTATCAATAGATGGGCTATCAATAGGCGGGTTATCAATAGGTGGGTCATCAATAGGTAGGTCATCAATTGGTGGGTCATCAAAAGCTGTGTCATCAATAACTGTGTCATCAATAACTGTGTCATCAATAGCTGTGTCATCAATAACTGTGTCATCAGTAGTTGTGTTATTAATTGCTGGGTCATCAATAGCGCTATCACAACATATCATTATCATTGTCATCAATACGTTCATCATCAAAAGCTTCTTCAGCCATAACAGCTTCATCAATATTTTCCTCATAATTGTCATCATCAGTAGCTTCGTTAACACCTTTATCATCAATATATCATCATCAACAGCATCATCAATGACCATCAACAAGCTGTAGATCATCTTGAAGACTCAACATGTTGCAACATCACTCAAATAAAACGTTAAGACAACAACAACATTTGCAGGTTAAGAAATAATACAATTCCTTAATGCAGAACTGCGATATTCACAGACAAGTGTGTGTGTGTGTGTGTGTGTGTGTGTGTGTGTGTGTGTGTGTGTGTGTGTGTGTGTGTGTGTGTGTGTGTGTGTGTGTGTGTGTGTGTACTCACCTCACCTGTGTGTGTGTGTGTGTGTGTGTGTGTGTGTGTGTGTGTGTGTGTGTGTGTGTGTGTGTGTGTGGGTGTGTGTGTGTGTGTGTGTGTGTGTGTGTGTACTCACCTCACCTGTGTGTGTGTGTGTGTGTGTGTGTGTGTGTGTGTGTGTGTGTGTGTGTGTGTGTGTGTGTGTGTGTGTGTGTGTACTCACCTCACCTGTGTGTGTGTGTGTGTGTGTGTGTGTGTGTACTCACCTCACCTGTGTGTGTGTGTGTGTGTGTGTGTGTGTGTGTGTGTGTGTGTGTGTGTGTGTGTGTGTGTGTGTGTGTGTGTGTGTGTACTCACCTCACCTGTGTGTGGGTGTGTGTGTGTGTGTGTGTGTGTGTGTGTGTGTGTGTGTGTGTGTGTGGGTGTGGGTGTACTCACCTCACCTGTGTGTGTGTGTGTGTGTGTGTGTGTGTGTGTGTGTGTGTGTGTGTGTGTGTGTGTGTGTGTGTGTGTGTGTGTGTGTACGTGTACTCACCTCACCTGTGTGTGTGTGTGTGTGTGTGTGTGTGTGTGTGTGTGTGTGTGTGTGTGTGTGTGTGTGTGTGTGTGTGTACTCACCTCACCTGTGTGTGTGTGTGTGTGTGTGTGTGTGTGTGTGTGTGTGTGTGTGTGTGTGTGTGTGTGTGTGTGTGTGTGTGTGTGTGTGTACTCACCTCACCTGTGTGTGTGTGTGTGTGTGTGTGTGTGTGTGTGTGTGTGTGTGTGTGTGTGTGTGTGTGTGTACTCACCTCACCTGTGTGTGTGTGTGTGTGTGTGTGTGTGTGTGTGTGTGTGTGTGTGTGTGTGTGTGTGTGTGTGTGTGTGTACTCACCTCACCTGTGTGTGTGTGTGTGTGTGTGTGTGTGTGTGTGTGTGTGTGTGTGTGTGTGTGTACTCACCTCACCTGTGTGTGTGTGTGTGTGTGTGTGTGTGTGTGTGTGTGTGTGTGTGTGTGTGTGTGTGTGTGTGTGTGTGTGTGTGTGTACTCACCTCACCTGTGTGTGTGTGTGTGTGTGTGTGTGTGTGTGTGTGTGTGTGTGTGTGTGTGTGTGTGTGTGTGTGTGTGTGTGTGTGTGTGTACTCACCTCACCTGTGTGTGTGTGTGTGTGTGTGTGTGTGTGTGTGTGTGTGTGTGTGTGTGTGTGTGTGTGTGTGTGTGTGTGTACTCACCTCACCTGTGTGTGTGTGTGTGTGTGTGTGTGTACTCACCTCACCTGTGTGTGTGTGTGTGTGTGTGTGTGTGTGTGTGTGTGTGTGTGTGTGTGTGTGTGTGTGTGTGTGTGTGTGTGTGTGTACTCACCTCA
>NC_091209.1:5823553-5826053 GCF_040958095.1 Procambarus clarkii | reverse complement strand
GCAACACGCCGGAGACACCGCTGGCTGTCAACATTCAGAACACAATAACACAGCCAACACTGAAATTATACATAACATTCTACTGCATCAAACGTCATTATTCGGAATAGCGCCGCGCCCAACTAACCTGATCAGCACGCTGGTTTAAACCATCATACCACCAGACTGTGATGGTTGGCGTGAAGTACTGAGTACAGTGGGCAGCCCTGAACACGTTAGCTTCCCTCAGGTTACTTGTTAGCCGCAGTAGTCTCATCTACCTGATTACAATATGGATACATTCTTCCCTATATCACCTCTTGACTGGATGTTAATGGGTCCGTTAACCCATTAATGGTTAATGGGTTAACTGCAGAAGGCCTACTGGCCCATACGAGACAGCTCCTCATTATATTCAGTCTTCTCTGAGTCTCCTGGTAATTCAAACCAGAATATAATGAACTAATGAATTTATATTACTTGAGTTTAATGGTGGTTCAGAGCTGACATGAGAGCCATTAATGGTTATAATGACCCTTCCTTACTGTGCTGTTATTGACTGCTGTGTTTGTTTACACTTTGTTCATCCTAACTGTTCATTTTGGTGATTAATTCATTAAAGCCGTGTGAAGGGAGGTGTGTGACAGGTGACTATGGTGTGTGTGTGTGGGTGTGGGGAGTAGTTGTTGGGGTTGTGGTGATTGTGGGGATTGTTTATGAGGAGTGGTAGATACGAGGCAGCTCCTATTGGTCCATACGAGGCAGTTCCCATTGGTCCATACGAGGCAGTTCCCATTGGTCCATACGAGGCAGCTCCTATTGGTCCATACGAGGCAGCTCCTATTGGTCCATACGAGGCAATTCCCATTGGTCCATACGAGGCAGTTCCCATTGGTCCATACGACGCAGCTCCTATTGGTCCATACGAGGCAGCTCCTATTGGTCCATACGAGGCAGTTCCCATTGGTCCATACGAGGCAGCTCCTATTGGTCCATACGAGGCAGGTCCTATTGGTCCATACGAGGCAGCTCCTATTGGTCCATACGAGGCAGCTCCTATTGGTCCATACGAGGCAGCTCCTATTGGTCCATACGAGGCAGCTCCTATTGGTCCATACGAGGCAGCTCCTATTGGTCCATACGAGGCAGCTCCTATTGGTCCATACGAGGCAGCTCCTATTGGTCCATACGAGGCAGCTCCTATTGGTCCATTCGAGGCAGCTCCTATTGGTCCATACGAGGCAGCTCCTATTGGTCCATATGAGGCAGCTCCTATTGGTCCATACGAGGCAGCTCCTATTGGTCCATACGAGGCAGCTCCTATTGGTCCATACGAGGCAGCTCCTATTGGTCCATACGAGGCAGCTCCTATTGGTCCATACGAGGCAGCTCCTATTGGTCCATACGAGGCAGCTCCTATTGGTCCATACGAGGCAGCTCCTATTGGTCCATACGAGGCAGCTCCTATTGGTCCATACGAGGCAGCTCCTATTGGTCCATACGAGGCAGCTCCTATTGGTCCATACGAGGCAGCTCCTATTGGTCCATACGAGGCAGCTCCTATTGGTCCATACGAGGCAGCTCCTATTGGTCCATACGAGGCAGCTCCTATTGGTCCATACGAGGCAGCTCCTATTGGTCCATACGAGGCAGCTCCTATTGGTCCATACGAGGCAGCTCCTATTGGTCCATACGAGGCAGTTCCCATTGGTCCATACGAGGCAGCTCCTATTGGTCCATACGATGCAGCTCCCATTGGTCCATACGAGGCAGCTCCTATTGGCCCATACGAGGCAGCTCCTATTGGTCCATACGAGGCAGCTCCTATTGGTCCATACGAGGCAGCTCCTATTGGTCCATACGAGGCAGCTCCTAGTGGTCCATACGAGGCAGCTCCTATTGGTCCATACGAGGCAGCTGCTATTGGTCCATACGAGGCAGCTCCTATTGGTCCATACGAGGCAGCTCCTATTGGTCCATACGAGGCAGCTCCTATTGGTCCATACGAGGCAGCTCCTATTGGTCCATACGAGGCAGCTCCTATTGGTCCATACGAGGCAGCTCCTATTGGTCCATACGAGGCAGCTCCTATTGGTCCATATGAGGCAGCTCCTATTGGTCCATACGAGGCAGCTCCTATTGGTCCATACGAGGCAGCTCCTATTGGTCCATACGAGGCAGCTCCTATTGGTCCATACGAGGCAGCTCCTATTGGTCCATACGAGGCAGCTCCTATTGGTCCATACGAGGCAGCTCCTATTGGTCCATACGAGGCAGCTCCTATTGGTCCATACGAGGCAGCTCCCATTGGTCCATACGAGGCAGTTCCCATTGGTCCATACGAGGCAGCTCCTATTGGTCCATACGAGGCAGTTCTTATTGGTCCATACGAGGCAGCTCCTATTGGTCCATACGAGGCAGCTCCTATTGGTCCATACGAGGCAGCTCCTATTGGTCCATACGAGGCAGCTCCTATTGGTCCATACGAGGCAGCTCCTATTGGTCCATACGAGGCAGCTCC